>NC_088851.1:3163104-3763104 GCF_904066995.2 Poecilia reticulata
TGTTGGCTGCCGTACATCGCAGTGTGTGTGTATGAGACGCTCAGCGGTCAGCAGAGTTCAGCAGCAAGTTCGGCTCTGTCTATCTGCCTGGTTCTGTCCAGTGCTGCCCTCAACCCCTGGGTCATCTACATGACACACAGGTAAGCAGGACTCCACACAGTGGAAAAATGAGAGCACAGCGCTTACACTTGCCATTCTGTAAGAAAACACTGGCTTACTTCAAGTAGGAAACAAAAACAAAAACAAAACACACACACCTGAGACCTGGTGCCGATCACAGACAGGATGGGTGTGGCCAAAGATGTGCATTCTTAAATGAAACTAACTTCAAACACAAGCTGGGAAAACTCCTGGAGCCATTTCTGACAAGCATTCAAAACTGACCAATCTCTAGAGAGATAGGACGTTTCTAATGCACAACAAATAAAAACCATTAGAGAGTGGTGGGCTGTGATGTATGAGAGCACATTTTTGAATTTCCGAGGTTGGAAAAAGAAAATCTTAAATGGGCAGTATTATGTCAAATTGATCTTTCTGAGCTTTACATCATGTTATAATGTTATTCCTTCATCTAGAATATACTTGGAGTGCTGCTTTGATTCTTAAATGCATTTTTTGAGAAATCTTTTAATCTCCATATCAACCATTAAGCTGTGCAAAATGCGCAGTTGGATCTAGCTCCGCCTTCAAGACACAGCTCCTCCTCAGAGCTGCTGTTTCCAAGCTTCTGAGCATCTGCATTTCAGAGCCGGCCTCCTCCTCTCAGCTCCTTCAGACTAGTCAGCAGCAATTAGCAAATGTGCTGAGCCCGTTATAGGAGCTACTTATCAGAGCAACACTTTTAAAACATTGTTAAAGGGTTAATAGAGGAGCCATGTTGTGGTGACTTCCTGAAGGCAGAGTTTCAGAAAGAACAGGAGTTTCTTAAAGAGCCAGAGATCCAATATTAAGACATTTAATTACAAAGTCAAATTTCTTTTAAGTCATATATTAAAATAATACAGTTTATTTAGAACAACTGAAGGTAACAGTTACTTGATTGTGCTATCAATTAACTGTTACTATGCGGCCTGGAAGTCACATAATACTGCCCCTTTAAAGCACCTATCAAAGTAAAAAAACAAAAAAACTTCATCTCATTATTCTGTTTTTAATAATCCACTTTTCTCTGAGTCCAGGAGATACAGGTCAGCAGTGCGACAAAGTCTGGGCAAATTACATCAGATGTGGTCTGGGATGTTTCCTCTGCAGCCTTTCCAGAAGTCTGTCGGCCTGACCTCACTCCATACCACCACTCCATCAACTGAAACTCCCATGTCGGAGGCCGACCTCTGTTATTCACGCAGCCAAACTTGACCAATTACCGGCTTGTCTGACCCTCAGAAATTTTATTTTTACCTTTCAGCTCAGTGAACACCACCACGGCTAATTAGATCTTCTAGCAAGAAGAACTAATTAGGTGATTGTTTCTACTAACTGAAGAAGAATTGAAGCTATAATATTGAAAAAATAAAATAAATTAATTAATTGAGAGGAAACTAGATGCAATAAGCCTGGTTTGAGGATGCATGTTAGGGGTAAACATACATCCTCAACTATAACTATACAGCTACTAATAAATTATCCATCTAAATCTGAACTGGTAACAAAAGGGATGGGAAAGTTTGTGTCAAATTCAAATTTGCCGAGATGTGGATCATATTTTTAAGGTATATAAGTTATAATGCACGAATAATGGAATAATCTGCTTAAATATATATGAACTTTGCACTTATGACTTCATTAATATTATGTCAAAAGCAAAAAGATTGTTATATCCTCCTGACTACCAGGAAAAAAAAAATATTGCCCAATCACCATTTTTTTTTAAATCCCCCAGTCTTGTAAGGTAATAAAAGGTTTTATGCACTTACTTTGTCTCTTCCCATAAAATGTGCTATTACTGATAAATGGCATTTTTATGAATTAGAATAAGGTACGTACAAAAGTCCCACCCCTTCACATGTGGCATCATTGAAAAGCCCTAAATGTCCTCTGTAGATACCAAAAGGAATTAATTCAGTAGAATGCAGGGGGTGGGAGATGTTCAAGTTTAGAAATGTCCTCTACAGAGGACAAAAATGAACTACTGGTAGTCAGGAGGATATTAAGAACAGGTCAGTGAATGTCTTTAATAAAGCCATGAACTAACCCCCATCTGTAACTTCACAACATTTTGCAGTGTTGTGCTGCCATCTGTTGGTTATTTTAGGACATAACGAGATTCACAAATGTATTCTTTTGGAGAGTCGGCTAGCAACAAAAATCTGTTCTTACAGTTTCATATGTGAGCCAAGAATGGTTCCAGACTGTTCACAAAACAAAACAAAAAAATGCATTAGAATCAAATAAAACTCAAGTTTTTATGGTCATTTTTACAGCTGCATAAGATGATTAAACAAGACAAGACAATCACACATTGTAATAATATTGTGAGAAATCTAAAAGATTTATTTCTCTTTGATCCTTTATGAAGTCTCCACACTATGACAGAACTGGAGTGTCTCAGTCAATAACTTCTATATCAGGCTTCTTCATCAAGAGCAAAAGAAGTCCATCTAATAATAATTAATTAGTCAATAAGAAACTAGAACTAGAAACTAGCCAGAACCTCACTAGTCAGACAGACACAATCACTCCAATAAAACCTTATGGTTGAGGTGGAAATGATTATGTTTGTTTGTCTTTAATAGCTGGTTAAACTACTCATTATCTTTGGCCTGTATTGGCTGTGAACCTAACTCAGAAAGACAGGAAGCCTTTTTAATTTCAAGTTTATTTATCCCAAGCTGTATCTTTATTGTGACATCCACCAATATTTTTGCATATCACATGTTTTTGTATCCAGCAACCCTCCCGACCCCACAAGGGACAAGGGTGTATAGAAAATGGATGGATGGACGGACGGACAGATGGCTGGACGGACGGACATGTTTTTGTACCATCATTCAACCGCAGTTTACGTTTAATGTAGAAGTTAAAACTGTCCTCATTGTTCTCCTGGGTCTAGATGGAGGTTAGGTGTACATACCTGGTTCACGACCTCAAAGTAAAGAGCCAGCGTTGTGCTGGCATCAAGACCGCAGATCTTCCACTGGCAGGTTCCTCCCGTCCCAATCTCCTGAAATAAGAAGGTTCACAGTGTTGACAACATTACATTGCTTTCAGATCGTTTACATGGCACTGAAAAGATGAGCAGGGGTAAACATAAGAGTAACTGTATTCTTGTTTTTTCTTTCTTTTCTCTACCAACTCAAGCAGTATCTGTAAGAGGCAGCATTATGACCCTCCAACACTTGAGTGAAGTTGGCCCCTCCCTCTTCTTCAATTCAAATCAGACAAAATTGGTGTCAATCAGCTTGACTATATTTGTGCAGGTTTTTTGTTAGTTTTTTGTTTGTGCTGCTTCAGCTTAGAAGATATTAACGAAGGTTTAAAGTTCAAAGGGTCAACCAGACCCCCACACCTTTACTAAATCAAAATGGCCTTTAAACTTTCATTAATATCTTTAAAGCAAAAGCAACACAAACAAAAATTGTTGCTGCACAAACATCCAGACGAAAATTACTTGATACAAATAGTCTCCAAATGCTGCCAGTCTAAGTTAATATGTAACGTAAACTGATAGAAAACAAATATATGCATTTGTGGACTGATCTCAGCTTAATGTTCTCCTGACTTAACTTAAAATAAAATCCTAGAACTGCTGTGGGATGTGTTCATATCTGACAGAATCTAAGCTGAAAATGTCTGCATGTTTGATAATGAGAGCATTTCACTCTGTTGTTCCCGTGTGCGCCTGTAGGGGACAGTGTGATAAAGTGGTGGCAGTGAGTCTTACGTTTTCAGACACACAGGGTCCTTTTGCGCTCAGAGACACGCAGGGGCCGATCGCGCCACACACTTTGATCTCTCTGGATGTCTGTAGCAGGACAGAACAACATTCATTACTGCGTGGAACAGACGAGCCGGGGAAGAGCTCTGCTGCCTCCTGCTGGCTTTCTGGTTCATACCTTGACCTCAAGTGTGGCAGAAAAGGCCATCTTGAACGATCCCTGGACGTCTTTGGTGAAAACCCTCTGGAAGGTTTGTTTGAACAGAGACGTGTTGAAGGAGTCGGCCATCACCATGTATCCTCTGACAAAACAGAAAAGGCATTGAAAAAAAATAAAAAATTTCTTACAACCATTTGTACAAGCAACCAACTACATTCAAAATGTCTTCCAGAATGCTACCAAGATAGTGAGCAGTGTAAGCATATTACTAAATTGTTACAGAAGTTATGATAATTATTACAGAAACAAAGAAGCAATTAAAAATGCTATAAATGTGCTACTTTAGGGAATGTATATTTTTTGTTAAACTTTTCCCCCTTTTGACACATTATGACCACAAACAAGTGGAGAACCTTCAATCAGCATGAAATCAATTTGATTAGAGATGCACCAATCCAATATTAATAACAAAAAACAATTATATAATAATAATCATTATCATCATCATCATCATCATCATCATAATAATCATAATTTGTGTATGATTTTAATGTTCTAGCATTCCATGTTCAAGCAGCTATTTATTTTCCTTTTTCAAAACCTCGGCTGCAGAGATAGACTGAGTGCTCAGGTCCAGCTGGGTTTTAGGCTTGAGACCTGGACATGGATCAGTGTTTTTTGGGGAAAGCATTATGACACTGAGGGTCCCTACAACAGACATCCAGATGTGTGTGTTTACCCTGTGTAGTTGGGGCAGCATTTCATCTCCAGCAAACCCGTCTGATCGAGAGCGCAGGCGTAAATGTCGATGATGTGGCCATTAGTGGAAGCTCTGTTAGCGAGAGCCTCGAAATGCTGCGACACACAGATCAACACACACAGTTTAGACACAGATGTTTAACCCGAGGCTGCCGGAATGCAACTTCACACCCCAATAAAACAGATTTAGTGTTGGGTCGATTATTTCTGTACTATAGTGCCAACCAATGAAATGCCAAATCCTTTCCACACTGCAACAACACAAAATCTTGATACCCTTGAAATAAAACTAAACTAACTCACAAACAACTTTTCAACTAAATATATGAGACTGTTTTAAGTCAATAATTCTTTAATATTGATATAAAAAAGTAATAGTTAGATAGGCAGGTTTATGAACTTGCAAGACATTTTCCCATGTTATAATTGAGAAAAAAAAACTGCCACTGGAACTAGTAGGTTTTTATTAATGTTAAGAAACTAACTTAAAATAACCTCCTATGTCTTGTTAAAAAGTTGCTTGTAAACTCCTTGTGAGTTTAAAGTGAACTAATCTATTTGCATTGGAAACTAAACCAAAACTATTTGTTAAGATTGTGTGTTTTGCAGTCTGCCACTTGGCACGTTGTCCTGGGTTCAATGGCTGCCTTGTAAAGCACTTTGATTCTGGCTGCAGAATCTCATGTTTTCCAGGGAGGGAGATGCTGTCCCATACCAAGACACTTCCAGTTTTCTTTATAATTTGAATTAATATGAGTCAATCAGGTTAGAATTATCAATGAAGTATTTTTAAATTTGAACTGAACGTGAATAAAACACTTTACATCACCTGAGGTGCCAAAGTGTTGTACAGAATTCATAAATACATTTTAAAATATTATAAATAGCATTATAAAAGACACAAAAGACAGATTTCAAAATTTCAAAATACTTTTAAAATGAGCCTAATAATTAGTTGTCTAATTAACATCTCTTCAGACTTTTTGCTGTGATTATTGAAGGTTGTTTCTTCTTTTAACAACTGTAAAAGCGCACTTATTGTAGGAAAAGTGCAGTAGTAATGACATTTGACTTTAAGGACACAGACCGTAGCAGTGACTCACCTTGGTAGCTTTCTTCATGAACTTGGCATTGTCCTTCTCGATGTCATGCCAGGACCTGATGGGGGTCTTCAGCTCGTCCCCGACCACCATCCCTGGTCCCTGCGTACCAGGGCCCCCGATGAACGTCATGATCCGGGCGCCGGTGTTAGGGAAGGTGCACTGAATGGAGGGAGAGTCAGTCAGATTTTGCACTGCGTCGTCATGACGATGAGACCTGAGACCTGACCCCTCACCTCCAGAAGCCCCACAGCAATAGACATGGCGACACCCAGCGAGCGCAGCGGCCTCTTCCCCTGAGTGACAGGCCAGGGGTCGCGCTGCAGCTCCCCCAACAGGTCAGTCAGGTTCATGTCAATTTTCTGCACTGGCTGCAAGAACCTGAAGTCAAAAAGAGAAACAGGAGCCCGGCACGCGGCCACCACACTTTAATCAAGTGACAAAAATACTGACAAAAACATCTTATAGCTGCAGAATGTAACTTTTATGAAAAATATATTTTTTTTTACATATTTGTTAAAACTATCATTATGTCCTGAAAGTATGAGACAAATTTTAGAGAAAAAAAAAATCAAGCTTCTCTTCCTTCATGAACTTGCCAGTGGTTCTACTGCCATCTGCAGAAATACAATTCTCAGTCAGAAACAACCAATCACAGTCAGGGGGAGGGCCTTAGCACTCTCCATTACACCCAGCCCCATGTAGTCAATACTTTTTTCTGCAAATGAGTTAATGATGGAAAATCAACCTAACTTTACAAAATAACTGTTAATTCGCCATCACTGGTGGCTACATGAACTAGCCTTGGTATTCATGACAGGCTCTGCTGTGGGGGAGCAGAGAGCAAGGATGAGCAGTGCATACAGGAGTGTGACTGACAGTGGTAAGACCCGCCTCCTGGCTCTGATTGGTTGTTTCTGCGGTAGGACCACAGGGAAGAGGCAGATGAGCTTCGTTGTTCACAGCTCGTCTGTCTCATATTATATTATGTTATAGGGCAGGGGTCCCCAAAGTCGGTCCTCAAGGGCTGGCATCCTGCATGTTTTAGTTTTCTGGTTTTACACATCTGCTTCAAATGATGGCTCATTAGAAGGCCTAAGCAGAACACTGACTCGCTGAGGAGGTTGTTACTACCACCAGGGAGAGAACTAAAACATGTAGGATGCCGGCCCTCCAGGACCGACTTTGGACACCCCTGTTATAGGGCATAGTGACAGTTTTAACAAATATGTAAAAAAAAAAGAAAAAAAAGCCTATTTTATAAAAGTTACATAGTGTCTCTAAAATTAGTGCTGGTGGGTCAGACTGGATATTGGCTGGTCAGCATTTCTAACGATCTTACCTGTTGGACAGAGGCTGCTGGGAGGTTTGAGGCCCTCGACCCTGAGCTGCAGAGGGCTTTGTTAGACCGAGCATGTCCTGCAACAAAAATCATATCGTATCATATGTTTATCATACAACCACGTCTTTGATTTTTTTAGCTGTGAAGGATTAAAGAGTCCAAAACCTGGACAGGTAAAGACTGAGACATAAGGGTGGAGCTATATGACTTCAGGTTTTATCACAATATTTTGTTGTACTATTGTGATAACACTAAAAAAAACAAAAATAACTATTTATTATTACTTTATTAGGTAACTGTATGGCTGTTAAAGCATGACAGCATTTGTAATACACTACTTTGGGACACCGGTCACATAAAATGTGATTTGCATCACTAAAGCATATTCTGATTCTGAATCCTGACAATACGGACAGCTCTGGGTGGTTTTAAACATCACTAATTGAAATTTATTGTGAAAACGACAAACCAAAATGTATCACGATAAATGATAAACGACACCTTAAATGACCAGGATTCCATTTACCTGCAGCTGCTTGGCGTTCAGGTCCTTTGTGCCTCTGAAGACGTAACTCTTGGAGATCCCCTCACAGCCCAGCTCGTGGACCTGAACCATGCGTCCAAAGGTGATGAGTCCCACCAGAGCGGTGGGGGGCAGCAGAGACAGGGACATCTGCAGAGACTCTTTCAGAGCCTGCAAGTCCTCGTCCTCCATGCAGGTGTCCACCACGTACAGGAAGACAAGCGGCATCTGAGGGCCCCGCTGGTGCCGGAAAACAGAGTTGGTCAAGCATGTGGCAGCGAGGCGAGCCGCTCGTCGGTCTCACGCTGCAGCTTTCTCACCTGCACAACATACTCGATGGTGGAGAAGTGAGGCAGCAGCTCAGCGGGCTGGTTCACCTCTGAGATGCCGGCGTAGGATGGAGGAAACTGAGAAGAAGAGGGTCGGGTGTCAGTCTCTCTGGATCACTGTTCTCCCGTCCCCACAGCAGGACCCCACTCACCTGGTTCCTCTGGTAGCAGAAGTTACAGGCCCACAGCTTGGCTCTGTAGTCCACTTGGCTGAAACAGGTGGAGAGGAAGACAGAGGGACAGTGGAGGTGCAGGAGGAAAAAATGTATATATTTTGAATAATTGTGTTTTATTTAGGTTAGCTTAGCCGGACAGCTAAGCTAACCTACTGGTAATTTAAGTTACAGAATTTTACACACAAACCTACTTTAAAGAAAAAAAGAAGAAACATATGGAATTTGATATCATATGGTAACTTAGAGAATAGTTTTAGATAAATGTTCCATTTGTTTTCTCTGTCTTTTCCTCTCGTCAGTCACATAATTCCTTGAATAAATATAATTTGGAAAGAGAACAAATTATGACATGAGTAAAAATTAGATGCACAAATATGTAGAGTATAAGACATATTTGGATGAGACAGCTGGGGGTTTGTTTTCTTCTTACTCCACTTCAAACTGCACATGGAAGATTTGGTTTTTTATGTTTGATTATTATTATGACATTTTATTGTTTTCTTAATTATGAGTCACTTTACTTGTTCAAAATAAATCAAAATTTAATTTCATTAATTGAAACAGAATCTCTACACTGTTTCAATAGAAAATTGGTTTCTGAATTAAACAGTGAGCCTAAAAAAAAAAAAAAATCAAATCGTTGGACACTGAAAGATTTGCATCTCTAAGGGACAAAGTTCTACACAGACTGGTGAGTTACACACAGGTGGAAGGGCAGCAGGTGAGGCGTACCAGAGTGGGTTGAGGACCGCACGGCAGGTGGCACGGCTGCACAGGACGGGTTCGTACTGGATTGGGGGCAGGTCGCTTCTCTCCCGCAGTGGTGTGAACAGAGCGGCCACCGGCACCACCATGCGGGTCGCCTCCAGACGGCTGGAAGGCCAGACGTTCCAGCTGAAGCGGACGCCGTCACGCTCCTCGTTCTGAGCGATGTACTCGGCGAAGGTGGCCATGTCGAAGCAAGGGTCACAAGGTCACAGGAAAGCTGTGGGGGTTGGCAGACTTAGAGTACAGTAAACAACAAGCACAATGGTCAGTGGAACGTCAGGGTTCAAAGGTTAAATATGTCAATCAAGACACGCTAAAAGAGTGAAACTTTGATTCGTTTCTCTTCTGCAACTGATCACAACACAGTTTCAATGTAGTGGGAATAATTGCTGCTTTTCTGTTTTAAATCAATGCAGTTGATTGTCGTCACATTTTTATTTGGAATTGTTGTGTGATGATTAAAATTAGCTTAGTGCTTTTTTTTAATGCAAAGATCCACTTTTTTTCACTTCTGTTGCAGATACCAATATCTGAAGCCTAGTATCGGTCGATTCGATCCAATACAGAAAAACAGCTGAAATGGCATAAAACTTTTCTTTAAAAAAAAAAAAAAAAAAACGTATGTAAATGTACTGAATTACAAATTAATTTGCCAACTTTGCACTAATAGAGCACACTGAAATATATCAATAAATTTACTAGTTTCAACATGGAAAAACAGCTTTCATTTGTTCAGTCAGTGTAATTAGGAGTGGAACAGCTAATGGAAAACAAATAAAGAAACTGAAACCGATTATAATAAAAGGCTGACTACAGTACTTACAATTCAGAATTCTTAATATAATGTAAAATGAATAACAAAGCATGATGTCACTCAGAGCCCAAAGCATAAAATTTGACTTATGGATCAGGTACTCTATCATCAATACCAAATCTAGAATTTTTCCAGTATTGGAAAAATTCTAGATTTTTTGGGGGGGGAAGCAAAGCATGGCGGGCCACCAGGCTTATAATACACTGGGGGAAACCTTGGACTAGTTTTATTGAATTTTTTAAAAACTTCTCATGTTTTTAAAAAATTTAAAATAAAGGACCAACTCACAACTATCATCTCAATGCACTTTGCCAAACCAACAAGTCCAATACAAATCAAGAAGCTTACATTTAATTCAATGCAATCTAGTCAGACTGGTCCAAAATCAGTCTTGTACATTCCAGTTCGACCCCAGTTATAATACAATGTACTCATATTCCATTTATTAATGCTAAATGGCAAATAGTTATCCATCTGAGGAATCCCAGCTTACTGTGCAGAATTACTGACTTGACCTCAACCACTTCGGAGGCATATGGCGATAGAGGAAAGGAACAAGCTGGGAAGAAACCGTTAGAGTATGTAATCTTGGCAAATATTGACTTGATAAAACAAAGCAACCCGATATCATAAATCAGATCCCCCACAGGTTTGTTATTAAGTAATAATTTCCTCAAATTTCCGTACTGGGTTTATTTAAGGCTCACACAATAAAGTGGGCTTTACTACATAATCCATTCCACAGTTTTCAGCTTTGTATTTGCAAAAGGTTCAGAAATCCAGGTGTCATTTTCATGGCCACTTTACAATTATGCATAAAATAAACTGAACTTTGAGGTGGAAACATGATCAAATGTGGATAAGTTTAAACCTAACCCCAATCCCCCCCATATAAAGAGTACATGATCTGGAGACTAGTTAGCTTGCTGTTGATTTCAGAAAACAAATGCAGGATAATGCAGCTGCAGCAGCAGCAGGCTTATTGATCAGACTTTAAATGTCAGGGAGGAAAGTTGCTTCTGTTGAGTGGCCAATCCTTCAGCTACGAGATCATTCTTTATCCAACTCTCAATATGTTTATAGTAATTTTATAAATATATAAAACCCTCACCCACCCAGCCACCCACCGAGCGACCAACACCCGTCGGTTTTCACTGACTTGGTTATACTTTGGCTCACATTAACTTTAAGCATATCTATATATTCGAAGAAAGGTGTGTAGAACAGCACAAGTCTATAGCCTGACTGACATCACTAGGTTCACTGTGTGTTTCGTGTTTACAGCTGATAAATGTGGACTCCCAAAGATGCTAAACAAATCCGTTTAAACCTCAGGTCATCTCCTGCTACCAGGCGGGTGGGTGGCAGCTTCACTTAGGCTGCCCAGAAGCAGCTACAGCCCATACGGGAGCAGAATGTGTTCCAGGCGAAGCCAAAGATCTCTCGGGTGCAGCCGAGAAAGTGTTTCAAAAGAAAGTCAGAACTTACCGCTGCTGCGAACCCGCCGCTCCTCTCCTCGCGCTGACAACGAAGTAAAACAATATGGCGGCAGCGGTTGCCACGTCAAGACACAGAAGGTATGCGAAGGAAGAGGTCTCACTCTGAGTGAAACAGAGAAGCCACATTCCTCGTCGCTCCAAAGACATCACAAACAATAAACTTCTACAAAAACAAACATTATTTGTCACAACTCATAGGAGGGAAAAGTACATAATACATAATTGATAGAACTATTAATGGTGAAAAACGGAGCTGCTCTAAATGTTTGTCAGGAACATCTCCTCTGCTCTTGTAAGTTAAGCATGTGAATTTCTTCAAGATGATCAATGTTTTTTTTTTTTAAAGAGGTAAAAATAAGTTCAGTTCGCCAAAAACCATGTAGCAGATCTTGACAAAAATGCTTTACCCAACATGCAAAGCAGTCTGAATGGCAGAAAACCAAGGCTGAACATCACCTCAAAACATCAGCCCCACAAAGAACAAATGAACAGATGAACATGGAACCAGTAAGAGAATTTCATAATTCTCTTACCGAGATCTGGTTTGTTCGGGGTTTTTTTATAACATGGAAATAACGCATTTTCTTTTAATTCAAAGCTATATAATCATCTTCAGGGCTTTCCTAAACTTTTTAAAAGCCATCTATCCATTTTCCTGCACCCTTGTCCCTAGTGGGGTCTGGAGGGATGCTGGTGCGCATCTCCAGCAAGACATTTCGGTTGAGAGCCGGGGTCACCCTGGACAGATTGCCAGTCCGTCGCAGGACAACACAGAGAGAGTACAAACACACTCGTACTTAGACACAAACAGACAGGACAAACACCCATACACACACTCGTACCTAGGGAGACTTTAAAGTATTGAACCCAGGACCTTCTTGCTACAACAGTCCTACCTACTGCGCCATTGTGCAGCCCACACAGTTTAAAAACCTTAAAACAGCTCAACTTGGTGTAATTTCATCAGTCAATGAAATAAATACACACCAGGTTTAAAATGATGCAATAAAAATTTTTTATTATGACAAAAATACTGTCACTACCCAATTTCATCCTGTGCCATTTACTCCTGTAATGGTTCAAACTATGTTTTAATTTTACATGAAAACATTTTTACCAACCAAAGGTAATGAGGCCCGTTAAATATCAGCTCATCTTCCATAAGACAGAGGAGCATTCCGGAGGTTTCTCTGACAAACAAAAACATTTGCTGAAAAGTTCAACTATTCCTTTAAACTCACAATTTACCTTCACTGTTTTTCTTAAAGGACAAACTGTATTTTATTTGTTGGTGCAAAGCAGCAAAAGACAGGGTTTGCCCCACCTCCTCCACCTGCAAGGAGGAGAAGAGTTTCCTCTTCTGTATTAAGGCATCAGCTGTGTGGGAGGTCACATGTTGTTAAATCCCATCATGCCTTTCATGTTGCCAGCAGCTCCTTGCTGGAACTGACGCATCATGGACTGAAGACCAGCCATGCCTCCTAAAACACACAAACATAACAGAATGATACAAATTCAACTGTTTGATGAGCTGTGGGACGTTTAAATATGTGCAGGAAAAATAATAATAACATGAAGCAAAACTCATCAAGCTGGTGGAGTCTATTTTAACTCCAACTGCTTTTAAAACCAAATCTGGATTGTTGAAAGAAACAAGTTTGAAAAAAGTCCGTATGATCTGTTTTTTGAGCACTAGGCGTTAATGTCTAGGGCATAATAATACATTTTATTCTGTATTGTTTTAGTAATTTTTTCAGCTTTGTGCATGAAAGTCTGTTTTACAATGTTTATTTTTTATAAAACATTTACAAGTGAGTTAGATTTATTTTAATATTTTCTGGCATTAAAGAGAAAATGAAAAAAAGTTGCTCATGAATTAAACTCATGTCAGTTCAGACAGTGCAGGCTGATGATGCTGCTAACAGACTTTAGGTGGGACATGTTGGAACAGTGCACTCATTACTCTGAACAGCTGATTCTCTTAACCTTGGCCCCTCTTAAAGACTTGAGGAGTTTTTGTAACTTAAAACCTAACTGACATACAACCAAATCTTATTAAAAGCAAAGGGAATACATCAAGTCTAATATTCCTGGCTGAATAGAGTCAAGCAGTTTCTTTGTAAAAGTTCATTACTATAACTGTGAAAGCTTCTTTAACTTGTGGGGCTTCCTAAAGGTTAATACTTGGCCTATTATTATTTCCATTTTAAATACTTCCTCCAGCAGGTACTTAGAATAATAAAAAAAAAAAACTCTTTCCATTTTATGTCAACAAACTGTAGTTTAAAATTATTTTTATACAATACCAGGCTGTGAAGATAACATTCCTCAGCAACCTTGTCAGACTGATTCACTGGATTTACTAAGGCATTTTGGTATTTCTCTACATCTTCCAACTCCTTCACATCTGTTTTTGAGTCTTTTAATCACCTCTTTATAATTAAAGAATTCTGTCATTAAGTGAAGGTGTGAAGTGAGCTGTGGATGAATGTTCACTGTGGGAGTTGTACTGGAGAGCAGGTCTTACCCATATGATGCAGGACCCGAGGGTCCATCATTTTGGCCATCTGCTGGTTCAGTTTGGCCATCTGAGATGGGTTCACATTTTTGGACATGTCTCCTCCTGGAACACCAAACATCACAAACATGTTAGCACATAAATCCAGAGATGCTCATATTTTCTAAAAACCTTGAGGTTGTTTTTATTTTCTTGCTCTCCTTTCAGGTCATGATTTTGGGAAGTGTTGCATAATCAAATAACACTTCATCCTTCAGAAGATTTTACAAAGTGATTCATAGTTTTCTACATTCACATAGTCCTCCTTTAAAAGTGGTTATTAAATATCCAGACATGTTATCTCCATCCGTTCAGAAACTGATAAAGTGAGGGAAGACGTGTTGTTCAGTGGTTTGCTCAAACACAGCTAGCACAGCTAGCATCCAACATTACTCTTCTGATTAAGAAACATTGCATCACTACATCAGAACCAGATCAGAGTCTCCTCTAGGCATGAATTGTGGCTCACTGGTACCTTTGAATAGTCCTTTGATGCCTCCCATCTTCTTCACCATCTGAGCAAACTTGGTGTACTGAGTGAGTAACTCCTGAACGTCTCTGGTGGCAACTCCAGATCCACGGGCCACCCTCTGGATCCGGTTGGGCTGTTTACTGAACAGCTTCGCTCCATCTTTACTGTCCAGTTCTGTAAAGCAAACGTAGTGAGGTCAGTCAGAGACTTCACCCTCTCCGTTAATCTTTCATAGGTTGAGGTAATTAGAAATCCCGTTCAAACTAACGTCTACATTCAGATCTGCTTGACAAATTCAGAGAACAGTAGAGAGAGAGAGTAAGTGTCACAGTGTGTGTTACCCTGGTCATTCATGCTGTCCATGATGGTCATGAGCTTCTTCAATCTGGCCATTGATTCCTGTTCATTTCCTTTACTCATGAAATCTGTACCGAAGCCGGGAATCATACCCTGAATGCAACACACACACACACACACACACACACACACACACACACACACACACACACACACACAGTTCCAGAGTCAGGACAAAGAGAGACAACTCCTCTTCAAGGTTCTCAGATCAATCATCAATAAGGTCATTATGTATTAGATTACAGCATATCAGCCCTTTTGAACATTGTATAGTTAGGGTTGCAAACAACTTATGGAACTAACAACATCTACTCATACAAACGCTGAATCAACATAGTTTTACTATTTACACGTCAACAGAAATCCAGCAGCTACATGAAAAAAGAAAAGAACAGGCAGTCAAAGATCTTAAAGACGACCCATTAAGCACAATACTGCTTCTAAATACAGACCAAGCGCTTTAAATAGAAAACGAAAAAACAGCCATTTTTTTGTCAATAAGTTTATGCTTTTTTGGTGTCTGGAAAAATGAGCAGTTTCAAAAACCTCCCGACTGTTAAGTCACAAAGTGCCATTTCCTACCAACCCAAGCTTGGTCAGTGGGTTTTACCACTGAAGCAGCTCATTGAATTTAAAGTGAGAGAGGCCCCAACAATGATTTGTGCAACAAATGTGATAAACATGTTTTGTCGCCCACAGAGCTATCCCAACATGTTCAGGGAAGCATAATAGGTCGCCTTTAAGATAATTTGAGAGGAAGTCTTCAGTTACCATAATTTGTCCAAAGGGCCCCATCTTCATGATGTTCTGGAACTGCTCGTACATGTCCCTGAGCGTGAACTGACCTGCAGGTCAGAGATCAGGAGTGAGTAGCCGTGTCTGCAGCAGGTGCTGCAGTGGAGGCGTCTGGGTTCTCACCATGTTTCAGTTTGTCTATCAGCTCCTCGTTGTCATCCAGCTTTAGCTCGTTCACTCTGTCGATCAGTCCTTCAATATCACCCATTCCTGCAACACAAACCATCTTTTGACTTGATGCAGAATTCCGGCATGTCTGCATGGGTTCAACAGTAAATTTAAATGTAGCGGTGGAAAATAACAACAACAAAGGACCAAAGTCCTTTATTCTGTGGGACTTTGGGACTTTTAGTCTGTGAGAAATAAAACACACATGAGAAATAAAAATATGATGTTTAGTTGCATCCCTCCCACCTGACCTGAACATGAAACTTGTGTGGTTCAGGTCCGACTCAGTTTTCCTGAGCTGTGTCTGTAGTTCTGCTGCTAAAGGCTAACGCTGCTAGAAGCCATATCTGCCATTTTTCTGAAGTTTTTTTAAAATTTAATTTCCCTTTGGGATTAATAAAATATTTTTGGATTTGAATTGAACTAAATCATTGTTCCTACAGTATTCAAGTCAATACTCAAACAGATTGTCCAATCCTACTGATCAACTTAAAGCAGTTATTTCGACAGAGATCAGGTCTTAAATACAGAAGGACAGGTGGATGGATGGAAAAAGACCAAAAAAAGGCACAGGATATAAATGTGCAAACAAAACTAATTTTCCCAAATTCTTTCTGTGTCCACAGTTATCCAGAACCTATCTAGTCTGTGCTGGAACTCTGAGAATTCTAACTATTTGGGTAGATCTTTGCTTTTCTATGAATCGCTACGGGATGGAATTACATATGATCCAAATTTAACTCAAAAATTCCACTGAGCTCCACTGAAAAGAATCTCTGCAACGTGGATAGAAAGAAAGGTCATTTTCCCCAGAGGCAGTGATCAGACGTTAGAAAGATGAACTAACCCTAACCTTCATCTAACTAACAGGGGTACATTCTTGGTAGAACCAGCAGGTGCCGTCAGAGCAGAAACACAGGAGGGTTTTACCCAGCAGTTTGCTGATGAAAGGTTGAGTCTTAAACGGCTCGAAGTCGTCGATGTGTTCCCCTGTTCCGATGAAGATGATGGGACTCCTGGTGGCCGCCACACTAACAACAGAATATCACAGAGTGAGGGTAAACCATCGGCTCGCGGGCCAACCAGCCGAGCAGCGCTGTGCAGCAGAGGTTCTTACGCGCTCAAAGCTCCGCCTCCTTTGGCGTGTCCATCTAGCTTTGTGACGATGACCGACGCTACGTCCACTTTGTCTTTGAAAGCTTTAGCCTGGGCTTCGCAGGCCTGACCGATGGAAGCATCCATCACGTACACAATGTTATCAGGTTGCTATGGGAACAGAGAAAGGAGGAGCATAAAATATAACAGTAGAGAAAAAAAAATCCTTAGACACCAAAAACACTTAAGACACTAGAGGTGAACCGATTAGTTATTAATATCGGTATTGATCTTGAAAAAATTATAGATTAGATATCATGACAATGTCCCCATTCCATGAGGGTAGATCTAGTCAGTCTAATTCTATGCTTTGTGCTCTGAATAACATTATGCTTTATTATTTATTTTACATTGTATTTAGAATTTCTAATTGCCCTTTCCGAACCATTAAAAGATGTTTGTTACATTTTATTTTTACATGTTTGACCAAGGTAGTCAACTTCTTCTTTTATCAGTTTGTTTCTTTATTATTCATTTTACATTGGCTGTTCTACTCCTATTTACAGTGACTGAACAAATTAAAGTTGTTTTTCCATCTTTGACTAAGCTAGTGAAGCTATTGGTGTATTTTGGTGTGCTGTTCTGGTGCACAGCTATCAGATCAATTTGTAATTCAGTACATATATGTCTGTGTTTTAAAAAAAATAAATGTTTTAAGTAGAGATGTGCCGATCAGGTTTTTTCCTGCCGATACCGATCACCCATGAGGGCCGATCACCGATACCGATCACATAATTTTTTATTTTTTTATCATAAACACTATGTGGAAAAAGGAACCATGAATTCACCTTAATTTAGACAAAAACTTGTTTCTAATAACTTTTTCCAAGAAGAAAACTAAACAAAACAGGCATTCTGCAAATTGTACTGCTATTGGTAATACCATCTTTAACAGACTGAAAACATATGAAGGCTCTGAAGAGTCTAAATAATGCAAAAAGCCAAAATAAAACCTCTCACCATTGCCAAAGACATTCAAGTATAAAACTTAACATTCAAAGGCAAATACAGGTTCCATTACAATAAACAATCCAGTTACTGAAGGAAAACTTCCTGATGGCATGGCGGCTAGCTGATTACTGCTAATTCTGAGTGGTTGTTTCTGACTGAGCGGAGTAATTATGCAGAACAGGGAGGAGATCGATTCTTTTTTTAGAGACTATCTCATGTTAGGACAGCGAAAGTTTTAATACGTATGTAAAATGTATTTTTTTAGGTTAGATGTTGCAGCTTTAAGCAGAGGTTCGGTGTGAGAGTCACTACCAGGTGGAGCAGAAGCGGCGCTCCGTCTGTGAAATATTACTACCTGTAGCGTGTAGCAGCGAGAGCAGAAGCAGCGTCTTACGTCGCAGCTCGAAGACTTAAATCAGTGGTCCCCAAACTACGGCCCGCGGCCCGAATCCGCCCCGCGGGCCCCCTGACCAGTGGACCAGAGAGCATTCAGATATTTTTTCATATATTGTATTTTCCGGTTTATATGTGAATTTTTTATATGTGGATTTATATGTGGACCACCAGGGGGCTCTTTAGCAGGAAGTGTGTCCTGTAAACTGTGGGTGTTTTGTTTTGCATGGCGCATTGCTGCCATCTGTTGGACTTTTAGGGAACTGCTTGACTTTTATGTTATTTAATCAGTACGGTTGTTATGAACGTTGCATTCCAGGTTGAATTCTTCGAAGCAATGCCTGTAAGTAGAAGCTTATACTTCAAAACGAGCCTTTATGTTAACATTTGAGGAATTCATATGTTAAAGTTACTTTCCCTCAATGAAATATATACTAGTCAGTCCCAGTGACCGTTTCACTAACGGTTTTTGCCCTTGTGCTTTCTGGGTAAAAACCAATCGAGAAACGCGCGCAGCCCACCCCTCCCCCGCTGAACAGTTTTAACCTTCAACCCACCCCCCCTCCCCCGTCAACAATTTCTGGCAGCGCAGGTGATAAACGTGTAACACTTTTTCTGTTACAAACTGACTCCGGCCCCCCACCAGAGAAGGGAAAAGTTATGTGGCCCTCACAGGAAAAAGTTTGGGGACCACTGACTTAAATAATTTTGCGGGTTATTTGTTTAGCTTTCTGACCGTCATGCTAATCCGGGTGAGTGTTTGTAGCTGTGCGCTGCTTTACCTGCTATCTGATCCTCCATATGTCTTTTTTTACTGCAGTGAGCCTCGATGTAGCCAAACTCAGTCAAGTATGGCATTGTTTTTATGTCGTATTAGCTTTGTTGTGTTGATGCATTTTGACGTGCTTCAATTTTCCACCGCAACACGCAAACTTCCCCATTCACTCAGTGCGTTATAGTTCCACATCGCTTAGGATTTGTTGCTGCGCGTTTGCGCACTGTGAAGGAAAGAGGAGACCAGCTGTACAGGAAGGCTGCAAAATGAGATGCAGGTGATCGGTATCGGCAACAGGAGCCAATGATTGCCGATCACCGATCATGCACTTTTTCACGAAAATCGGCCCGATTATGATCGGTGACCGATCAATCGGCACACCTCTTTTAAGTCAATTCAGCCGTTTCTCTGTCATATTGGCCGGTACTAAACCTCAGAAAAAAGTGGATTGGTGAGTCCTTACTTCCGTCCAGCTGATCCCCTGTGGTGATGAGTTCAGGTACTCACCACTGCATTGGAGACTTGCAGCATCTCCTCAAACAGTGAATCCTCCTGTTTGTGTCTGCCACTCGTGTCCACGATGATGATCTCAAAGTTTTCGCCTTTGAATTTCTCGACGCCTTCAGCGGCGATCACCACAGGATCCATCTCAGTGTAACTGAACCCAACACAAACAGGGAACCATGAGGAGAATGAGGGAGGGGGCAGAGAGGTACCAGGGGCTAATTACAAACAGGGGAAGCAGCACAGGAACGCTCACCTGCCATAAAAAGGTATTCTGGCTTTGGTGGCGTTTTGTTTGAGCTGATCGAAGGCACCTTGGAGACAAGAGAGGAGTTTTCACATCAAAGAGAAGATGTTTGGGCACACTGGATAAAGAGTGACACCATGCTAGGTAATGCTACAAGCAGTGTGTGTGCCTACCTGCTCTGAAGGTGTCGGCGCAGATCAGGCAAGTCTTCCAGCCTTTTCTCTGGTAATAATAAGCGAGCTGTCGGGAGAAGAACAACACTGCTGTCAGTGGAACACAGACATGAAGGTCTAGCAGCTGTGTGACACAGTGACCATCATTTAACAGTTCCTCCAGTTTTTCGCAAATCTGCAATTGCAGAAATGTACGCAAAATCAGCAGATCTCTGCCTTTTTTTTTACGTCCACACATAAATGTGAGTTTACTGCAAATTTTCCGCAAAAACCAATCTGTCTGCTTGTTATTTTTTCCTCTTCATTTTCTTCTATATGTAGAGTCTGAAAGGGATGTAATGAGGAAAACTATCACAAACATCTTTGCAAATATTTCTAAACTGATGTCACAAAATCAATGACTTGAATTGTTAAAAAAAAAAAAAAGCAAAATTCTGGAGAAACATTTCAGGATGATCTGGGTTCAATCTGGAGGTTTGGAGGTGATAAACACATTTCATTCAATTCCACCAAATACCGAGGAAATGGATGCAATCTTCTGGTTTTGCAGAAATTTAAAGTAAAAAAAAAAAAAATGCCTCGCCCAGGGATTTAGCAAATAAATATTTTATTTCCAAGTATCCTAAAACAGGAAAGAGTTTGATTTCCATTATTTCATGTAAATATCTGGTTTCAGATGAATTTCTTGCACAATTCACTAAAAGCTGTTAATTAACCTTAATTTCAGAAGTCAGTCTTGTCTGGGTTCCATCAGAATGCCACATCTAAACCAAGTGACTCCAAACTGAAACTCATCTCAGGTTGTGGGAACATTAACTATCCACATCTTCATCAGGCTCAACAGATGTTCATTCAGACTTAGTTGGAACCAAGACAAACATCTGTTTCCTCCGTTAATTCCATTCTTTTTTGACATATGCTTTTTCTCAATGTGTATAAAAAAGGTTTTATAACATTTAGGTTTTTTGTGCCTAGCATACTTTAGTAAACAAGTTCTGTTTTACTTTCCTCTGATCATAACATTCGCTCAGAGTTTCTGGGGACTGTTTCATATCCTGATTGTTTCAAATGTTCTTTTCTCTACATTATCATTGAAGGTTTTGGTGCTACTAGTCAAGGGTTTGACCACAATACTGAACAGTTGCGATAACAGAAGCTTCAAATAAGGATGAGGAAAATGTTCCATAAGGTCTGATCATCTTTAAGTCTGTAAACATAAGTGATGAGAGAAAGCAGTCCTTTTTAGTCGTTTAGAAGAACTGTAAAATGCCTGTGGTGTTTTAGGAGAGTGTGTCAGGTGTACCAGCAACCCTCCCGACCCCACTAGGGGACAAAGGGTGTACAGAAAATGGATGGATGTGTCAGGTCCAGGTGTGTGCAGTCACCTTGGAGCAGGTTGTAGTTTTGCCACTGCCCTGCAGACCAACAAACATGATGACGTTGTTCTTGCCTTTGGTTGGAGTCCAGGCCTTCACGCCGGGATCGACCAGCTGAAACAGAGCACACACACGTCACACACACATGGACACTTCACAGCAACTGGAACTCATGGTTCTCATGACTTATGGACCTACCTTCACCAGCTCCTTGAACACAGCGTGTTGGATCATCCTCCTCTTGTTCAGGCCTGAGGCCATCTCCTCCAGGTCTATGGCGGACCTGCAGGGGGAAGACAAAGGATCTGCTAACAGCCGGGTTCCGCCCAGGAGAACGAGACCAGAACCCGGCTGCATCATGCTTACTTGACGTTTTCCCTCAGCTGTTTGACCAGTTTGATGTTAACGTCTGCCTCCAGGAGAGCAGCACACACCTCCTTCAACATGGCGTTCAACACCTGGGAGGACAAAAACAAACAAACTCCTGAAAATAGCATCTAAAGAACCACTCTCCCATTTCTCCTTTAGGAACCAAATCCAACAGTTTTTCTCCTTCTTTGTGAACAAACTGAATTTTTAATTTCTCACAAAAGATTTAAATTCAATTAAAACTATGATCCTGGGGGTGCTGTGGTGGCGCAGGGGCAAAGCACAACCCATGTATTGAGGCCTTTGTCCTCATGCCAATGGTCGCAGGCTCGATTCTCAGCCTGGTGACATTTGCCGCATGTCTTCCCCCTCTCTCATAACCCTCCTTCCTGTCAAACTACCTTCAAATAAAGGCCACTAGAGCCAACAAAACCTATAAAAAAAACTATGATCCTGAAAGTTACCTTTAAAGAAAACCTAGATAAACACAATCTAAATATCTCATTTAGTCCACCATTTCTTTTTTGCCTCCTCTAACTGTAAAAGTGCACCATTGCAAAAGATGCTACATTTTTTAAAAGATTTATTAAAAGACAAACAGAAGCTTTGTCCAACGTAATATTTGAAGGGAAAAAGCTGATTTAATGTCTCCTTTTATACATGAGTCTGAAGGAGCATTTATGGAAGAATTGTTCATTATTCATCACATTCTTTCACCTTGTTTTTAAGAGAGAGCAGTTGGTATTACGCAGATCTGCAGTAAATCTGGATTTTACTAATATTTCAGCACAAATACAATAAATTTAAAAAGTCAACATTGGATAAAAAGTAAGCAAGGGGAAAAAAATAAAGTAAAATAGAAAATCTATGATGGTGTATTAGGGTCATTGTAGAGATTAATCTCAAACTTTCAGGGGTTTTTTTCTTGCAAATTTTCAACTTGGAGCTCAGAAAATTTCTAGAAAATTTCTGAGATCTCAAAAACTTCTGAGATTTTGGCAGAAATTTACTCTTTACAGATTTGCTATGAAAGAAATCTGAGATTTTATTTCTAAGTCAGCTCAACATGAGCCTCAGTAGAGAACAGAGCTCCCTTTCTAGAAGCCTCTTCTACTTCAGGTCAAACTGAATCAACCTTGTAAGGTTTCTTCAGTAGCAGTTTCCAGAACAAAGAGTAGTGCTTGCCGCCACGCTGTGTGTCCTACCTCTTCATTGATGATGGTGGCATTGCTGAGTGACCTCAGCGCCGAGGTGATCTTCCTTCCCAGGTCGGCCAGCACCATGATGGCACTCTGAAGTAAACCTGGAAGAGCCCAGAGGAACTCACAGACATGTACAAAATCAGCAACAAAACTAAGATCCTGTTGGCTGCTACACTCACTGCTTACCCTACCAGCCTGTGGTCATGTCAACCCTCACTGATTCATAGAACAGACTTTACTGTACGTTATGATTTTTTTAATATTACGGCATCATTGCATCAAACTGAAATTCTGTAGCTGATGCAACCTAAGTATGTGTGAGGTCAAAATGTGCCACTTACCGTCTGTGTGAGTGGGTGTTGTGGAGTGGAAACTTCCAGGTAAGAATCCTCAGTGAGTCAGAGACTGCTGCTTTCCACAGCCACAGCTTCTACACAGAGAAGAGAAAAACTATGTGAATTAATCTCCTCTGGGACAGAGTGTGAAAACATGAGCTGAAACTATGATTTAATCAGATTAATGTAAATACACACCTTTTATTTATCATTTTTGGTTGTGTTTAACTTTGGATAATTAAAACGTCTACCAGCCCTTTAAAAAAAATGTACGTTTATTGGTCTTTAAGAGAGCAACCTTGAACTATTATACCATTATCTATATATTATTTGAAAATAGTGTCCAAACAACAATAATATCGTTTATCGCAATAATTTCTGGGATAATTTATCGTCCAGCAAAATGCGTTATGGTGACAGATATAATTACAAGAACAAATTTGCGAAGTGGAAGGAAAGTCCATGACAAATAACTCAAAAACTGAACCCACTCAGAGGCTAAATATAGCTCCTACTCAAGTCATTTTTAAAAAGTCTTGGAAATTTCTGGAATTGCACATTTTTTCTTAGAATTTACTTTGGTAAGATAAAGATTATTCATAAAGCAGCAGTTAGTCTTTAAGACACAAAATGATAACAGAAGAGAAGGGGAGATTCAGTGAGCCTAGCGGTGTCTGGAACATGGTGGAAAGGCAAAAAGGAGAATTATTCTGCATAAAAACATTCATAAAATGGATAATTTTATGAATATTCAACAGCAGGCGCTGCTCCTCTGTCCTGTTTGGGTTTTCTGTACTTCCCCATTTTATGATGGTCATTTTGCCAGATCAAACAAGTAGCCAATCACAGTGAATTACTGTCAGCTGATTGTAAACATTAACATCAAATAAATGGCACAGTAAAAGGACCAGCATGGCTAGATGGCGCAACAAATCACAATAATGAAATCAATAAGGTGAATAAATAAGGTATGAATAAACATATTTATGCTGTGTGGCGATTAATTCAGTATTGCAGTTTCATCATCATGAAATTCTTAATTCAGTGTAAGCTGTATGATTGGTTCAACAGATTACTGGAACCGCATTTGGTTTTTTATGACTTATTGTGTTTCAGGAAGGAACCAATCACAGTCTGGCGGCGACACACTGCCTCACTAAGAAAGTAACATCTATCTGAAATAAAGCAATGAGTCACCCAGTTTCAAGTTTGCCATAGCAAACGTGCAACAAGATGAAGCGGGGAGAATTAAATGTTTGGCCTGCATGCAAAACTCTGTACAGTGAGAAACTAGCACTGCACATTACCCTACACACACCATCATAATGGTGAAAAACAGTAAAGGCTGTGTCATGCTGTGGCCAGTAACACTTGAATATGGACAAATTATATATACAGGAGAATCCTGGAGGAAAACCTGTTAGAACCTGCAGAAGACCGGGGTGGAAGTTTAATCTTCCATCAGGAGAACCATTCTGAACATGGAGCCAGAGCTACAGTGAGAAGCATGTTCATGTGCTAGAATGGTCTAGTCAAAGTCCAGACCTAAACCCAATTGAGAAAAAAAAAACTGTGGGAAGACAGAAAATAATGTAGATTCTCTCTGTCTGGTCTTAAAGAACTTCACACAAGATAATGTTGACAACTATTTCAGAGTTTTTCTTCTATTTCGTAATTTTTCTTCAACTAGTTTATAACATGAGGTCCCAGTGAGATACATGTACTGTATACTAACGTTTGTTTAAAACAAACATGGGGCTCTACGATGGCTGGTCAAGAAATCTGATTTTTCTAATGTCGAAAAACATCACTTGTCATTTAGTTTGACTCAAATTCTTATATATTTAAGATCTTAACATATTGAAGGTATTTTAATTTCTTCTGGAGTATTTCAAGAGTAATAATTGAATAATTATTTAAACCTGACGACACTTCAGTGTTTTTAATCCTAAACTGTGTTGGGTGAACAGCCAACAACCGTTAAAGCCTTTCGGTTTAATCTACTTCATCGTAGAAACTGAGACCGACGAGGTAACAAAGCTAAATAATCTCCCAAAATAAAACTAATCAAACAGAACACTAAGTCAGTCTCTGGTGGACGCCAACAACGAGGCCTCAGATTGATGGTGTGCGTGTTGTTTTTTTCCCTCAGTTTATGAGCGTCCGGCTCTCAACAACATCACAGCTGTTTACAGCAGTGCTAACGACCTAGCAGCTAGCTAGCTGAACAGCCGACAGTCCAATGTCTTCATCTGGAAACTGTCTCCGGGTCCAATTAGCTCATTAGTATCTAAAATGGCGGAAACTGGACCACAAAATAAATGAGGAGAAATGTGTCAGTGGTTGTTCAGGCTTACCGAGCGCTGGACACTACAATGTAAACGCAGCCGTTTCCAAACTCCACCAGAGAAGTGTCATCGAAACAGAACTAAACCGGAAGCCCTGCGTCATCACGGGTTGTTAATATTCAGTTTATGGGCGTAGTACCGCCGCTTACTGGGCTGGCGCATGGACGTGCATGTCGAAATGGCCTCCTGAACTGGATTTTAAGGTATTTTGGTTGAAAAACTTTCCCCGAATGTCGTGAAACCATTTTTTTTAAGTGTACAGACTCACTTTTCATGTATGTACAAGAAGATGTCAAGTATTACAGATTTAGGGCACACATCAAATTATAAGATGACAGTAAAAAAAAGTAAAATAAAAATATAAAATAAAATTTGTCAGACATCAAACAGAGGGAAAAGAAAAATGGGAAAATCAAATCAAATTGTATTTGTATAGCACATTTCAGCAGCAAGGCATTTCAAAGTGTTTTACATCATAAACACAAAACCACATAGTCATGCAACATAGACGCAACAATCAAAACATTACATTAAGTGCCATCACTAAATTTGTAAATGGTTACATTTCAAATACAACTCTAAACAGGTGGGTTTTTAGTCTAGATTTAAAGGCACTCAGTGTTTCAGCTGTTTTACAGCTTTCTGGAAGTTTGTTCCAAATTTGTGGTGCATAGTAGCTAAATGCTGCTTCTCCTCGTTTGGTTCTGGTTCTGGATGCAGAGCAGAACCAGAACCAGAACCAGAACCAGAAGACCTGAGGGGTCTGGAAGGTTGATGCAACACAAGATCTTTAATGTATTGTGGTGCTGAGCTGTTCAGTGATTTATAAACTAACAACAGTATTTTAAAGAATATTCTCTGAGCTACAGGGAGCCAGTGTAGGGACTTTAAAACTGGTATTATGTGCTCCATCTTTCTGGTTTTAGTGAGAACGCGAGCAGCAGCTTCTGGATCAACTTGATTGATTTGTTGGACAGACCTGTGAAAACGCTGTTGCAGTAATCAATGCAACTAAAGATAAACGCATGGATGAGTTTCTCTAGATCTCGCTGAGACATCAGTCCTCTAATCCTGGAGATGTTTTTCAGGTGATAGAAGGCCGACTTTGTAACTGTTTTTACACAACACCTATAATACAAGCAACATAAGATAAGGTGATAAAAGATTTATTTAAAAACAAAATCTCTATATCAATAAGGCCCAACAATGCATTTTTTTAACAAAAACTTTTTCTTTTTTACAAATTTTGAAAATGAACAGCAAACCTTAGATCAAATACTTTTAACTCACACCTGTTAGGTTCACGCATGATCTTCTTGCTGCCCAAATCCACCAGAGGGGGCGCTGTGGCCAATCACCCATTTTGCCTTGACCGAGAAAAAGAGCGATAGTACTTTTGCAATAAAAAAAATGGTGGAAACTTGAATGGAAAAAAAAAAAAGACTAACTCAAAAAATAAAGATTTTCTTATGTGTAACTCAAGCGTGCTTTATTTAAATCTGAAGAGTCTGGGTTACAATAGTATGAGAAAGAGGACACTGAGGTCCAGTTGGAATTAAGGAAGCTATTCTGGTTCATTCCGGCTGGTTTTCATCAGAGGGGGCTCCACAGAGTCCTCAGGAAGCAGCCAGCTCAGAACTAGTCTGTGCCTCAAACGCTCCTGGGCGGCTGCACCTGATCGACCTCCACTGCTGAATCCTCTGGAACAACATCTCAGACTCTGAAGCCATAGTCAGCAGGAGGGTGAGCGAGTTATCCTGCAGAGGAGAGGCAGGGAGAGACTAACTTCAGAATGATCATGTCCCTGTAGCCTGTGATCAGAACATGCTTTATGCTAAATGTGCTCCAAATGTTCCCATGTCTCTGTTACTGAGCACAGCCCAAGGGTTACTGCTCATCTGACTGAGATAACTGCTACTGGAACAGTAGATAAGAATGGATGGACAAATGGACTGAAAAATATAAAACACTATTTACACTCTTTTCATTTATCCAGACTGACCGTCATTAAAGGGACAGTATTATGCGTTTTCCGGGCACATAGTGCCATTTTATGACATAATTAAGTAACTGTTACCTTCACTTGTTAAAGAAATGCTGCATATAACAAATATGACTTAAAATAAATTTTACTTCCTAATTTAATGCCTTGAAATTGGGTTTCTGTCTCTTTAAAAGTCCTGTTCTGAGACTCCCCCTTCAGGAAGTCATCACTTTATTTACGTTTTTACCAGCATTGCTCTGAGAAGTGACTCCTATAATGAGATCTGCAGATGAACAGTTCCACCAGGTGTTTTCTAATTGCTGTTGGCTAGTCTGAAGGAGCTGAATGGGGACGTCGTGGGGGAGAGCTGTAGGTGAGGAGGAGCTGCGTTTCAAAGGCAGAGCTAAGTCCAACCAGGCGTTTTGCATGGCTGAATGGTTCTCAAACATGCATGAAAAAAAATTAAAGCAACACTCCTGGTATGCTATTGATGAGGGAACAACGTTATAACATGGCGTAAAGCTCTAAAAAAGTCTATTTTAAATGTTACCGCCCCTTTAAGAAGTTCAGCACTGACATCCTGCAAACAGATACCGGGGTACAGTTTGTGGTTCCACGTCTGTGACGGAACTGACCAGCAGGGCGAGAGAGTTGGTGCTGGTGGTTCGGTTGTGGGTAGATCTCAGCTTCTCCTCCAGACACTCTATGAAGTCCATCATCAGCCTGATGGAGTCCACCACAGAGCTGGAGCAGAGAATTAGACATGAGCTGGAAATAAGACACTTTTGTCCAGGTCAGCACATACACCAGATGACCAACTCTTGTTATAAACCATCAGATCTTACGCATGCAGGTGAGCCAGGACGGGCAGGTTGGTCCGAGCAAGCGGCCGCATCAGCCTCTGTCTTAGAACCTTGTGCTCCCTCAGGATGCCCAGGAGGTGGTTACCAAGCAACTGCAGCTTCTCATTCTTCTGACCTGATGGAGAGAGGAGGAGTCGGGGGGTGGGGGGAGGTTAATCAGCAGTAATCTGACATGTGACTGCTCTGGTCTTTGTCATGTCACAAACTGAGCTGGATTTCTCATGAAGCACTGTTAAAAACTAGAGATGACTGATACAACATTCATATCTGTATTGCTCACAATATTGAAAAAAATAATAGATTGGGTAACGGTGACAATGTGTCTGATCCATAATGACAGGTCTAGTCAGTCTAATGCTGATTTCAGGTTAAAATAAAATGCTTGTGACAGAGCTGGATGAGAATGAGACTCACTGAGGTGGAATCCATGGGCGACGCCAGCACTTTGTTCATCCACCTTCAACAGCTCCAACTGCAGCTGCACCTGGATCAGTGGGACCAGACAGAACACGTGTACAGAATGTCAGCCTGTTGTTATAGCCTGAAGAACCAATAGGACGCAGCGGTTGCTAAGGAAACTGGGTTTTTTTCGCTTAACGAGAGGTAATTTTTCTCTGAAAACCAGGACTTTTCCTTCCTGAAAGTCAGACCGGCTCATCAACAAGCTACTTGAGGAGTTCTGGAAAGAACATATTTACAGGCAAAACATTTTTGTATCTTAAATGCAAAATGTACAGATTTTTTTTTGTACAGCTTTGAATTAATTACTGCTCTGTTCTTGTTCAACTTTTTTTTTGTCCTGTTAATGATTTATCAATTACTAAATTACAGTAAGTCAAATAATTGATTCATTACAATTAATTGTTTAAGCCCTAATAACAAACCTCGTTGTTACATAGAAATTAGATCCTGTGCACAAAATAGTCACTTTGTGCTGATTAGAGCAACAAGATTTTAATTGAAATTAGTGAAACAAGCACTTTAGGATGTAGTGCAACAAGCAGTGAGTGTGATCACAGCCAGGCATACCTCATCCAGCCGCTTCTGCTTTCTGATGAGCTCTTCTGCCTCACGCAGGCGGGCCGAGAAAACGGGACTCGGCTCAGAAAAGGCTGAGTCGATTTCATCCTAAGGGGAGATAGAGAAGATATCACTCCAGAGCGCTGACCTATCGGATATAACTCACACATCCAGATTCATGAGAAAAATGTAGGAATTGACTAAAATGTCTGGCTTTCCTGCTTACACCTTTAAAAACAATCTTTCAAGGTTCTATAAACATATTTGCACAGGTTTGTGTGACATGTTGCTCCATTATGAAACATTTCACACACAGTGAATCAGTAAACTGTGCTCGTATGTTGCAAAGTAAGTCATTTGATATCTATGTTTGTTTTTTATTTAATAAGGGGATAAGTAGGAAATAAGATCAAGAGAAAATAATTCATATAACAGCAGGGGGACATGATGTCCTGACCTGGGAGGCGGCTCCCACAGAGACGCATCTGGACAGCAAACTCGCAGCCGGAGTCACAGAGAACGGAGACAAATCCCACTGATGCATCTGGAAGTGAAACATGGACATTCAACTACATTATTAATACAGCAGATCTCAAGAGCAGCTAATGGAAGCTAATGCATCTCTACTGTTCTCTAATAAACATATGAGGTCAGAAATAAAACAACTGGATTTATACAGATTACATGACGCACAGCTGGGCTCTGTTTACTAATCAGGTAACTTCTGAAATTAGTTGCACTTGATTTCATTTAGAGGTTTCACAAACACAACTATGTATTGTGGTGAGTTTATGATATAAAATCATAACAACGTAAATTGAAGAAAAAATTATCAGTGTAATGAGAACAAAAGACGATATTTCTAGCTGTGAAAGTCCGGGGATGTGAATGAAACTTTCTGAAGGATAACATGGATGTTATCTGATCCTTATCTGAACAGCACAGGCTGAACGGTCAAAGTGCAAAGCATTAAAAACCAAAAGAGATTAATATCTCTGTCATTGTCTGCTGCCTTTCTGAGGTTTTTATCTTCCAAATAGACATCACAGCTATTGGTTCAACAGGTCTCACAGAAGACAGACTGTGTCTGACCTGTGTAGACACCGGGGTGGATGAACCGGAGGTTAAGCTCTCACCTTTGCGTCGTTACTCAGTCTACCGACCACATAATCGACCCGCTCTGTTTGACCCAGCGCCGGGGAAAGGCTGCGGCTTTTCGACTCAAATCTGAGCGCTTTTCCGCCAAGTTTCTTCTTCTTCTCCGGTAAACATCTTAGAAAAACAACACCGCCCCCTATTGGTCTGATTGTTGGACTCAAACAAAAGTTATTTTTTCGATGTTTTTTAAATTATTTTTTTATTATTATGATTTCACATTGGCACACACCCCTGTGGAGTGCCACTGTTTAGCGTTATGCTGCAGGGCTCTATTTTAACCTTTTATATCCATTTTATGGGAATGTCTTATTCAGGAGCTAATGAATACATGTTATTTTCCATCAGTATATTTAGGATGATGGTGTTGAAAACAGAATTGCAATCAATAAAAGGTATAAAACTATAAAAATCTTGTACGGTGTCATTGAGTGCCAGAAAGGCGCCTTTGAAATAAAATGTATTATTATTATTATTATTATTATTATTATTATTATTATTATTATTATTATTATTATTATTATTATTATAAAAGGGCTGTGTGCTGAGTCCCAAAGGCTATGCTTCCATATACTTCCACAGACAAATTTAAAAAAAAAAATGCCTATAAAGGTATTTCAGAGGAAAACGAAAAGGGCAAACATGGTGTAGTGATGGTTGTAGTTATTTTAACCTCTTTTTCTCAAAAGCCTCCATATCCTGGTCCATGCAGTCCTGATGGAGCCACAGTTCGAGCACTACCACTCCAGCCCAGTAGATGGCAAAATACAGCAAAAAGTACACGTAACTCCGCAAACGGAAGACGAAGAAGTCGGAAAGGGAAGAGGAGGAGATTCATTCTGAAGCAGCGACGCCCTCCTCACTGAACTTGTTTTCATCGGTTTGATCAGTTTAATTCAGTTTACTGATCCGGACCAGAACCGTCCACCGAGTCCACGGTGAGGTGAGTTAACAACACGGAACTCCCGGAAGTTAGCTGTAGGGTCACGTCACGTCACAGGGTAATCTGTGAGCAGAGAGGCTTTAACACGGAACACCAAGCTGAGAGGGTTCATGGAGCTCAGGCGGCTGTTTGGTACAGTGGAGGGGCCTGAGCTGCTAGCAGGAAACTGATGTGTGTCTGTAGGTGACATTCTAACGTGTTCTAGTAACTATGACAGTACAACAAAAGAAAGCAGCAATGCGTAGCACGATTTAACTGGTGCTAGTTAAAATCCTAAAGCAACAATAAAATCCAGCAGAACATTTATTAGTAAAGTTATGATAATAAAACGGTGACGTTTCTTGTTTAATATTCATAGTAAATGGATAAGCATAATAAAGAGGACCAATAGTTCATGTGTCAATATGGAGTGAAGTTATAAGTTTCATAAAATCTTAAATGATTAACTGGACTTATTAATTACTTTAACATCTATTTATTCATAAAAGTATTTTTCCTCAGTCTCATTAGGTTAAATGTATTTGCTCTCAATTTTATGAAAATGTGAGAGGGGAGATTCTTTTTGACATTAAGTCTAAAATGACACTTTATTCAAAGCAATAGATAGAAAATATTCATTGGAATCCTAATATTTATACTTTATTATAAATTCGATAACTATTCTGGATCAAGTCATGAAAAGAGTCAATGTAATCATGATTATATGAGCGGAATTGAGAATGAATGTTCTCGAAGAAGACTAGGGCTACTAAAACATGTGTTTATATATATATATATATATATATATATATATATATATATATATATATATATATAAAATTTTGATTTCTACAGCCACATAAAAAAATCACCTAAATCGTCATGTTCCTCCAGGTAGTTTCTTCTCCTGCACAACTCTCCTCTCTGTCTGGGAAGCTGGTTGCCCCTCGGTGCTCTTCTGCTTTGACGTCAGAATTGTTAACATTTTTTTACCATCTTATCTTTGAGAACGTGTTCTCGCATTAATCTGTAGAGGATTATCTTTATCCGATTTAACATTTAACTTGAACAACTCATCTTTGTGTAAAGTTATGCTTTCTCACACATATTTTTGGTTTTCTAAATATTAGTTTGAACTTTAAGGAAGAATTCGATAGAGATTCTACTGTCTGGCTCAGCCTGCTGGATGTTTGTATGCACTGCTCCTCTTTCTGAAATTCAAATCCAAATTATTGGCAAATTTAAAAACTATCTTGATGGAAGATTAAAGTTTGCAGTCATGAATGAACATCAGATTTTAAGTTGATCTATGGTTGGCTGTCACAATAAACAATAAATCAATTAATCGCATGATAAATAAAAAGAAACAAATTAATTTTCATTTGCTTGATTTACTGTTATTGTAAATCAAGCAAATGAAAATTACTTTGTTTCTTTTGGTGTCAAAACACCAGGTTTTTTGATAGATCATTTTGTTTGCAGAGATTTCATTACTCATTTTATTTGTTGTTTGTCTGTTCCAGCGTTTAATGTTCATTTAAATTTAAAGTTTATTGATCATTGAGAATGTGTTCTTGAATTTTTATGCCATTATTTATTATTATATCACTTGAAAATTGTCTCAAAACAACAATACTATTGTTTATCACAATACGTTCTGGGACTATTTATCATCCAGTAAAATGTGTTGTCATGACAGGCCTAGACCCAACATCTTGGTTCTGTCAGCTGGTTGGTCTGGCTCTCTCTACCGTCTCTTTGCTCTGACTCTGCAGTCACCCGTTCACAGAAATTGGAGATACATTCTCTAATTAATTAGATAGGAAAAATAGATTAAACTATTTGAATCCCATTTTCTTTACTTTCCAGTCGTCGTGTTGCAATAAATCAGTTAATTGCATGAAAAATTAAAACAAGCTCAATCATTTCTATTTGCATGTTTTCTCCTTTTTTCCTCTTTTCTCTTTACTTTCAACCAGCTCACTTGTTTTAGGGACAGTTTTGCTTACAGAGACTTCAGTTTCCATTTTATTTGTTGTTGTGTTTATTTATTTAGGATATTTAACATGTCTTCCAGTTCCAGTGTTATATTTAAAGTTTATTGATCTTTGAGAATGTGTTCTCGCATTATTCTGCCATTACCATTATATTACTTGAAAATTGTCTCAAAACAGCAATATTATTGTTTATCGCAATAACTGATGGAACAATTTATCCCGCAGGAAAATGTGTTATTGTGACAGGGCTACCTTTCAGAGTTCAGAACAAAGCTGAGTCTGTCCCGAAGCAGTGAGCTCATGATCTACTGCCTCCACTGAAGTATTCAAAGACAACAATTCATTCGTGTTCACAAGCTCAGAGTTTTAATCCAGCAGAAATGGGTCAGAATAACATATTTTTAACTGTGCAAACATCCAAAAAAAACGGTTGCATCAACACTGCATTCTGTGGAGTTTATGGCTGTTTAGTTCACTTGCAGGCCGTTTGCACAGAGTTGATCAGTGATATGTTTACGTCTGTGCATCTATGAGCATCTTCAGTCAGTTTTATTCTGTCTGTGTTATTTTACATCTGGAAACGATCAAACATGGACCTGATTTTCTGCGTTGCTGCACAGACGCTCATCAGGAAAGAAGGAAAAGATCCCAATACTGTGTTTCATTCCCACAGTCATGATTAGATGTCAGTAGCTGTCTGTCAGGAGGGTGTCAGTGTGTGGACTGCGTGTCCTGCAGGGATTTTATCCTCTGATCTCATTAACAGCTTCTAACCAGGAGGAGGGGGAGGAGCTCCATGGAAACAGCCCCACCTCTGGACGTGAGCTGGATGTGAGCTGGACGTCCAGATCCAGAGGGGAACATGGGCAACAGCGCGCTGAAGTCTCACCTGGAGACCTCCCAGAAGACGGGAGTGTTTCAGCTGACGGCCAAAGGCCTGCAGGAGGTAGGAGGAGCAGCTGGGAGGAAGAGTCACTTCCTGTCTGAGCAGTGCAGTCCCTTCCAACAGAATCAGGCAAAAAATAAAAGCAATGGGTATTGATGAATTAGTCATACGATTTACAGATAGTTGATAGGCGTTCTAGCGTCATACTACAGCTGTAAAACAGTTCTGGGTGCGTATTTTAAAGGGATTCTGACGTTGATGTAGCTAGATGACGCTGCTCTGAACTTGTCCTGGTTTCAGTTTCCAGAGGAGCTCCAGAGGCTCACCGCCAACCTGAGAACAGTGGATCTGTCCGGGAATAAGATCGAGGTTCTCCCGGCCTCAGTTGGAAACTTCCTGCATCTGAAAAGCCTGACGCTGAACTCCAACAAGCTGAGTGAGTGAGTGAGCGGTAGATGGTGTCTCCTCTGGGATATTCCAGCCACGCTTCCTCTCACATTTCTGTTTTTCCTCTTTAAGCTGGCCTTCCTGCAGAGATTGGCAAGCTGAAGAAGCTTGAGACCCTGAGCTTGAATGGGAATCAGATCCAGCAGCTGCCCCCCACACTGGGCCAGCTCAAGGCCCTGAGGACCCTGAACCTGTCCGGGAACCAGTTCACCGAGTTCCCAGCAGGACTGGGAACGCTGAGGCTGCTAGACCTGCTGGATTTGTCCAGAAACAGAATTCAGAGCGTCCCAGCAGCGGTCTCAGAGCTGCAGGCCATCGAGATCAACCTCAACCAAAACCAGGTTTCATTATCAATAATAGAGCAGCGTATTATATTCATATTCATATTATATTATATTCATATTCATGCATCTGTAAAGTTGTATGAATATGAGGAAAAGTTATGTTTTTAGCAATTTCAATTTCTTATGTATTTAGAGGTTTAGCTCTAGCTTCTGCTACTTTTTTGTTAGGTCCTACTAATTTTTCTATGGTTTAAAAATAACCTCTGCTAATTTTCTTTTACCTGTTTAGCGGTTCAGTGTTTGATTCCTGCTCATTTTCTTATGTGTTTAGAGGTTTACTGTTTGCTTCGCCACTTTTTAGGCAGTTAATGAGCTAAGATTCTTGTTTGGCACATTAGTGATTAGTGAACATAACGTTTTGGTTAGCTGTGCCCATCACTGGTGACTTTAGTGCAAACATATATTCTACATTACAACTATGGTGGCCATTTTGAAAATGCCACTAGAAAAAGGAGACACTAGATTGAGAAAATGTGTATCCTTTTATGGTTCAAAATATGTAGGCTGTTATTTGACACCAAAAGTAATCTGTGATAAATATTGGCAAAATTAGCAGAATAGAAGAAAATTTCCTTCATCATGCTAATAGTTTTTTTTTTTGTAAAAGCAAACTCCTGGGAACATCTTGTACCAAGTTAGGCTCTTATGTCCACATGTGAAAGATTTTACTGAAAATATTCAATTATTTTCTGCACCATAAGGCCCTGTGAGAAATATGTTAAATATGGGATACACAACAGCTGCTTTGAGACCTATGAGATGGTCCTTTAAGGGTTTTGGAGTGTAAGCAGGTCTTCTCCTCCCTGTCAGATCTCAGTGCTGTCAGCAGAAGTGTCTCGCTGTCCCCGTCTCAAAGTTCTGCGTCTGGAGGAGAACTGTCTGGAACTGTCCTCCATTCCTGAGTCCATCCTGACCGAGTCCCAGGTGTCCCTGTTCTCCGTGGAGGGAAACCTGTTCGAGGTGAAGAAGCTCCGAGAGCTGGGGGGATATGAAAAGGTCAGTTCAGTATTATTATTATTATTATTATTATTAACAATCCATTTGTTTTTTTCACTCTTTCTAAGCAAGTTAAGAGTTGAGCTGTCTCAACAAAGATCTTAAAGACTTAAATAAACTCTAAGGAATATGTGTAAATGCTGTAGAAGTTATAAAGCTGTCTTTCTCTGTCTCAATTAACAAATCACCAGGTTATGAAGCAGAAATATTTGTGTGTGTGTATATATATATATATATATATATATATATATATATATATATATATATATATATATAAAGGCAACTACTCCACCTGCATTGCTTCTCCGCTTCAGTTAAATACCCATAATCCTGTGCTGCGTCACTAACCCAGTCACAAGACCAAACAAATAACACATGATCACATAAACAAATGGCAATGAGATTGAAATAAATATCGATTGTTACAGCCTAGTTTCACTTATCGGACCCATACTGATGTTAAAGAACATCGTCCTGAACCGACATGATGATTAAATGTTTTGCTTCCCCACTTTCTGTTATAAGCAGAGTGAGACAGAGTTTATTCAGCTAATAAACTCTCTCTTAATCAGGATTTTGATTCTTCTTCTTAAAAAGTCTAGATCCTGACTTTAACAAGGAGATTTCCAAAAGATGTTCATGACAGATAAAACCAGACTCCTTAAGATGATAGAACACAGCGTCTTTGCTTCTGTTATGAGTTTAAGTTTAACAGCCTGTTTAAAAGCAGCAGCCTGAGGGTCAGGGGTCAACCTCTTTACCTCCAGACCAGCCAAACACCATTCAGAGCCGGTCCCAGGTTACCACGTCTCTCTTCCTCTCTCATCAGTACATGGAGCGTTTCACTGCCACCAAGAAGAAGTTCGCCTGAATCCCCGCTACCATGACGACTCCAGACTCGGCGTCGGTCTGAAACCCACCACCCCCCTCTCTTCCCTCCTGCACCAGCCGGAGCTTCTTATTGGTCTGCAGCGAGGTGCTTCCCGCAGCACTCCACACAGACACCGGACCTGCTGAGACACGGAGACAGACCATAATGGCGAGGCAGGCTCAACACGACCCCCATGAGATCCAGAGCGGCTTTTTAACCAGGATTTGCTTCCAGGCTTAGTGTTCACAGAGCGACATGCACCTCCAGGACAGGGACGTTTAAGTGATGTCATGCACTTTCACAAGTCCAGATAAGGACTTGTGATGAGAAAGATGATCTTGATTCAGAAGAGAAAAAGAAAAAAAACAGCAGGTTTTTTAATCAGTTTTTCTCTGCATGTTGTGACTCTTTCCCTGCAGCAGAGCTCAGGAGGCTTCGGACATGTTGGATGCTTCACGGCTGTTTTTGTCTTGCATGAGATCTGGTGGCTTTATAGTGCAGCTGCTCAGTGGGGCATCACGTCGTACTCGCCCATTAGCAAAAACATTAAACCGCTTCTCCCCCCCTCTCATGCCTTGCAGTTTTATTTAATCACCGCCATCTTTAGCGCGTCCCACCATGTGACCCCGAGAAGCTCTACCCAGCAGTGTGTGGACTCTAAATCCTTTCTTCTTTGAGGCAGCGTTTGTGTTGCTTCTTATTATCCATCAGACGTAAACATGTAATGTAATGAGTAAACAGTCGAGCTGGGTTTGAGAGTCTGAACCAGACTTCTTCTGTGAACGTCAGTGCCGGCTTAGTTCCCCCAACCAACCATAAATGAATAATTTCATGGATTTCTTCACACGTCTCATCAGCTCTGTATTTACATTTGATAATCCAGTCATACAAAGACACTTCATCATGTTTTACAATGATTTAAATCTGACTGATCCCACATCACAGGTTCCCCAATGCTGCTGCTTATTGAACAGAGATGATGAAATAATGTGAAAAGAAATGAGGGAAAAACTACATGGAGCACAAAAGGCCCAGATTCGTCCAGATCAATGCAAAGGTTTTCATACCCCCTGACTTCTTCACTTTACTGCCTCAACCTTCAGTGTTTTTCAGAAGAAGTGTGATCGACCAATCAGTTCACAGCATGAGGAGAATGCTGCAGGTCTCCCAGCAGACAGAGACATTCACATCTCTGTTTCAGTCGAACGGAGAGCATCTGAAAACGTCAATTTTCAGGCACTCCACAAATTCAGTTTGATTTTGAGCTTCGACTAGGCCATTCTAGCACATGCATGCAGTTTGATCTAAAGTGGCTCTGACTGCATGTGAAGGTGAACCTCCTCCCCACTCTTCAGTCTCTGAACAGGTCTTCCTCCATCCGACCTTCTTTCCCATGTCTGTTGGACGCAGACTGGACTTCCTGTTTCTGTCTCTCAACAAACAAAACAAAACAAAACAATGTTTTCCTTCTTGCTGTTCACGTTCAAAGCTTGGGATGTCGTTCTAGATCCTAACCCTGCTTTTTAACTTCTCCAGAACTTCCTCCCTGAGCTGCTGCTGGGTTGCTGCGTCTCCACGATGCTGCTCGTTCTCTAATGCTCTCACAAACCCAGCAGCTGCATCCAGACTCAGATTTTATTGCACAAATCTGGACTCTTGTGTACAATTAAGCGACTTCTGAAGGAAACTGGTTGTGCTGGAATTTATTTAGGGACTGAATAGTTCTGCATGTCTTTTTAGAGTTGCGGTTGTGAAGGACTTTGTGAAACGTGCCACCGTTTTCTTCCGACTCCACAGGTTTGCACTGCTTTCTGTTGGTTCATTCACAACAAAACGTATTAATGGAACGGAACTAAAAGTGGAAAGGTTGTACGTAAAACGGCCTGTGGATACTTTTTCAAAGTGTGTACTTACTTTTTACCATGACTGTAAGTAACTAAGACACTAAGCAGCTGTTTTCACTTACCGTTATTGTTTTAAAATAATCAACTGAATTGATATTTTGTTAAAGCCGGTCTGTGTTTTGCTCTGTGATTGTTTAAACTCTGTACTCTGCTGCTGAAACAAACAGGTGGAGTGAAGGAGTTGCTCTCCAGCATGTCCATGGAAATTTGTCTATAATCTTTTTTTTTTTCTTGTATTTAATTAAAGCAGATGCTTAACAAGTCAGTCAGTGTATGCTTTGTTTTTTTTCTCTTAAAACCTCACTGACATTTGAAAACCTTTTGAATCCAGCTTTAACAGCCTGTGTCGCTCTGTCAGGAGAAAAGAACTGCCAGCTGAACATGTTGGACAGGTTTGTGTATTCACATCATAATTAGCTCCATGTGAAACCCCACAGGCCTACGGCAGCAGGTTGACGTTAAAGCTCATAAAAAGATAATTAGCAAAATACAAAACCTGTATAACTTCTTTAGCGAGGTGGACAAAGGAAGCATGTTTTTTATAAGAAAAAAAACCCGCAACAGCTCTCGGGGACATTTCGTGTTTGGTCAAACAAACACGGCACTTTAACTGTCAAGCATGGTGGTGAAGTAGTGATGATATGGGCTTGTTTTGGAAACCGGGTGTCCAAACTGGGTCACCTAAAACTGTTGATCTACAACAGCATGGCTGTAATGGCCCAGTTAAAGTAAAATACAGCAAATCCAGATTCTTTCCCAACTAGCTTAATCTGATTCTGCTCACCAGAAAAACAAGAGATTAAGAAATGAGCTGATGGGAAAGTGAATCAAAGAAAACGCTGGGAAAAGATCAATAACATGAAGTTATGTTAATTCAAACTCTAAATAGTCCATAAATCCAAAGATGAGTGATTATTATTCTTACACATCACACATTTGAATTCTAATTCACTGGCCACTATTAATAAATATCTTTTTGATTTATTTTTATCAGCTTAATGAAACATTTTTTTAAATTGCTACCTAAAACATTTAAAATATTTCTGACATAAACTTTCACTGATAAAAAAGAAAAAATTATCAACGTAATTAAATGTTTGATAACCTTCACAGAACTTCATTAGACCTCCTGTAAACGTCTGAATGATCCTGTCCACCTATCTGTGTTCTCCAGCACTAAATGTTCTGGTTAAACTGTCTCTTTGTCAGCCAACGCTCAATCAACCTGGACATTGTGTGGCTGTAAACAGGATGTTCTCAACAGGAAGCTGCAGCAGAGACACAGGATGGCAGCGGACATCTTCTGGCCATGTGAATATCTCTCAGCTGCAGGGACATTTAAAACAGATTAGAAACATACATACATACATACATACATACATACATACATACATACATACATACATATGTATGTATGTACATACATATGTATGTATGTACATACATATGTATGTATGTACATACATATGTATGTATGTACATACATACATACATACATACATACATACATACATACATACATACATACATACATACATACGTATGTATGTATACATACGTATGTATGTATGTATGTATGTATACATACGTATGTATGTATATATACATACATCTTTGCAGAGCATTTTTCATACAGGCTGATGTAAAATTAAGTGATCTACAGAGGTCAAAAACAAAAAGACGTTTACTAGAGATGCATAATGAGATTATACAAAAAAAAAAACCCACAAATATTAAACAAACATTTGTGAAAGAAAGAAATTGGATGAGGAACTGTGGAAGTAGAATCATGAAGTGTACCGAGGAAACACTGGAAATATGAATGTTTAAGGAAAAAAATAAAATGACAAATGACGAAGAGTCACAATTTGTCACAAAAGGATAGTGTCAAAAAAGATAGTAAAAAGAATAAGCATCAACAAAATCCATTATAGCAAAGAATATATATCTTTTCTACCCTATAGTTTAGGTCATATCCTAAATAAGTCAATTTGAGTTATTTTGATTTCAGTTTAAAATAAGTCAATTTGAGTTTTATGAAATATTTTAAATGTCATGTTTTCATTAGTGGAAAGTCATCGTAGTTAACAAATAATTAATCCATATAATGTGCTCCGCTTAGTGATAAAGTTCCTACATTTTCAACAATATTCTATCTTATTGAATTGAGTGCAGTAAGTTTTCAGGACTTGTTCAGGAGGAGGAGCTCTACCACCAGCTTGTTTTCCTCCGGGTCTCCTCTGTGTTCCGCGGCTCCTCGAGTGTTTTCCTCCCCTCCCCCGGTCATTCCGTCGGTGTTCCTCCGTTCACAAGCTGGAAAGTCAGGCTTTATTAACGATGAGGAAGAGCGGAGCGGAGTGACACGTCGGTAAAAGTGGCAGATGAAGGAGCCCATTGAGACGATGAGAGGATGAAGCCGCTGCTGTGGGTCGTTGTTGTTGCTCTGCGGACTCTTACTGGGAGCTGTGGGAGCGGTGAGTGTTAATGAGCCAGTTAGCTGGGAGAGCTAATGGTTTCCTCACTTTCTCAGCCTCGGTGTCCCCTTCTGGGAACAGTCAGGTGGACATGCTGAGGACGAACTTTCAGTCTCACCTGTTGGACCGGGGAGGGACAATAAGTTCTGACATGTGAACTTTCCTCTCTAAATGAAGTAGAAACACCAGGAGTGAGGCTGTAAAACTGCTGGTCCACAATAAACTTTACCTCAGGTCCAACAGGAACATCTACCGAGGTGTGGAAGAGGATTAGGGCCACTGGGAAAAGAAAAAAAAGAAGATTCTGACATTAAAATCGGAATTCTGACTTTTTTTTTAATTCTGAGAAAATGTCAAACTTCTGAGATTAAGTTCTGAAGTCAGATTATAGTCAGAATGTAGTTTTTCAGGGGTCTAATCTAATCAGGTTCACAAGAGTGTGCACCAGTGCACAGGTGACTATTAAAGATCTGAACTTTGTACAGATTTATCTCACTGAATCATTTCATGAGCAGTTTAAATATTATCAAACTGCTCATTTATTTCAGTAATGACATTTCTTTAAAAAAATAATGAATATATTATACAGATTCATTACATAGAGAAGGATGCATGAGTGTTTTTATTATAGTTCACTGTGATTATAACGGCTTATGAAAACACAAAATTCAGTTTCTCTGAAAATTAAAAATGTCATCAAAATGACTCTGAGTAACGTTACTGAGATAAATTCAGTTTTAAAGAATTAAAGAATGAACAAGTTATTGTTCAACAAAATTACTTCAACACTCGCATCTGTCAGATTGGACTTTAGATCTAATATTAATAAAACTGGTACTTCTTTATGGAGGCCATTGTTCTTCCAGGTTTTCTCTGTGAACTGTGTGTTATGATTTGAACCCAAAGTGGAATTTCTCCATTACAGCAACAGCTCTACCAACTGCGCCACTGTGCAGCCCCATCTCAATATATTAATACATTTTTTACATTTATCAATAATCTTCTGTATATGCATCTTAAATGAAAACTTTTCATCAAACCTTACACCCAGATACCTTACAATATTTACCTGCTTTAAATTTTGCCCATATAACCTAAGATATACTGTAGGATTAACCCTTTTCTTTGAAAAACATATTACTTGTGTCTTCTCAACAGACAAATGAAACCCCCATTCATGTGACCCTGTTTCAACTTTATTAATTGCTGATTGCATTCTATTTTTTAAAATTAGTTCTTCCACCATCAGCCCCCAAGTGTCAAGCTCTGCTGATACCGCAGTCCTGCTGCCCTCAAGCTTTTCTGCCACCGACAATCAAGCATGAAGCTTGGGCCCTCATGATACTTCTTTATTTAGAAGTACTAAAGTTGAACCCAATACCTCAGTGTGCCTGTTTTATACATTTTTACAAGTGTATTGGTGAAGCCCCTGACCACAAGTCTGAATACAGATGGCTGCTCCTGTGGCTGGTCTGGTACCGACTGGCTGTCTTCGTGGGTTTCTTCTTTGGATGGCTGCTGGTTCTGCTGCTCCTCTCTGTCCCTCAGCCTATTGTTCAGCTGTTCAATTTCAAGCTGCAGTTCTGTGGTTATATTCTCCAATGCAGTGTTTTGCTGCTCCAAGGCAGTGTTTTGCTGCTGCAAGGCGAGGCATCTCTGCTGGAGGACGATGCGATTCACCTTCAGGGCATTGTTTTCCTCCTCCAAGATGTTCTTTTCCTGTCTGAGGATGTCGCTTTTCTCCTTCAGGTCGTAGTTTTTCCTCAGCAGATCAATGTAATCATCCTCCAGTTCGGTTAAATTCTCCTCCAGTTCGGTCTTTTCCTTCTCCAGGGCAGCGTTTATCTGCTCCAGGACGGTGTTTCTCTGCTCCAGTGGGGCGTTTCTCTGCTCCAGGGCGGCGTTTCTCTGCTTCAGGGCAGCGTATCTCTTCTCCAGGGCGGCGTTTCTCTGCACCAGGATGGCGTTTGCCTGCTGCAGGATGATATTTCTCGGCCCCAGGGTGGTGTTTCTCTGCTCCAGGGTCGTGTATTTCTGCTCCACTTCAGTCAGTCTCTGCTCCAGAGCGTCGTTTGTCTGCACCAGGTTGGCGTTTACCTCCCCCAGAGCGTTGCCTATCTGCTCCTGGGCGATGTTTGTCTGCTCCAGGGCAGTGTTTCTCTGCTCCAGAGCGATCTTTTCCTTCTCCAGGGTCTTGTATTTCTGCTGCACTGCGGTGATTTTCTGCTTCAGAGTGTTGTCTATTTGCTCCTGTGGACGGTCTGTGGACGATCATCCACAGACCGTGGACGATCGTCCACGGTCTGTGGACGATCATCAGACTGTCCTCAGTAAACTTTACTTTCACATGGACTGATAAGATGCAAAGCAAGAAAGCTGCTCTTATGGACAAACCACATGGCTTCAGGAGACAAATGAGAGAAAGACGGCACTCTATGGACACAGTGACAAGAAGTATGTTAGGAGGCTTTTCAAACTCAAGATGACCGAAGCAACGATCAATGACGGTGTTACATCAATGGTGCATTGTGCAAAGTGGATGGAGGATGACATACTGTATTTCAAATGAGCTGCTAGATGGTTTAACTGCGACAGAGTTGGGGGTTCCCAATGGAGGACAATGACCATATGGAGCGGATTCAGCAGTCTGAGAAGTTTTAGTAAAGGTAGACTCTATCCCAACCAGGATTTAGCTCAACTCTAGCTACTCAAGGAGACTGGCCAACGAATCTGAACAATGCCTCAGGTTTGTTGATGGTTCTGAAAAAGGTGGTTATCTGTAGTTGTGCTTCTATTACAAACGTGAGCAAATCTTCATCTAAATTCTACAACGACGTGTTAGGGATATGGTAGATAAGAGTAAAAAAGGAGGAGTAAATTTCAGTATAAAAACTTGGAAAAATTAAGATTAATCTCTGAAATTTTTGGGACAGCCAGTCCTCCATAGAGTGGGTCTTATCAGGGACCAGCTGTAGAACTGAGGAGTGGAAAGGATGGAATGTCCTGTATGGAGTCCTGACCTCAATCTCAGGACTCCATGAGATCTCTTGTGGGGTCAGCTTGAGCCCGTATCCATGGGGATTAGGGAGTTAAATGGCCTGCAATGAACTCAAACCTTCAAATACTTGGGACATTTTCTAAAAACACTGATAAATGTTTCATTTAAATAGGTCAACATCACATATACCTTAATAAGTTTTAATGTGAACAGTGGAAACCATCCTGGTACAACCACAGGAGCTAACCTCTACATGCTTCCTCATCTCTGCTCTTGGGAATACAGCCAATCAGAAACAAAGAAAATGGCTGCTTTGCAAATGCCAGCCAATTATATGTCATGTAGCTTTTTTTTGGTAATTTTTCAAATATGCTCTACCTTCGCCTGGAAATCTGGAAATAGGCACATTTTTCACAATTTGTTACATTCCACAAAAAATCAGCAAATAGGATCCACTGCATATTGGCTGATTTGCCTCAATTGCTCATTAAAGTTGCAGTATATAACTTCTATAAAAAATGTTTTTTACATATTTGTTGAAACTGTCACTATAATGTGACTGTGAGACAAATAATCTGTGAAAAAAAATCAATTTCCTCTGCCTTCTCCCAGGGCTAACTAACCAACCAATCAGGGCCAGGAGCGGGGTTTTGGTGCTGTCAGTCACACTCTTGTGTGGTGGTGCTCATCTCCGTCCCCTCTGCTCTATGTCACCACTACAACTTTTCCCTGTTGGCAGATCCTGTTGTGAATGCTAAGGCTAGTTAGCAGGACCCCCAATAAACGATTTTCCTGTAAAGATAAGTTGTTTTTCTGCTGTTAGCACATTTAGCAGCGAGTACGTGAGGTTGACTGACAGCACCTAGACCTGCCTCCTGACTCTGATTGGTTGTTTTTGGTCTGGAGCCGTTCATTTCTTCAGACGGCATTAGCAGCTCTGAGAGAAAGTGGAGGAGATCAAACTTTTCACAGATTCTCATACTATACTGTCACTACATGGTGACAGTTTTAACAAATATCGAAAAAATACTTGTTTTTGTACAAGTTACATACTGCAGCTTTAAGATCATCCGTTCACACCATGCACGTGTTCTTTATGGCTCATGATCCAGACATGGAATGGGGGGGTTAAGGTCACCGTACCAACGTAATTCACAAGCTCTTTACCACTGTGAGCTGCTACAGGATAATGCAGGATGACAGGACAAATACTGTGATCTGGTGTGAAGTGAAGGCAGCTGCAGAGTCAGCAGGAGTCTCTCCAAAGGACCACCTTTCACAATCAATTCACATCTGCTTTGGAGGGACAACTGCTACAAATTTATCATCCATCCATCCATGTGCAAATTCACAAAATACAGTTTATCAACTCTGGGACTTGAAATGTGCAAATGTCCTGCATTTATCCATCATGTTACGAAAGAAATCGGTAAGATTAAGAAATGGAAACAAATGGAAGTCTTTGGTGTACGTCCTGATCATTCTTATTAACATAGCAAAAATTAATTATTTTTCATCTGTGGAAAAAAAATTATATAAATCTATGTTTGTATGTATAGTAGTGTTGGAGTGGTTTAGGAAGTATCCCCCCTCTTCTGCAGGCGTGCTGTTCACGAAGCACCCGTCCAATCAGACGGTGTCTCAGGGGAACGAGGTGAGGCTGGGCTGCGCTGTGGAAGGCCTGACCGAACCGGACATCATCTGGATGAAGGACGGGGAGAAGCTGTACAGCACGGATCAGGTCTTCCTCATCCTGGGAGAGCAGCACTGGGAGACGTCCCACAGGTCCAGCAGCACCACACTGGAAATGATTGAGATCAACATGGCTGAGTTCACAGTGCCTTGCAAATTATGGGTGCACCGATTGTTGTTTTCTTGGCGGTCGTTGATTACCAAGAAACCTGATCGATTACCGATTCTGATTTTGGCCAATTCCAATTATTTATTTTTTTGCCTGAATGTTGCTAAATATAGAAAGAAGCTCGCTGAGTTGGCAATAGTGAGTTGACTGTTGTTAACTGCAAACATGCAGACATGACCTGGTGGGCTGGTCGGTCTGTCAAACCTCTCTAAAGGCAGAGCCGGGGTAACCCTAGGGTTGACAGAGGTAGATACAATCGTGGGATAAGATTTGCTTTTCACACAACTATCATCCAATCACCGATCTCTCAAAATTAAGGAAATGGGTACCGATAAGTCAGCTGGCTGGTAAATCAGTGCACCCCTATTGCAAATATATCCATATTGTCTGCATTTAATTACAAAACATGTTCATCCTTTAAACTTGTGAAAATGAAAACGGCACTGTGGCAACAGGTCCAAGCTTTGGCTTTGAAAAACAGGGAAGATGCCTGAATGAGTCACAGGGAATCTGATGTTGCCCAGACAACATCATCACTTTATTTTCCTTCTCTGGATGAAGAAACAAATCAAATCAGTAGATTAGGAGTGATTTTCTCCCCATGGCTGTAAGCTCTGGTTCTGAGTGAGTCTGTGAATGTTGCTGGTGTTTTTTCTGCTCTGTTGAAGGCTAAACAGCAGATCAGCTGTAAATAGAGGCTGGGCCGTTCTTTTGTTTTTAACACTAATCATTCTACTTTTCCCACGCCTCCCTGTAAACTTTGTCCTCCTCTCTCTTCCCTAGGCAGATTAAAATTTAACCTCTAATGCCCTGATAGCACGAAACTGTTACTGTTTTTTTTTTTTGCCAACTAGGTGACACGTTTCTAGATTACGGTCCAGTCTTAGCGTCATTTAAACTGTCTTCACCACAGTCAGGCCATCTGTCTTTTTTTTTTTTTATTCAAGAGGAGTCAGTAGCTGTGTTTCCGTCACAAACTTTGTCAACGTTCCACTTATGTCGAAAAAACATAATTTCACAATTGCTGTGTTTCCTCTAAATATGAAACACAATTTAAATCATACTTTAATTAGTTTGTTAATTGGATAAGTCATCCTCCTACTACTTCCTGTCATTGTCTTCTTCGTAGTTTGTGCCAGTGGTGACGTCGTGTTGTGATGTAAAAAAAAGTGTTTCTATTGAAATACATTGATTTTAACACGGCCAAAAGACGCCACCTAACACCAAACATTTGATCTAAAATGGATTGCACTTGTTTGCTTTTAGTGCATGTGCGAAAAATCACATCTAGTGATTTTCTGTAAAAATCCCTGGATGTTTGTTGTCCTTTTTACTACAAATAAAAAAGGAAAGTGAATAAAAGGCGGATGCTTTGTGTTGTTCTTAGCAGTTTCTACTTCAAGAAGATTTCATTTTGTCTGAATTTGTTGCATCAATTTGTCAGCAGTAGCAGAGAAGTGCAGAGCATAAGGAGTTCTGAGTCTTGCTGCAGGATTTCTGTATAAATCTGTCACTTTTTCAATTTTAAATCAGGATCTGCTTGACTAAAAGCTGTTTTATTCTATGCCAGTGAAATGAAAGAGATTTTTTAAAATTAATGTTATTGGGTGTTAGGCAAAGTAGAAAAGACTTGGACAAATAAGAAATAAATACACCCATGTTTAATTTTAAGTGGTCGTTATTTGTCATTCAGTGTGCTGAGGTCCTGTCACAGAGCTCTGTCTCCCACTGAAAGCAGATTTCAATCAGGACAGCATGCTTGGCAGCACACTGTGGCCCACTGGGCCACTCGGCTCAGACCTTTGTGGTCCCGCTCTGTCAGCAGCCATTCCAAACAGAAGAATGGTTTGGGAAGCAGTACGCTGTTCCAACGCTTCCCCAGAGCAAAGGGCTTGATGTAACGATCCCAACGCTTGGAAAGAAGCAGTTGCATGAGCCACTCAGAAAATCCAACCTTCTTTAGTTTTTATTTGAAGTAAGGAAATTCAATCACTTTCTACTGATTACTCTCTACTTATAGGCAAGAAAATGTTCACAGTATTTCCACAATATAGCCCCTTTAGTAAACATACAGTATTCTTGTGTTCTGAAAACAGATCTTTCCCTAAAGATTAGACAGTGAAAAGAAAGAGAATGCTTTGGAGGTTACATTTTAGGGAACAGCAAAAACAATATGATTTTTAGTTGATTCTGTAATTTGCATCTAAAGTGAAATGTACATAAACATCCAAAACATTGCCGACACTGTCATTAATTTCATAAAACTGAAGCCAAAATAGAAAGTATGAAGTCCAACCTGACTTCAAAGTAGATAATTAAATGATAATTAAAAAGTGCACAATCCTCAAAGAAATCTCAAGAAAACTTAAGTACTCCATCTCAGGTAGCACATGAACCCCTTATTATGTTAAAGACTAAAAATAATGGCAGTACACGTACAAGCCTGACTTGTTGGAAAGGTGCAGCGCTACTGATCAACCAGTCTTGTGGAACAGATGAGACCACAGTAGAGATACTTGGCTGTAATACACAGCTCTATGGTTGGAGAGTTATAGCTACATCACATGCACATATATATATATATACACCTTGATTTGTAGCCACAGAGACTGGGCAACTAGCATGGTCACTGGGTTGACCATAAATTCCTGTATGGTGTCCAGTATAAGATTTTCTGTCAGAGAGATGAAACAGTGATGGATGAAACAACTGTTTCAATCGGTGGGTTGCTGGTTCGATCCCTTCTTTGTCCAGTAGCTCCCCAACAACAGTGTGGGAATGTGTGGGTGAATGACTGAATGTAGTGTGAAGCACTTTGGGGACCTCTGGATGTGACAAAACGCTATACAAGTACAAGTCATTTTCCATATTCAATGTACAACATTGAATTTTAGCTTGCTATTTACAAGGGCTGGGACTTTAACAGGTTCCAGTCGGAAGCTTTGTGTTCATACACGGGACATTCTCAAACAACTACAAAACAAGTTCTCTTGGCCGACGGGAAGTTAAGTTTTTGATTCAAAAATCAATCTGATGAGATGCTGGAAAAGATTATTGTGCTAAAAGGAGTTAACCTACCAGTGAAGATATTCTAGCCTAAACTAGCATCTCAATTCTAAACATGTAGCAGCAATACAGAAGTCTCCAACGCTAATGTCAGCGTCCACAGTCCATATTTCTGAAGAATTTAAATGAATGATCAAGGCTTCCTAAACCACTGGAACGATGACTGGCTAGAATCCGATGGTTATTACAAATTATTAGTAATAATAATAATAAATTGTTATTAACTGCAATAATTGTCATTGGGGCATGCCATTAGCATTACATAGGAAAGAGCAGTGACTGTCACTGCCTCCCATGTAATGCATGGCAGGCACCTATTGTTCTACACCCAATAGAATGTCTCTTTATTATTCTTCTGTCACTGTTAATGCGGCTCATACCGCTGCGAGAAACGGCACAAAAAAGGTATCAAAACGTGCAGCTCGATCTCGGCATCCGGGCTATTATTTTTATTGGGGTTTCATGTAAAAATGGCGACGTAAAAAGCAAAAAATGACCGAAATTTCCAACTGCCGGTTTTTTAGAGTGAGAAACTCAGTGGATTTTTGACCCCAAAATAATTTTGAAATCGCTCCCAAGGCCGCAAAAATTGCTCTATTGGTATGAAAGTCGGTCATGTCATTGATATGCATGCCTGCTCCCATAAAATGTTTTCAAAATTTCTCTAGGGCTTACGGTTTTTGGTCCAGTTGCTTCAGAGCAAAATGATGGGACAGGACTGATGCTCCACCCCAGTGTTTTACATACATTTCTGAAAAATTTCTGAGCTCAGCGCACACCATATTTCTCTCATCAGTGCAGTTACTGTGAATGAGCTACAGATCTGAATCGTGGGACAATTGGAGACGTCAAATAGCCCTCTCATACATTTTAAGCGGTTTTTGGATCGGCCTTACGGATCCTGAATGGGAAGCAGTTGTTCGGACTGCTTTTTTCATCAAAACTGACTGGGTGTCTCATAAAGATAGAAATCTTCCTCCACCTTTCTATATCACACACACACAGCAGTTGGCTGAGGCTTAATCACTATAGCAACAGAATACAGAGAAAGGCAGAACTGCTGGTTTGGACTACAAAGACTCTGTAGTTCTAAACATGGCAGAACACTTTAATACAGAGGGCAGAGCAGAACTTCAGAACTACAACATGGTGGAACACTCAATTATTAAAGAGCAGGGCTGAGCTGGCATTTAGAACTACTTGCTCTTTTGGCCACTATATAGCTGGATTAACCAAACCACTGTTACATATTGAATTAGTGTGGTCATTATAATGAAGCTTACTGAAAGTTTCTAAATAAAAGCCTGCATATTCCTCTCATGTTAGTGCACCGCCATAGGCGGTGCAATAATATTAAGCCTTTTTTATGTTTTTTGTTTCATTAACATTAGCAAAAACATTAGCATTTCACTGCGCTTGATTATATGCTTCAAATGGTTTTCGGATCGCTCTTACAGATCCTGAACAGGAAGGAATTGTTCGTACTGCTTTGTTCAGAAAAACTAACTGCTTCAAACAGTTAGAATTCTATCTGTCCCTGTGTGTCTCACTCACATAACAGTGGAGCTGCTATTTAGAACTGCAGTGACTGAAGGTCAGAACTACAACATGGCGGAACTCTGATACCACACATTAGGGATGAGCTGCCATTTAGAACTACTTGCTGTTTTGGACATTATATAGTTGGATTAACCAAACCACTGTTACACATTTTATTAGTGTGGTCATTTAAAATGATGCATACTGAAAATTTCAAAAATAAAAGCCTTGACAATTTTTACATAATGTAATTGCTCTTTGGGGCTTTATGTGAATGGTTTAAACAAACCACTGTTAAGTATGGGATTAGTGTTGCCATTTCAAATTAAGCTTACTGAAAATTTCAAAACAAAAGCCTGCATATTCCTCTCACGTCAGTGCACCGCCATAGGCGGTGCAATAATATTTAGCTTTATTATGTATTTTTTCTCAGGACAGTAACATTTAGCCTTTTACCTTACGTTAGCTATTAGATAATTTTCTTACTTATTAGCGATGTTTAGTATACTGAATGGAGTAAGTCAATGACAGACAACAAGTGAGTGATGCTCCACATGCTGCTGATAGTCTTCACGCTAATATTAGCATTTTGGCAAATTTTAGCTTATGCATTCATTTTAACATACATAATGGTGCAGGTAGAGCTTAGTCCACATGCTTCTGACTCTCCACAGGTTATTGACTACATTGCAGCTTTCTTTAGCATTAATGCAAATTTTTAGCATCAGAACGCTGGGTCCAAGCCCAGCGTTCTGGGCTTGGACCCAGAACGCTGGGTCCAAGCGTTTACGGGACACACTTTGGCATGTCCCGTAAAATTTCTGCAGATTGTCTAGTTAATTACTATAATTTATAATTAATGATGATAAATATTATAAATAATAATAATAAATTATAAAAAATTGACCATTTTTAATAAATGATTAAAAACAATAAAGATCTTTGTTCTTTAATATGTCTATTTATTTGTCAATAATTTAGCAGCAAAAACGTTTTTGGTTAATTGAAAATGCTATTTACAATATCAGTATATACAGTAGTTTTCAATTAAAATGTAATTAATTGCGGACCCTCCAATTAATTAAATAAAAAATGTTAATTGAGTCTCACCACTACTACTTACTTGCAAAAACCATATTGGTGTAGATGCCATCAGAAGACAGCTGTGTGGTGCGGTGGAACAGTTTTCCTCCACCATGGAGGACCAATCCGCTTTGGTCCAGCAGATTGTTGTTGGTTGTCCGTTTGTAGAGGTGATGTCAGCTGCTTGTCGTTTCTGTTGGACCTGCAGAGGCAGCAGTGCTGAAGCATGTCCATGGTTGTGACATTCTACCTTGTGGTTGCAGTGTGAAGTCGGTCCAGCAGCAGGATGCTGGTCAGTATTGGTGTGTGGTGGAGTCCCACGGTCAGATGTTCTCCTCTGAACGAGCCTGGATAACAGTTGAAGGTAAGGCCATAAACACGCCGCGGCAGTAAATATGTCTCTGCGTTTGCTCCTGCTAAGTCCCCTGGTGGTCGTCCTCCTCTGTGCCTCCTCCACAGGCGTCCCTCACTTCACCCAGGAACCTCAGGATGTGGCAACGTTCCCCAACATCCCCTTTAACCTCTCTTGTGCCGCTGTCGGCCCCCCTGAGCCTGTGGAGGTGCTGTGGTGGCTGAAGGGAGTCCAGGAGGGAGAACCCCAACAATCACCCTCTGTCCTCCATGTCCCAGGTCAGAACCTCTGCTTGGATGAAAACCCCTCCTGTGTTTGTTCCTGAAAAGGCGCCATCTTGGTCTGACCTGACCAAAGCTCCAGCAGGGTTTTACATGTTGGTGTCTGGGATGGTAGGAAGAAAGGGTTTTAATCTGGTATCACTAGAAAACAACCAGTCAGCATGAAGATGGAGTCTTTGGACCCTGAGAGCTTCTGATGGAAGTGAACTGACTGATCGCAGTAATAGTCCAGGTTCCCTCTGGGTATATGTTCAACATGCGCCTGCTGAAGCCACAACTTTGCTTCCATCTGGTTAGAAGGGTAGCAGTGAACAGTGCAACATGTAGGCATTTCCAGGCAAATCATGGCTTCTAATGGAAATGTCTACAGGTTTGTACCAGAAGTATGGCTAAACCAATTGCTTTAATAACACAGCTCACTGCATACCAACACAAACCGCTTTACTGCAGCGTCTGCTATTATGCCAGAAGTAGCCAATAGAATTGCTCTGGTAGTAGTAGTAGGATTAAGTTGGATACTGATATAAAAAGGTGGGTTTAGGTAGGAGAATCTGCAAAATGGCTTCACTTGTAAAGTGCTTTATCAAGTCCGAGAACTCTAAAGCGCTTCACACTACAATTAATCAATCATTCACACATTCGTACACTGATGGTAGCCATGGCTACTACGGGCCCTTTGACTATCACCAGCAGACAAGATCCTCTTTCTTTCCTTTTAGAATTGAACATTTCTAATTTGATGTGTCACATGCTCCATACTCTTAAGAAGCTTGGAAAAAACAGGCATTGATACACTTCTCTGTTCTGGATCTGTCAATGATTTACAAACAAGGTGACACACACACACCCAGAGTGTTTCCTGTCAGTAAGGCATGTTGGGATATTGGCATCTGAACTGATCCTGCCTGTTGATGTAGATTGTAATGACAGGGCCTTACACACTCACTAAATACATGTACAACCACAAACTTCAAGGTATTTTATTGTCCTTTGTATAACAAACAGCACTAAGTTTTAGTAAAATCCTTCACAAATAAAGACCTGAAAAGTCTGACTCACACTTTTACTCACTTTTATTTATTCAGTCAAATCCAGTATTACCAGTTGCCTTCAGAACCTAATTGTAGTCAGACTTCTGCTTTGTGTTATTTAATCTGAGTTTTTACTTTTCTGCTTCTGGCCTAAGAGATTCTACAGAGAATATTAGAGAGCAAACAGCATCATGCAGACCGAGGGACCCATCAGGGATGACGCTATGGGTCCCTGCAGCTCAGATTTGCTTCAGATAGAAGTCCTGTCTGAAGCTGTCAATAGTCCATTTATGGGTCACATCGTGTGTTGTGGCAAGATAAATGCATACACAAGAACCATCTGGCCTACTGCTAGTGGAACAAGTGGCTCTTTGGACATGACATGACACCTGTCATGACCATGAAGAAGTCTTTATGAATGTTTATGACTGTTATGAAGTGAGATTCGGTAAACAATGACGCTTTTAATGCAAAGCTGCAATAGAAGTACATTAGAAGTGTTAACTTTGTATTATTTTGTAAATAATGTAATTTTTAATGCAAAGTTGCTCTAAAAGTTGCATTGAAAGTCCAGTAAGAGTGCCAACTTTGCATTAAAGTGTCATTACTTACCGAATGACACTTCATGACAGTCATAGACATTCATAAAGACTCCTTCATGGTCATGACATATGTTATGTCATGTTAATGACAGTGTCGTGTCAGTCTTATGCACACCCTGTCAAAGTGTTACCGTAGTTTTTTTTTCAACAGATCATATGACATTTGCAGCTCTAAGCAATTTTATTTCATTAAATGTTGTTGTAACTCATATTAATTCAAAATCCTTCATATAGTACATGCAGCCAGAGCTGTAATAGAAGGGTTTATCAAAGTTATGTCAAAAACAGAACTGTACCCATTTTTGATGTTTTACATTTTTCAGTTTGTATACATTATGTTGTGCCATTTTAAATGATTATTGCTTCAATTTTTAGAGTTACCTGTTTAAAGCCCAACTAGGGACAAGTGCTGCGAATTAGCTGTTGCTATTGCACCATGATGCAAACATGGGACTGCTGTTTTATTCAGTTTGTCTATGTTGATGTGTGTCTGTCCCTATCAAATAAACTTTATAAAAAAAAGAAAAAAAAAGTTTATCCTCATGAAAAAAACCCATAAAATGCATGAGCTGAAAAGGCCTAGTCAAAGTCCAAACCTAAACAGAGCTGAGAATCTTGGGAAAGACATGGTGAAGATCTGCAGCAAAGAGTTCTTCCATAAAATACTCAGGAGAGATGGGCTGAATACAAATTCACACCGCACTTTTCACGTTTTTATTCCTTAAAACTACAATGTGAAAAGCTCATCTCATTTTCCTTCAGCTGCTGTTAAAACTCCCGGTCTTTCCTGTCACTTGTGTGTGTGTGTGTGTGTGTGTGTGTGCGTGTGCGTGCGTGCGTGTGCGTGTGTGTGTGGGTTCAGGTGTGAACAGCAGCATCAAGTTTTACTGCGAAGCGAAGAACGCCAGAGGAATCTCTGTGTCCAGAACCGGAACCGCTCATATTAAAGGTGTGTCCTGCTCCAAAGGTGTGTCCTGGCTGTAGTGATGCACTCTGTCCTGAACAAAGTTTACCTTCTATCACCAGAAGAACATATCCAGGATTAAAAGACGAACGTCTCAGCAAGATCTAAAGAAAGTCATTCATAAATCATAAATTTAGTCGCATTGATTACTGCAACAGTGTCTTTATAGGTCTGCCTAAAAAAAAAATCAATCGGAACGTTGCTGTTGGCAGATAGAGAACATCATCCGGTTCTGAAGTCCTTCACAGAGAGAATAGACTTTAAAATACTGATGTGAGTTTATAAATCACTGAACAGTTTAGCAACACAATACATTAAATATCTGCTGTTGTATCAATCTTCCAAAACCTCTCAGGTCTTCTGGTTCTGGTTCTGCTCTCCATCCAGAACCAGAACCAAACGTGGATTCAGTTCTTATGCTCCACTAATCTGGAGCAAACTTCCAGAAAACTGCAAAACAGCCGAACACTGAGTCCCTTAATTCGAGACTTAAAACTCACCTGTTTAGAGTTCTTTGATCAGCAGGAACTGGAACATCAATCAGCTTATTGGCTGAGTATTTGCTTTATGATTTTGATTATATTTGACTTAATCTAATGTTTATTGCTTGTTTCATAACTGATAACTGATATATATATTTTAATTCTTTATTTGTGAAGCATTGAGAAGATTACTAAAGCTTGATTCCACCTAAAGGTCACAGTTTTAGTTTGTGATCAATTACAAAATTTCTTTTCTTTACCGTTTACATTTACAACAAAACAAAAACAGAATGTAAGGAGGGAACAAGGGGGTACTATTTTGAAAAGACATTACTTTTATGTACATAACCATAATGAATGGTTTTTTATATATAAATCTCTTTGAACTGCCTTGTTGCTTAAATGTTCTATAAAAATAAACTTGACGCACCAATCAGCCTCTCTGTCTGTCTGCTGAAGTGTTGCCAGCAGCTCCGGTGGACCTCCAGCTTCTCAGGATTACAGACAACAATGTTACATTGTCATGGAAACCAGGATTCATGGGTTACTCCGAACTGTCCACGTGTGTGATTCAGGTAAAACACACAAACACACACAGAAAGGTAGAGGTACATTGTCAGCAGTTGTGCAGCTGCCCCTGCTCCTCCTCTGCAGGTGGTGCGGGTGTCGGGGCGCCGGTGGAACCTCCCCCAGCAGGAGGTGCAGGTTCCTCCTCACATCCACACGCTAACAGGCCTGAGGAGTCACTCCAACTACAGCCTGAGGGTCTCCTGTGCGAACGAGGTGGGAGCCTCCCCGTTTTCCCCGTGGCTGACCTTCATCACCCCGGAGTCAGGTGAAGAAGCTGATGGTGGATGTGTGTTTAAGCTGGTTGCTGCTACAGCCAGGTGTTGAGCTCAAGGCCTGCTGCAGAGTTTCATCAGTAAACACTGGAGCTGCTGGTCCCCTGCTTAGAGCTGAACCCTCTGGGTGGGAGGGTGTTTGTTTGTGTGTGTGTATGTGTATGTGTGTGTGTGTGTGCGCGTGCACTGGTCCAGCTGGACCTACTCCAGTGGATTCCAGTCCTCTCTGTACAATGAGCTTTTGTTTGTGGCCTCAATCCATTTATAAGGGCTGGCTAAAGTGATTTTAGCGCCACCTGCAGGAATATGGACCAACATGTTATTTATTATTAGGAGTGTTTGATGGAGACAGACACCCAATAACATAGACAGACTGAACAAAGCAGCACTCTCATGCCTGCATCATGGTGCTTATAGTGTAAAGGTTTGTTTCGGTACAGGCTTTTCTAAATAATCTATCTAAAAACTATTAGGAAGTAAACTAATAAAACATGATATTGACAACATATCATCATCTTCCTAAAAACAAAAATAGACCACTTCTATTTTTGCCAAAAGATTATTTAGGAAAAAACAAATCACTTTTGGCAAAAAATGATGGTGATGACATTTAGGCCTGTTGCAACAAGCAATATGGTCTCATAACCATATTATCGTTTATCGCAATAACTTGTGAGAGAACTTATTGTCCAGCAAAATGTATACAGTCCTGGAGAGAGAGAGAAAGAGAAAGAGAGAGAGCTTTGAGCAAAACTGCTTCTACAGTTGCCGTTTGAAGTCGTTCTGGTAGCTCTGCTGTTGCCCTGCCATTGTTTAATGGCTCAGGTGCAAGTCCATTTTATTTAAACATTTGAAAAATCAGATTTAAAAAAATTGTGATTTATAAAATTGGAAAGAATACCGTGTCCAGCCAGAATTGACCTGAAGTGACCCACTTTCAGCTTTGGATTGTTCCACCAACATGGCAGCTGAGATTGTAAAGATGTTAAAGAAGAAATAGAGCTGGTGCTGACTGAACTGTGTGGCCCTGTCTGCAGTGCCCTCTGTGGCCCCCAGGAACCTGAGCTTTGTGCTGTCAGGGCAGAATCTGTCTCTGCAGTGGGCCAGGCTGAAGGAGGATGAGCTGCAGGGGAAACTGCTGGCCTACAAGCTGCAGTGGACTCATGGAGGAGAACCTCAGGTGAATGCTCCGTCATAGCACAGAACACCGTCCATGATTCCACCTCCTCATGGTTTGTTTTCAACATTTCGAGCTGCATTGTGTAACTTTTATAAGGAATATGTTGTGTCACCATGTCATGACAACTTAATATAGGACAGATTATACACGGGCTTGATTGATAGCACTAAGACCCGCCTCCTGGCTCTGATTGGTTGTTTCTAGTTAGCAATGGGAGAAACCAGAGAAGCTTTTTTTTTTTTTTTTTAGTTAATCCGTAATAAGCCAGGTGTGATGTGTAAGTATTTCATGTCTTGGAGTCAGAGGGAACTGGTGGTGTGTGTGTGTTTTTTATTACAGATCAGAGAGGATGTTATGTAGAGCAATCAGGACAGACTCAAGCAGCAGCTCTCTGTCGCTGCCATCAACCTGCATGGCCTGGAGGGCAGTCAGGGTCTGATGGGGGTCAGGGTTCTGTTTTGTCCTAGCAGTCCCAGAACCAGCTAAAGTTCCTCATCCCTCCAACTTTGTGTTTCCAGGAACCTCTTCTGTTTAAGGAGAACTCTACTCCAACGTTAGACGCAGCCCGTTTCTTCAACGCCTCCATCCAGGTGGCAGCCTGCACCGCGGTTGGCTGTGGGCCCTGGAGCCCCTCGGTGCTGGTGATGCCTGCCTCAGGTAGCCTGTCAGGGGTTGGCCTGGTTTATCTGATGAATGCTTCGTCTCAGGCAGCAGAATGACCTCCTGTTAAACAGATGTTTGCTTCCTATCAGGATCATTTTAGTTTTGTTTTTCCCAATACAGTCCAGTTTGTCTGATTCGGTTAGTTTTTAAATGTTTGCTGCTTTTTGTTAGTGAAATATTGTTGTAGTTCCTGTTTAGCTGTATTATCTATAGTACCGGTACTTGATTTTATTTTTTCATACATTGGTTAATTTTAAGGTGGAGATTTTAAAAAATCAAAATACTGTACTGTGATTATATATATATATATATATATATATATATATATATATATATATATATATATATATATATATATATATATATGGTAATGAACACTAAACAGATGGAACTATTTTCAAAAAATGTTTTCAGTTATTGTTAAACAACCAACTGATTCTGGTGTTTTCTCCCAACTTTTGCTGTTACTATTTTGTGGACTAACGTAACATATGGAGTAACATAATTTGCTGACAGCTGATGTAAACTGCTTGTGTGGTGGAGAATTATTATTTCACATCAGTTTGAAATGCGAAAAATAGATTCATAAACACAAAAACAAAGGATTTTATAATTACATTTTCCTTTTTTTTTGTTTTACAAACACACAATATAGTTGCTTTTAGTTATAGTCCCCCCACCCCCCATTATTTATTTTTTTTGTAATTTCATTAGTTAACTATAATAACCTTCCTTACTATATATGATTTCCTGTTAGATTCTTGGTTTAAGAGGATAAATTTTAGTTGTTATTGTGAAGGATTATTCTGTTCCATTCTGTTAAACTGGACTGATGTCTGCCGTCAGCTCCTGTCCAGGTGCAGCGGAGCCGCATGTGGGTGGGACTGCTGCTCGGCCTGCTGGTGGCCACCATCGTTGGGCTGCTGCTCACCATCGCAGCTCAGCGCAGAGAGAAGGAAACAAAGTTTGGGTATGATGCCTGGTGTGTATGTGTGTGTGTGTGTGTGTGCGTGTGTGCGTGTGTGTGTGTGTGTGTGTGTGTTTGTGTGTGTGAGTGAGATGTCTTGTTAGAATCTGAACACCCAGAGGAAGAGAGCTGATCTCGTTTTTGCGTTGTGTCTGTTTGCAGTTCGGCCTTTAAAGCTCCTGGTCCAGAGAGTTCGGTGTTCTTCACTGCTGCTCGGTCGTTCAGCAGAAACGTGGCTGATCTGCACGAGTCCACCTGTGAGTGAACGGTTTCCTACAGCACTTCTTCTGCTCAGAGCTGTGATTCTGTGGTTTTAGCAGCAATGAGATGAAAAGAAAAGAGGTTAATTGCACATTATTCATGATTAAACAAGGAAGGTGAAGACTTTTGATATAAAGCCAGGTAGGCTTCTTTTCATCTTTCGGAAACCTCAGGTTACTCAGGTTATTTTTGTCTGATATAAAATTTTTCTTGACTTTTACATGTGGCAAAAAAAAGCAACTAAAACCAGATTAATTCTGTAAGAGGTGAATATTTTCTTCCAGCACTCTACATCTGTCATCAGGCTAAAGTTGAAGCAATATGACAATTACCCATTTATAATATCTTAGTTCTCCTTTCTCTCCTATGCTTACCAGGAGATAAGTTGAAATGTATCACTTTATAAACTCAGTGGATAATTACAGGCCTTAATAACCTTTGACTGTGTCTTCCTTCCTTCAGTGGACAGTCTCTGCATCAGCAGTGAGCTGAAGAACAAGCTGCAGGATGTGTTGATTTCAGAGAGACTTCTTACTCTGGGCCACATGCTGGGAAAAGGTAACGCTTCCACATAAACCAGTCAGTAGAAACCTGACCCAATATTTGGTTTGGTAAAGCAACATGAAAATGACCTGAAAATTAAGAAGAAAAAATACCAGAATTGTTTCATCTTTATTCTGCTAATATTATGACCTTGATATTTGCAAGTAAGAAATAACATATCTTAGTCTTCTTGCCCTAATACTCCATTATATTTGCATTTCTAGCCTCTGCCGCCATTTTTCAATTTTTTTAAAAACACTTTTTACTGTCACAAACTTCTCCAGCTCTTCTCCTGGCAGCTGTGTACTCTGTCTGTGTAGGCTACTTCTTCTACTGGGTTCAACAGGTAGACGGTTGATTAACTTGAGCACTGCTGCCATCTAGTGACTGCAAGTTAATATAAGTAGTTAAAACATGAAAAAACTATTGAATCCAAAGAAGTCTAAAAAGAATTTGTGTTCTAAAAATATCAGATTTAACAAATATGTTTAAATATATTAGTTCTAAGACCAGTAAAAAAAAAACATTAACAAGAAATCCTTTAACAAAATAGAAATTCTGTTGTGGAGTGACGTGATATAGAAGCTGGATGTTGATGTGTGTATGTTAACCTTTGCAGGTGAGTTTGGTTCAGTACGTGAAGCCATTCTGAAGACTGATGACTCATCGATGCAGAAGGTGGCTGTCAAAGTGCTGAAATGTGAGTCATCATGGGATTTCTATCTCCTATTTTCCCAAATAAAAAAAAAGAACATAAGAAAGAGAGTATTGATTAATCCAAGTGGAAATGCTTGTTTGAATAGCAGAGTTTTCAGCTGGTATTTAAAGACAGACAGACAGACAGAGTCCTTTGCGGTGAGTGGGGAATGTGGAAGTGTTTTCCAAATGGAGGATGTGTTGAGCTAACTTGGCCAAAGTGCCAGCAAATTTATTAGGCAAAATCTCAGGAAATTTGCTACTTACATTTGAGTGAAGCTTTCCATCCTTTCATTATCTACTTTCTTCCAAAGATCAACAATCATGCTGGCCAGAGTGTTTGTGACATGTCAAAGAAGTGGGGGGTCAAAACGTTGCTGCATGTAAACGTGTGTGTTTTCTTGTGCAGCTGACATCACCTCCTCAGGTGACATTGAACAGTGTCTAAAGGAGGCTGCATATATGAAGGACTTCCACCATCCCAATGTCATCAAGCTCATTGGTAACACACCAGCAAAACACAATGAATGCTTCAACAAGCTGTCAGAAAACCCAGTTCACAGTCTGTTCTGTGCAACAGGAGTGAGTCTGCACCGGCGTCCTGGCCAGCGGCTGCCAATCCCAATGGTGGTCCTGCCATTTATGAAGCACGGGGATCTGCACACCTTCCTGCTGTTGTCCCGTTTGGGGGATGAGCCATTTGTAAGCAACTGGTTATGAATAATTTCAAGCTTGAACCTGATGCCTGATAAACTCCTGACAACATACTGTCTCTACTTCAGGACCTCTCTCTCCAGACGCTGGTGCAGTTCATGCTGGACATCGCTCGGGGGATGGAGTATCTGAGCAGCAAGAGCATCATCCACAGAGACCTGGCCGCCCGAAACTGCATGTCAGTCTGAACACTTTTCTGAGCTTTAGCTGACATTTACCTACTCCAGTAGAAAATGCTGGTCTCAGTTGGACCTAAAAGATTTTTTGATAATTTTATGATCTTTATCACCTTTAAAATGGACTAAAGTTGAAAAGCAGTGTAGCACTCCATCTTTCGTCTGTGGAAACGTGAAGAAGTAAAAGAAAAGCAGGACTACTTTTTTTCTTTCTTCCTTGGATTAAATTTGGTGTTGCTGCTGTCGTGACTTAAGCAATTGCAATATTAATTAGGTCATTAATTTGGCACAGTTAATGACCTCATTTGAAATGGAGTCCATTTGATATGTAGTCATTCTGACATAACTTTAGTTTAAATCAGCTCCTCATTTATTGAGTAAAAAAAAATGTGGCGAGCCAGCCAGGACAACTTAAAAAAAACGGGGAAAAAATTAACAGAAGTACTCTGTAGTACGTGCGTGAACCAGGTTTTTATATCCTTGTGGGGACCTATTTCTGTCTACATTGTGGGGACCACTGCTTTTTGTGGGACAGTTGTTGGTTCCCATGAGGGGAAATGCTGTTTTGGGGTTGGGGCTTCGGTCTGTGATGGTTAGGGTTGGGGTTAGGCTGTAGAAAATGAATGGAAGTCGATGTAAAGTCCCCACAAGTCATGAAAATGTGTGTGTGTGTGTGTGTGTGTGTGTGTGTGTGTGTGTGTGTGTGTGTGTGTGTGTGTGTGTGTGTGTGTTACAGGTTGAACGAGAACATGTCTGTGTGTGTGGCAGACTTTGGGCTCTCTAAGAAGATCTACAGTGGAGATTATTACCGTCAGGGCTCTGTTTCCAAACTGCCTGTCAAGTGGATCGCTCTAGAGAGCTTGGCAGACAATGTGTACACCACTCAGAGCGATGTGGTACTCACACACACATACACACACATTGCTATCAACACAACGGAAATGCTAATTTATTAACCTGGGGATTAGTTGTGGTTTTATGCAGATGTATTTATTTAACTATATTTGTTTCAGTGGGCGTTTGGTGTGACAATGTGGGAGATCATGACCCGGGGTCAGACTCCATATCCTGGAGTGGAAAACTCTGAGATCTATGAGTTTCTGATCAAAGGAGAGCGTCTGAAGAAACCTGCAGACTGCAGAGAGGACATGTGGGTCTTTACACACCAACATACGTTGAGAGTATTTAAGTTTATGATGTATCATATACAGTGTTACAGGTGAACTTTTTTGTCACGTTCCACCACCTTTTTTTACACGTTTGTTGGTATTAGACGGACGATCTGTGAATAAATGCAGCTCCTCTGCCTTCTGCCTAGAAACAACCAATCACAGTCAGAAGAAGGATCTGAGCGCTGTCAATCACCCTCCGTGTGGCGCTGCTGATTCCCTTTCTCTCTGCTATCCTTCATCTAGCATAGCCTGTGGTGAATGCTAATGCTAGCTAGCATGGCCACCAATGATGGTGTGTAAATAGTTTTCCTGTAACGGTAAGTTGTTTCATTTCTGCCGCATGGATGGATGGATGGATGGATGGATGGATGGATGGATGGATGGATGGATGGATGGATGGATGGATGGATGGATGGATGGATGGATGGATGGATGGATGGATGGATGGATGGATGGAAAGTTGCTTCCCTGCCGTTAGCACGATAAGCAAGGAGTACATGAGCTTGATTGACAGCACTAAGCCCCTCCTCCTGGCTCTGATTGGTTGTTTCTGACTGGGAGTGCAGAATTTTAACAAATATGTGAAAAATATATATTTCATAAAAGTTACCTACTTAATGTTTCAAAATGCTTTTACAGTGACCTTTTTAATGCATTTTCTGAATTTTTGCAGTTTTTGTTTTTTTTCTTCTTCTGTCTGCTAGTTATGAGATCATGCACAGATGCTGGAGCCCGGTCCCCAAATGCCGTCCCAGTTTCCCGCAGCTGGTCATTCAGCTGGAGACGCTGCACCTGTCCCTGTCCCCTGCCGCCCCTCTGAAGGAGCCTTTGCTCTACATCAACCTGGAAGGGGACAACAGCGAGACAGACAGAGAGGAAGGAGCTGTGGGGGCCCGGATCCTGGGACCGGAGGCCGCAGCGGAGGGTTCCAACTGGAGCGTCCCCTGGCAGCGCCGAGCAGAGGACGAGGAGAAGGACTGGCTCATGGTGGGCTCTGGGGCCGCGCTGGCCATCGGCGGGGACTACAGGTACATCGTGGGCCCCTGTGGAGCCATTGCTGAGGAAGCAGAGGAGGTGGGCTCTGTGGGAAGAAGAGGGGATTTAGCAAACGGACCAGTTGATGAGCTACGGGACGAAGACGATGACGTCGTAATTAACGTTTGATCGATTGACCTGGCATGGCCCAGATTTGCTCCTCTCTCCTGACCGGCTGTTCGCTTTATATCTGAGAGTGGCTGCAGTCGGTAGAGACCAGGCAAGGTACTAAAGGACCAACTCTCCCAGGCGAAGTGACCTTCATCTGTTGCCAGCACACAAACACATTCCTGGCGTGTCGTCGAGTGAGTCTGGTTGAGGAGCTCAGAATCTCTTGAGCCGTTTCAGAGATTTGCCTGTAAAAGGATGAAATATTTTTTTGGTTCCAGCTTCCGAGGCAGAAAAAATGAACTTAAATACCTTAGTGTATCACTAGTTTATCATGAGGTCAATAGTAGGAATAAACAGTTTGAGAACATTTCTCACCTCTGAGAGCTGCTAACCACCTGCTTCACGTTTGGTGAAATAATTATTAGACATGCGCCGAGAAATCAGCTGGTGATTCTCAGAGTCAGATGATCATCATCTGACCGGTGGCTAAAAAACTGGATATTTTTAGGTTCAGTAAATGCACCACGATGTGGAGGCTGTTACTTGTGGTAAGAACTCAAAATAAGATGATTTCAGTCTCTGTGAAGAGTGAGGAAGCACAGACGTGGAAGAAACTACTTAAAAGGAAACAGTGTTTTTTACAATTCACAGAGGGAGAGATGTTCAGCAGACCGGTTGAACAGAGAACAAGCAAATGGTTTCCGTTCATCTTTTTGAGTTTTCAGAGTCTGTTGTAGAGTTTTCTCTGGACTTTTCTAGAATATTCCGTTCACGACTACGATAACTGGTGCTAATTCCTAATCCAAGACGGTTAAAATGTTACAGCTTGATGCCAACTCGGCTAATTTAAATAATGACTTGTGATGACAGGGAGGATAGGGAAAGTGCTACAACAGCAATTTGGAAATGATTGAAATCGGGATCAGTATGTCAAAACTCCAGAGCAGAAATCAGCCACAGAACCATGATCTGTGGATCTGTGGAGGGTAACTGTCACTGGTTATCCGTGATACTGATGGTAAACGTTTGGACTTTTCCCTGTGGTTTTGCTCCATGTTACACAATAATTTAAAACGATTTTAGCTTCTTTATTGGTGACATTATGAAACTTGCTCTTTCTTCTTAAGAACTGTGAAGCTACGTTGTGCCAGGATTCTGCATTTGGGTGAGACGTAGTCGGGTATTGAAAATGGTTTGGAGTTCATCTACAAAAGTGAAGTCAGAATTATCTGATGGGAGCTGAGATCATCTCCGCTGGTGATTAACCGACTCCTTCTTGGAATGATCAAAGCAAATCCTCTGCAGAAGACACAAGGTTCGTCCTGCTGAAGGAGCCGCCTGCTGTAAAATCATGATTTGTCCGGTGTGGAAGACTTTCTACACGAACCGGTTTGTTTCCACTGGGAGAATACGGTTACTGGAGGAGAGGCTTGGAACAGGAGGACATACAGGGAGGCTGCACAGCTCTGCACCTGAGCTTCCTCATCAACAAGCAAACAAGCTGAGGAAATGGCAAGCGTCGGCATGTTTCTTATATTCTTCCTTGATAACCAGTGTACCAGCTAATCAGGCTGGAGTACGAGGCAACAGCTGCTGCCGTGGTGACACACTGCAGGACCTAGGCAATGAGAGAGATGGTATTAAATGCATAGTCAGTGATAACTCAGCAGTCAGAAGGGACGGCCCAGTTAGACATGCAGAACTTTAACAGGCAGGCATTAAACGTGCCTCAGTATCAGCAACAGGTGAAGAACGGTAATGTTGCTTTTCATTATTTTATTGATAACATTTCACACACTGTATTTCAATGAGTTGTCAGTAAAGCTATTTAATTATGGCAGCACTAAGAACTCTGGGTAAGCTTTTATTGTGTAGCAGAAGGCAATGAAGGTCTGACATGCCACTTTAAAACTAATAGTTTTTGTTTTGCAAACAGGTTATTTCACAATAATCAAAACGCTCTAGCTAGCTGTTAGCATCTTGTAAATCAACTTATTTGCATTCAAAAGCTCCCAAATCAGACCTTTTGTCCTGGGGACTAAACTGCTTTGGTCAAGTAGTCAAAGCCTCAGCAGGTGACTAGAAGATGAACCAGCAGCTGTTGCCTTGGTGAAAATGTGCTGCTCTATTTAACATGCTAATGTTAATATGCTGGTGTTGACTTTATTAGCCCCTCTGGGACATGATGTAGCACATGTGAATAGGCTTTAGACGTGTTTTTAACCTGAAGCGTGTTCAGTCTGCTGATCATGGTGAACTGAACACTTGCAGTTGAAACCAGGAGTTTACATAAATGAATAAAAAGACACATTTTAAATTTTCTCACTGTCTGAAGTTAAATCAGATCAAACTTCTCGTTTTAGCCTTATCAGAATCACTGCATGTCTACTTGATAATTGCCAGTAAACAAAGTGAGGAAAATGTTTTTAGAGATTATTTTGTAATGTTTTTCATTTTCAGAATTTTACATTTCTGTTGTAAGGGATACTTGTATTTTGAAGTGTATGACTTGGGTCAAACCTCTTAGGTTTCCTCTCAGATGTTTCTCACAGTAGTTTACTGGAGTTCTGATGGTCACACCAAAACATTGACTTTGTCGACTTAAGCCACTTTGGCCAGATGCTTTGGGTTATTGCCCATTTGGAGCTTTAGCTTCCTGGCTGATGTTTTTAAGGTTTCTACATCATGTTCTTTATTCATAATGCCACCAGTTCCTCCTTCATCAAAACGGCCCCACCACATGATGCTGCCTCCCCCATACATCAGTTAGAACGGTGAGGCTTCCAAGTGTCGGCCTTTACTTCCAAATAAAGTTTCCAAGGCGATGACATCATCATCTGGGCTTCCCCTTGTTGTTTGAAGAGATAATCATTCTGTATGTAAACATCTGATTTCAAAGATATAAATAAATAAATCTGTTTCATTCTCCTATTATTGTGGGATTTAGTTGTTAGAAATAATTTTGGTAATTCTAACTGACCTAAAGCAAAAGCAGGTCAGTCTGATTAAACTTCACACAGTGAGGGAAGAAAATGTGTTTTTATTCGGTGTATGTAAACTTTTGGCTTTAACTGTAGCAGCTTTAGGTTTTCCTAATGATGTGCTGGTTGCTGCATTGCAAGGTTTTAACTACCTTTTCTTAACCTTTCTGTAAATCACTGACTTCAGATCTGTGGGGAATACTGAGGTGGGCTGAACTTGTAAAAAATAAAGTGTTACTGGTGGCGCTGGTGTCTGAGGATTTATGCTGGCAGCAGCAGACTAACGATGTAAACCCTTACATCAGTACTGGACTGTAGGCGTGAAATGATAAGTGTGCCATAACACTAAAACATCCATATATAAAATAACTACAAATCATGTTATCACAGTATTCACACACTTCATCTTTTATTTGAAATGTACAACCAAAAATTGAAAGCAGTATGACGACTGCAGCAAAAGTCATCTTTACATTAATTACACTTAAAATATTGATTGTTTTAACTTTCATACAAATACATTAAATTCAGGTGAAGGTTTTAAAGTAGAAAGATTTTGGTAACACTTTATTTGAAGGGGTGTGCAAAAGACTGGCATAGTGCTCTCATAAACATGACATAGCATCTGTTATGAACATGAAGGAGCCTTTATGAATGTTTGACTTGTCATCAAGTGTCATTTGGTAAATGAGACTTTTAATGCAACGTTGTACTAAAAGTTGCATTAAAAGTGTAAACTCTGCACTAAAAGTGTCATTATTTACGAAAAGACACTTAATGACAACAGCCATAAACATTCATAAAGGCTCCATGTTCATAACAGGTGCTATGTTGTATATATATCTTGTATATATACATATATCTTTTTATGCTATGTTACGCACACCCCTTCAAATAGAATTACCAAGGTTTTTTTTTTAAACTTTTTTTTTTTTGCAAAATGCGTTGCTCCTTTTTGCCATTCCGATGCACATATCGTAAGTCTTGTTAAAAGCCAAATTTGTCTTATTTTTAAGCCAGGGAAAAGACCGTTCATTCAGCCAGCTGACCTGCAGTGTGCAGCAAATGGTGGGATTGAGGGGAAGCACAGGGTTACTTTATGCTTCAAAAATCTGAAGTCATTTCTGTTCATTCCGCCATTGTATTTTGTCTCACTGAAGCACATTTTGGTCTTGTATGTGGCCAGATGGTAGCAATGAGCAGACGCCTGGTGAGTCGGTGAAGGAACTGTTGGTATAGAGTACAACTTGATGTACCTGCTAGACTAGCGGTTCTCAACGTGGGCGGTACCGCACCCCAGGGGGCGCTGGCGGACATTTTTACAAAAGGGGGTTGCTGGGATGCCTTTGGGGGGCGTTTGGTCGAAAGTAAACTTTACACCTTAAATGCACAACAATGCCAGTTTAGACTTTGAGCAACTTGGTAAAACTATTGTGTAACATTAAACCATTCTTGGCTGCAGGTGTATCGATGGCAGCTCTTCTTCTATTCAGTGTTTGTTAGCTTCTTGGCGCAGCTCCATTCTGCTACTTTAGCTTCATCGCATCAGTTCAGCGTTAAACCGGCTGATGACGTTACTGATTCACTTTGTCTGGTATTTATATGTTTTGGCAGTTATGTGATCATGTCAAAGCAGCAACTTATATTAAAAGGTGTTTTATTTCCGTCTGGATGCTGCCCGCTTCCATGGAAGGCTAACAGACAATCGCTCTTACAAACATGTAATTACTAAAATCTCGATACCCTCACTGTGTGTCTCTGAAAAATGAACCCATATAAATCAAGAAATCCCTCCATGGGCGATACCACGATAGAGAGCGTTCATTTTATAGCGTTAACACCGGTGCTGTAAGAGGTCCGGTTTGAAACGGGGTGATAGTACAACACACACAGCACTTTTAAATTTCAATAATCAGAATGCAGAAATAGTTTCCGTTGTTTTAAAACGGAAAACGGAAACTATTTCCGTTTTAAAACAACATTTTTGCCTTTTCCCCATCGATATGACAATGACAGTGTAACTAAGTTATCACTTATTTATGTTTTTAATTAGATTTGATATATTTATTTCTTCAATATTATTTTTCATGTCAGTGTTAATGTCATGAGGCTGATGACTCCATGACACTTTCAATTTGACTCATTAGGATTTGATTAAGAACCAGATTTGTTCTTTGTAATTTCTGTCCAGTAAAACTATTAATCTATAACCAGTAGACGGGTCTATATAAAGATATAATCCATGTTTCTGTCTCATATTTGTATGGCATTAAAAGGATCTGGAACTTTAGTTTTTCCACTGAAAGCTCTGGTTTACACAATAAATGCCATGTGGGTGAAATTTTATGGATGATACTCTGATGTCCCATTCTCCTGAAGGCAGCACAGAGCTGCACCACCAGAAACTGACAGAAACACTGAAGAGAAGAAGAGCTATTATGATTAATGTAGTTACAGTTCTATCCATGTTTTAATGTTGCAGAGCTCAGTCGTTTTGCAAATAGTTCAAAGTTTAAACTGGCATGTTGAACATCTTTTATCAGGTCATTTTGTGGAATATTTAAAATGGCAAAGAATAAGAATATTTTTTCCACTGACTGGCTGCTGTTAGGTCTACCAAGTTTAACTTGAATGTTCATTGTATTTTTCATAGACACCTGTGAAAATAATTTCTATTCACATGGCTCTTTTGTTCTCTGGGAAATAATTTTTGATGATAAATACAGAAACAAGCATAAAAATCAAAACATCTACAATAGTGATAGTAATATTAATGATAAAATAATGGTCAGTGCAAAGTAGCCTGCAAATTCTTTGGTGGGGGGCGGTGAGGGACCTGGATAAGAGCTGGGAGGGGGGGGGCGCTGGCCCAAAAAAGGTTGAGAAACACTGTGCTAGACCATAAGACAACCCAGTTTCTTTGGGAGACGTATATCTGTAAAGGTGTTGTGGCAACGTTTTAGCAAGGGATGCACCGATGGGAAAATTTGGGCTGATATTGATATCCAATATTGATATTGCTGTTACAGCTATTTATATTTCACTGCCCTTTTGACATCAAGAATAAACAACCACACCACTGATGCTGCTTTTCTGCTTCAGTTAAACACCCTCCAATTCACGTGACACCATGCCAAAACCTACTTATTACAATAGGATGGAAATTAATACTGGTAATTAACATCTACACAATCCTACTTATCGTACCCATATCGATATACTACATCATCCGATACGATGTTAATGTAAATGTATCGTGCATCCCTGGTTTTAGCAGTTTTGAAACTTTAATTTTAATAAATTTAAATACCTATTTACACAAACGTATTAATAGAAGACGTCAGTCTTTCTTTAGGATGAAATATTCATTTGTCAGCCTTGGCCAATGATTTTATTTAATTTAAAAATGACAATGACAGAAAATTTAAAAATGCCTCAAAGCAGAATATGGGAAACTCCTTATAAAAATTTACATATTGTGTACCACACTGAACATGGGCCACAGGAAGCCAAGGAGATGATGGTCATTAGGAGAATGTCCTTCGGACAGATGAGACAGAACTGGGGCTTTTTGTCAAGGCATGTTAGTTCTTTGTTCACTGATGCAACACTGAAGCATACCAAGAAATGAACTCTTGGTTCAAGAAATGAAACATGGAGGAGGCTCTGTTATACTCTGGGGCTGCTGTGCTACATCTGGTGCAGGGCGTCTCGATGCGGGGTATGATGAAATCTCAAGACTCTGGGTATTCTGGACAGAAATGTGCTGCTTTGTCAGAAAACCTGACCTCAGTCACAGGTCATGGGGTCTTTCAATAGGATTAAGACTCAAATGACCCAAGAATCACCAAGAGCAAAACATTGAACTATTCCGAACTGGCCTTCACAGCTACAGAAATTGTTCAATCGCAGAAGTGATTTTCACTGGTCTATTTTCAGTAAACATTTATTCATTAGTACTTTTGTCAGTTTCAAGTTATTTTAGAGACCACTTTGAGTTTTCAGTCATCAACAGGCACCATCTGCCTCCTCAACACAAGGTGTGTTCTTTCACTTTTTGTTGCTGTGCCTCCATCTGTAAGCGTGTTCATCTTGATCTGAGTTGAACATTGCTAATCGCTACTTCTGTTTGGTACTTTTATATTAATTACACTGGGTTACAAAAAAATTTTTTTTGTTGTCGTCTATGCTTTTTCAGCTGAATTAGGACTATTTTGCACCACTGAATCAAAAAATGACATTGATTTTTCTCAGGTCAGGTCCTTATTCTAAATTCATTTAGAGAAATCTTATCTTCTGACTAAATTACATTTTAGTGACATTATCAGTTCATTTCCATTCATATTTCTCATCCAAGAAAGGTTTTAGGACAAAAAATATTCTAAGAGTGTATTAATTAAATGTTACAAACTGGGATTTCTATAAATTGAATAATAAACACTAATAAGGGTAAGTACATATAAACTGAACATTGTGTAAAATTCTCCGTCTCTTTCCTGTCCTGATGGAATCTCTCCTCCTGCTCATCACTCATTGATCAGATTCTCAGGAAACGGATCCAGATGTCAGAACAAGTCATGATTTTGATACTCATGTTGCTCCATAGTTCAGAAAGTTGACCTGATTGAGCAAAACCAAAGTGATTTTTGGATTCAGCTCATCAACATGACCCTATAACAGTTGGAAACCCCCAGACTATTCTTTTGGCTGTTGACCAGTGTAACTTATGCTGCAATATTGTAATTCTTTTTAGGAGATTTTGTAGGATGTATTTTAATAGCTGTTGTGCTCATTAGAAAGAACGATAAACTCGGAAGTGAAAGAGGGTGTACATCATTAATATCAACTTGAAATATATTCTCACACTGCGATGGTGATGGTGTTGGTGTTGAGGTAGAGAAGCTGCCCATTTATGGCATCTATAAGTCCTTGATGCATTCAGTTCCTGAGTCTGGGACTTTACTTGCTCTTTACCCATTTCCTATTTTATGTCTTACTTGCTGCAAATAAAGGTCACCTGAGCCAGAAAAACCTTCAATTTTTTTCACTAAAGCTTGATTAAAAGTGACATCAATAAAACTGGAAGATACAGTTTACAGATACAAAAGCTAAGGATCTATTCTAAAACAGCCTATATATAAAACGTCTCTGTTGAGAGAGACTCTCTTCCCTATTGCCACCCTCTGTATCTCAATGTGCGAGTGTCATTTTAATAGAACACCCTTATAATTGTGAGCCTTACTGGTGAAGTTTGTTATTTTAACTATGTCAGTTTTACCCATTTTCACTTTAATATGTTTAGTGCTTAGGGGTGTAGCGATACAATAATTTCACGATACAATACGATATTCTGGTCACGATATGATATGTATCACAACATTTGTTGAACGATACAATTCGCTATGATTCAGTGCATTTTTACGATTTTCCTGAAAGATTTTAGAAGGACAGAGTGATTTTAGTGACATTTTGTGTTCCATAGACATGAATTTAGTTCACTGAAAACTGATTAAAAGCACCAACTACACAATACCAGACTCTGATTGGACAGTCTAACAGTCTGCAGCTGAACAAAATGAATCAAAGTTGCAGTGAGAGAATTAGTTTCTGTCATTTAATTCATGTGGATTTGACATAAAACTCAAAAGTTTAAACGGTAATCCAGGAGCAGAGTGGGGAGATTATCAGCCTCTGTAGACTCTCAATATGCAAATGATTGCATTTATGTTTTTTCTTTTGGACACTGTGGCTGCATTTTGGAGTAAAAATGCAGCATTTTGGAGTAAAAATGCAGCCACAAATGCAGTCTTTTGGACTATGGGGAAAAGGCTTTTCTACCTTGGTTCCCGGAGTTAGCCGTGGCCGTAAACTGTTTACTACTAGCTGCTAAAGTAGTGGCTCCGCCTCACCCCGTAGTGATCGACTCCCTGCAGCTACGCAGCGCCGCTTTTCCCCTGCTTGGATCTCTGAGTAGCTGCCTCTCAGACTGCCAGGATCTCATAGTTCTCTCAGTCTGATACTCTTTGTCTGTTGCTAATAAGAATGATCGATCAGCCATTGTTACCATGGAAATCCTCACTGCGCCGCGGATTCCGGCTGGGGTTTTTCCCTCGTCTTCCTGCTCAAAACACAGCGCCGCTGCGCGCCCGCTTCGGATGTTATCAACCCATGTTCATTCTTCAGGTCCTTTATATATAGAACAGAAACCGCCAAACTAAAAACTAATTATGAAGTGAATGCTACCAGTCGAAATTTGCATTAATTTCGCGATCTCACTGCTTTTGCAGCTGCTCCGTTCCGCTTCTCTTTCACGGTTACTTTCGCAACTTTACTTCGTTTCTCAGCAACAAAATACAGTCCATCGTTATTTATTGAAGATTTTACATTTCCACAAACACATGAATCTAATGTTTCGTACATTTGGAAGCTCATTCCCTCACATAATCGGAAAAGCCGGGGAATGGCGGCGCTTTTGACATTTCTCTGACTTTCGGGAAAAATATGGTTTACTAATTTTAGCATAACTCGGTTATACTTGGCCCATTAACACAATTTAAAAACTGGTGTGTAGTTTATAATGTGCACTTTAAGCTCAAGTTGAAAGTGAGACTGAGGGAGGCGGAGTCTTGCTGCTACGCCGTAACAAACTAGACGTTAAAAAGAGCTATAAGGCTATGGACCTGGTTTAACGGATCGATACTCGCGAATGAAAAAAAGATACTTTCCTAGGGCGGAAAAGTTCGATATATTGCCGAATCGATTTATTTATACAACCCTGTTAGTGCTGTAAGAACAATTTGCCCCCTTACAGATTTCTGTTTTTACCTTTTTGTCATGTTTCAGATCATTATCAGACCATTCGTCCCATCCCATCCATTTTCTTACACCTTTGTCCCTAGTGGGGTCAGGAGGGGTGCTGGTGCCAATCTCTAGCCAGACATTTGGGGCGAGTGGTGGGGTACACCCTGGACAGGTCGCCAGTCCGTCGCAGGACCATTATCAGAAAAGTAAAATCTACATATGTATAAAATTATTTCATTTAAGGGAGACATCCAAACCAAACTGGTCTAATGGGAAAAGTCGATCTACTTTATTAAATTATGAATACACTGTAATTAACCATATTGTTAAAGTTAATTTCCACAGGCCACACTCAGGTCTGATTATTGATCAGACTTGTAGAATCAAGAAATCACTGAACAAGAACCGAACTGACAACACGAGGTAGGCTCAAGGATTTGGAAAACCAACACGACTGATTCAAACTAAAGAAATTCAAGGCAAATGTTAAACAGCTCTACTGCCATCAGTTTTCAAAAAAGTAACAAAACTGTTTCTAAGGTTTTGGAACTTCTTCCCAGAATTAGCAGGCCTCCAAAAAGTGTTACAAGAGTTTAATTTATGTGGTTGATGCAAAACACACAGCTAGCCAGTTCAAAGGATGGCTTCAATCTGATTGGCTTGCACATCAGAATCAGCTTTATTGGCCAAGGTTCTGTAAAAACAAGGAATAAGAAATTTGACTTTAATTTTACATGCTCTTTGTGTACAGACATTACATATAGACAAATCATTTTGGCAGAGATAAAATTTAAAAGGAAACTAAATCAATAACCCAGAAGAACTTCTAAAGTTCTGCAGGCCTCACCTGTCTAAGCTAAGTTCTGAGTTGATGATTAATCAACAAGACAAACTGGACAAAATGGCCTCCAAGGGAGGGTCCAAACCAGACTCACAGCTCGTAAAGAAAAAAACATAAAGACAGGCCTCTTGTTTACCAAAACTTTAAAAAAAAATATACATTTTCATGGTCCACAAAACGTTAGAGAAAATATTGTTTGGACTGATGGGGCAAAACATTCTGGAAGACGTGTCGGTCAGGCTATATGATTGCATCTGATGCTGGATGAGCTTGGTGTTTCATTACTTTTAAAATTAAGAATTCTGACCATTAATGTTCCCATTTTAATATATTTTGATCTGAAAACAGAGAAAGACGGCGGCTCAAAGAGCATGCGTATTACTCCTTGGAACCATGATCTCACAAGCACAAGATCCCAGGTTTAAATCCTGCCTGAAGCCTTTCCATGCTGAACTTACACCGTTGTCCAGAGGAAAACTGGAGCTTTAAATTTATGACAAGAAATGTTGAAAAACAGAAACCAACTGCTTACCTGTATTCTATGTGCAAATGTTTTTTTTTAACACATAGTTGTTACCATAACTGTGATAAGAAGGATAGTAGTTGAGCTCAGGATCTAAGTTATTTTAACTGGACTTGAATGACAATGAGATCTTGAAAATCAATTCCTTGTTAAAACAATGAAATAAAACAGGATCAGCTCAGTGAAACTAAAAAAATACAAGCATTCAGCTGTTTGTGTTTTCTGGATCAAATATTGATCCAGAAACTAGCCTGGTTCATGGTTTAAAATCTAATTAAAGAATGCAAGCAGATTTGTATTTTTGGACACCTTCAGTATCTTTAAAAAAAAAATAAAGGTAGATGGAAATAAGCAGGGGAAACAAAAGAAAATCCAGATCGATAGAGTGGATCTGGACCAATTAGTTCCTTCATACCTCAACATTTACTTTTTCCTCTTGCACAAACCATCTCATACTTAAACATGGTCATTTTTGCTGGTTCAATATTTTAGAGAATTATGAGAGGTTATAAAAATGTTCAAATCAAATTTATGTTTTAATCAAATTTTGAGAATTTTAATTATTTCACAGGATGTATGATGTAATATTAGTGTCAGCCTATGTTTGTGGGTTCCATTTAAGAAAATATTGGTATCGGTCCATAAGTAAAACTGTGCTGATATTAACCGATTTCCATCTTGGTCGTGTGGCATTAATAGTGATGCAGTGCAGGATTGAATTGTGTTTAACTGAAGAAAGAAGCAATAGTTGTGTTTACACCAACCACTTATTTGTGCAGTTTGACATTTCAAAAATGACTTTGATAAAACTTGTTCTTTGATTAGTTTTGGCACTACGATGATTGGCCGAATAAAAATTGGTTTATTTCACAAAATGCAATGAAAAAATGTAAGCAAACACTGTTTTTCGCATCACGAGTCACAGGCTCAACAACTGGATGGTACCACTAGAACAAACCAAAGACGACAACAGGAAGTAGTTGAGGGACTGTGCTACGGCACGTTTTATGAAGACTTGGCGCATGAACAAACTTTTTCACATGTGATTTTGTGTTTCTTATTTAATGGAAACATTGTCAAATTGTTTTTTTCAGCAATAGCGGAATATTGACAAAGTATTGCACACAGTTGTATTGGAAACACAGCTAATGTGGTTGTTTTCTCAATGTGTTTTTTTGTTTGGTTATTGGTCGCAGCAGCAATATTTTCAGATATCGGCCCAAATGTTCACATCTGTGCATCCCCAGATATTTAAATTTGAATTATGTATTGATAAAATATGATGCTTGCTCAGATCAAAACAAACATGGTCAAAAAATACCTTAAGTCATCATTTGTTGAAGCTGGTTAAGCTTAGCCAAGATTATTGGCAGTATGAAACATTTTGTGGCAAGCAGCTTCATTCCATTCCTGACTTTTTAGATCAAGAAAGATTAAACAACAAAAATGGGATTAAGGACCTCAAACTTGTAAATTAACAAATAGTCAATTAATTCAATTGTCAATTTACGTGGAGGGAGATGGCGAGTCATATCTTTCATTTTAGCAATAGCTGTTAATTACATCACCAGTTACCTAATATAAAGACATGAACCAAATACAGCTCCATGTCAAAGAGCTCTGCCGGTGTTTAACGTGGCACATCTCGCGTGCAGTTCACGTTCGTACGACACAAAAGAATACATCAGAATATAACTTACCAGCGCCATTTGTGGGCATTGCTATCCTCTACAACAGCGCCCCCCGTGGCTAGGTGTCTCCCCCTCCCAACTACAGTACAATCAAACTGACGTCGAAGGGTTCTGGCCAACAGGCCACGCCCATACGGCAAGCTTCGACATCCCATCCTGAATATCTTCAATATACACACAAACACACTTGTTATCAAAATATATGATTCTTTAACATGCAGTATGATTTGCAAGCAGCTATGCGGTCTTCTTGGTTCCATCCTTCACGGTCCATTTGTCCGGTTGGGGTCTGTAAGGGAGATAACAAGAGTCGAGGCAAATAACTCCCCCGCCCCGTGTGTGTTACCATGCTCCTAATCTCCATCTGCGGCCGCCATGACGGGATGACGGTGTTTAAACCCGGCGCAAACAACATGGCGGAGGCTAAACATAAGACTCGGACAATATATTAAATGCAGAACAGACCGAGGAGATGTCCACATCTCAAAGACGGAGACTATTAAATTAACTGTGTTCACACAACCTACTGTTAAAAGAACTGTTGAATGTCAAACCACGGAAACAATAAAGAAAGCACTATAATATGAACAAATAACCCGTTACAATCCAGATGAGTGATGCTTCCGTCGCAATTTCTTTAAGCTTTACTTCTGTTCACAGAAGAAAACATGGATCCAGATGCCTGCTGGTACTGATCTGAGAGAGCTCACCCTCGAGCCTCGAGTAGCTAGTGACATGTGAACCCCGAGAGGAAGGCGTCAGAAGGAGAGCAGAACCGCCCGAGGGTCTCTTCCTGTGTGTATCCAGCGTCAAATCCTGTACTTCTCCGTTGTTTGCCTAGCACGAACACGTTTCACGCAGGTGGCTTTTGTAAGATGGCGTCTGAGTCTGCGCAGTTCCGGAAGAAGAGGACGGTGATGTTGGTGACGTAACAAAAAAAAAAAGCGTGTTATGTTTTTTTTTTTTGAACAGTGAATGGTCCTCATGTGCACGCCAGACCGATGGAGTTATCGACGACACGGACGGATTTGATGTGGCATCAGGACACACTCCGTGTGTTCCTATAGGCAGAAGGTAATGTGCGTGCAGATAGAAGAGCACGTGCTGGGATATGTTTGATGTTTGGTGGGCAGCCATTACTGGGCTGTGACTATGGCCTGCAGCTAGCTAGGTATTTCTGGCTTAACAGCACAGTGATATATTTACTATCCGACCTACTGAGAGCACAGAACAAAGACAATCTCACTAACGTACACAGCATTTCATTTGACTCTTTTTATCAACTGCATTCTTCACCATCTTGCAGTCGCTGGCTAATGGCAGCTTTTACATCTGAAACATAATCAACAGAATAGTTAATAACAGAATACACGTGCCTTAGCAGAATGGGTTTTAAACTGAGCATACATTTGACCAAGTCTTCTAGGTTATTCATTTGATTGTGAAGGACTAATCTTTAAATCATTGTCCTTAGTCAAACAAAAGAGCAGCTAGTAGCTGTTAGCATTGATTCCAATATGGAAGAACCACAAAATCTGTTAAAGGTTACCTTCTTGGTTTTTTCTTAAATGTTGATATGTTTATTCTCTTTTAATAACAAACCTTCCCAAAAGAAATCAAGTTCATAATCTTAAATCAATGTCTAAGGTAGAAGACTGAGAAGCTAACCGCTATTTTGTTTGAACTTCTCCAGAATTTGACACAGTACCTGAATCATACCAATATTTAAGCTTCCTGTTGTGTTTCATACTATCCAGTTTTGTACCCCTGATTGTTCCTTGGGGATTGGTGCATATCTCCAGCAATCAAAAAGCAAGTGGCGGGTTCAGATCACCAGTCCATCACAGGACAAACAACCAAGCTTACATTTAGTGGCTTATTCTTAATGTTAAGAAAATTAAACAAGAGGCAAGTTAACCTACTATACATCTTTTTGGACTGTGGGTGTAATACCCGGAGAGAAACCACAAATGCATATGGAGAAAATGCAAAGTCAATACATAAAGATTCTGATTTGGGTTTGAACCCAGGACCGACGTACTGCACAGCAACAGTGATAACTGCAGTAAAATGCAGCCCCAACCAAGATTGTTTGACTTTTTATTAACTGTGCCCAAAAGTTGTAGCCTTCAACAGAAGGGTATTGAGGAAAGTTTCCTTCTACTTTAAAAGCCAATGACTTACAATAACCTTCTGTGATCTTGACTGATTCTTGATGTTGAGATATTCCAATGTTGTGAAAAGCCAGATATACCATCCAGTTTAAGGTTCTATTAATAGGACACCTGGATTGGCCAGTTTTCTAAATATGTTTAGATCGTAGTGCCCCAGGCGGGGGTGGGGGCAAGGCTGTTGCTGTGCGCTGCTGATCAGCTAGCTGGGAACCGGCTAAAGTTGCTTTCAGTTAAATTTGCCTCTTGGGTATTACTCTTTCAGTTGGAAATCTATTTGGCAAACGTCAAGTTTTAGGAAAGTTTGATGGCAAATATGTTAGAAAGTTTGATGGCAACTGTAAGCACATAGCTTGACTTATTAACCGACGTATAGCAGCTTGTTGTAGTTGTTACTATTTAAAGAACAGAATGATAAGAAGACATAATAAATATCATCACAATGTCTCAAACCGGGCTGCACAGTGGCGCAGTTGGTAGAGCTGTTGCCTTGCAGCAAGAAGGTTCTGGGTTCGATTCCCGGCCCTGGTCTTTCTGCATGGAGTTTGCATGTTCTCCCTGTGCATGGTGGGTTTTCTCCAGGTACTCCAGTTTCCTCCCACAGTCCAAAAACATGACTGTCAGGTTAATTGGCCTCTCCAAATTGTCCATAGGTGTGAGTGTGTGTGTGCATGGTTGTGTGTCTCTGTGATGCTCTGCGACAGACTGGCGACCTGTCCAGAGTGACCCCGCCTCTCGCCCGGAACGTTAGCTGGAGATGGGCACCAGCAGCCCTCCCGACCCCACTGAGGGACGGCTTGAGACATGGTTTGGATGTCTCAAACCATCATATTTAGTGGTTTGTTTGCAATTTTGCTTAAGTAAAAATAGTTGGAATAAATATATTTTTAGGACAATTTACTGACATGAGTAGGTGTGTTCTGTATTTCTACCTATTGTGACGCTCTTGTTAATTTGTCATGACATTTATTTCTGGCTATCCCACATTTTCTTCAATCTTTCTTTCCTGTCCATCTCCTCTCTCCCTGAATATTAGCATCTTGGTCACTAAGATTCATATCAGTTGAGGGAATAAAATGAAGTCTTTCAAACTCTATATTGTATTTGCAAGTAGAGTTTGAATGCGATGCTCCCCGAATTTCAGCCAATTTAAACAGTTGTGATGTTGTGCTAATTATGACTCCACATATTGTACAACTTTAAACTCTTCTGTCATCAGAAGGTCGGCTATGGTTGTTTTATTTAAATAAGGGGTTTGTCATATATGGTGGATGTAGAACCTGATTTTTTTCACTGTTCTTTTCCACACAACATGACAGATTGCTGGCTGAAAGCTGAATTCAGCCACTGTTTCAGCAGTGGAGACAAAATTTAACTGCTTTCTTTTGTCTAATATTGCATATACAGACATATTCATTACTGAAAAGTAAATTTTTTTCAGTATCTAAATTTACCAAGTCAAATATATTAAATAAAATAACTCTGCTTTTTTGTTACTCATGATGATTTTCTGCTTCCAGATAATGAAAACATGACATTTAAGAATAAAGTATTACATCAAATCAATAAAAATACGTTTTTATAGAGAAATGTGGTCTCAAAAATTAGTTTTATGTCTGCTTAATTTTCAAAATAAACAAATGAGAGTGTAACTAATTGAAAATGACTGTAGAACCGGAAAATGAAGTGCAGCTGGAATGCCTTCTCACCAACACAGCCATGTTGAAATTACAAGTTTGACTAATTGGGGAACATTTGCTTTGTAATATAGAAGAGTGCTATTAATATTTTAGGATTTTAAACCTTCAAACATTTGCTATCATACATAATCAATCAACCAAATTTTATTTGTATAGCACTTTCCAGCAACAAGGCATTTCAAAGTGCTTTACATCAGAAAAACTAAAATACAAAGTCATAGAACACACAGTCAACAATAACACAGTACTATGTGTTACTAAGATCCAATAGGAAATGCTAATAAATGTATTCATACAACTGTAATTAGATGTGCTGGGTTTTACAAGCAGTGGCCAGTTTACCAATAGTTTTTCTGGACAATATGTTTGGGTTTTTCTCCCCTAAAAACTACAAGACATGCAATATTATTTGTTGTAAAATATTAAATTAACTACCAAACCCGTGCCTCAGGTTTCTGGGTGGAGACGGAAGTTAGGAATCTGTGTGTGCATCAAAACCTGTGTGTAATGTTAATTTAGCTGACTGTGGGGTGTGTCTGTTGTTGTCATGGTTTTAACTCTGCAACCAGATTATAATTTTACGTAACAAAATGCCTGACTTCATAAACTACAGGGGCAGTTTACACACTCACACTACTGTTGTGCCTAGAAAAATTCATAAATCAACAAAATTGGCTTGGTGTCCAACAGTGAATGAGTTGTTTTTTGTAGACTGATGTCACATTACAACTATTTTAAGAGGGAAACCCGTTTCCCGCTGCCCATAAACGCAGCCTGATGAGCCACATTCCAGGTTGGAAAATAAGAAACCTGTCCTTTTTCAGAATGTATAAAAGTAGGGCTGGACAAAATGGCTTAAAATAACATTTCTGGTGGGGGGGGTCATACCAAAACCAATTTCTGATTACATTTTTTTTTTTTCAAATTTTCTTAAAAGAAATTACAATTGACAGAAAATATTTTCAAAAAAGGGATTCAGTCTCTGGCCTGAATTCAAAGTCCAAATATATACAAGCCGTAAAGCAAGATGGTAGGCCCAGGCTGAGCTGATGTCACTCTGAACAATGGAACCCCAAGAAATGTAATGGAGGGGGGGGAAAATCCAGATTTTTTCTCCAAAAATGAAATCATCATACACAGAAAGTTTGATTAATTGATAAAAATTTGTTTATTGCCCAGCTCTGTTTAAAAGGAAACTGCATTCTCTGTGATATATGTAGCTTATTTAGGCTGCCAGAAAGTGAGAGAGAGCAATACTTTCCACAGATAATGGCTTTCATTGTCTTTCATAAAATATGTAACTTATTGTTACATGCCAGTAACATATAATATAGAATATTATATGCTAATATAAGTATATTTAGAATTCAATTGCTCATTTAAAACAGTGGTGATATTCTGATTTACAGTGGCAGCTTCCACAGTAGCATAATTGTTCTGTGTTCCCAATATTATAAATTAACAACAGAGAATGAAAAACATTATTTGAATTTTGTTCTATCTTCATCTGATATTACAGTCATTCAAGAGAGATCCAAATCAGCTAACGTTGTTGGGATGAAAATGAGCTACAAAGTTCTGATCAGTTCTTCTTAACTGTGCAGTGTTGAGTGGGGTGCCTCAGAGTTTTTAGGGAGACTTTTTAGGATCAGGAAAATGTACGGTCCAACTATGTTTAGATTAAGACTTAAGGTACAGTTCATCGTTTACTCTGCTGCTCTAAGCTACACATCTAAGATTTGAAATATCAGTTTGCTGTATGCAAAATCTCACATGTAATGTCATGCTGTACTGACACAGTATGGATCTTGTTTTTCAGGATGCCATCTTGAAATATTATGCCGAGAAGTGGGATCCTTCAGGGGTCGGTCCATGGCCTCTTCGAAGACTCGTCAAGGTATGGTGATCCTGAAGGAAGGGGCGACTGCCCCTACAGCAGCTCCAACGGCTGATCATTCATCTGCATGCCTTGTGGCTGTGAGAGCAGGAAAGGTGCAAAACAGTGGGATTGTCCAGGGCATCTGTGTGTCTACTGGTGAAGCAAATATTAGTGGGAAACACAAGATGTACCCAGCCAAGGAGGCCATCATAAAGATGGGTGAACTCAAGCATCCCACCTGTATAAACTCTCCTTCTGATGTCCTGTCATCTGACTGCATCTGTAAAGATGTCAAAGTGACACTAGACAACAACGGCATGTGGAATGAGTTCTATAAATGTAGAACAGAAATGATTCTGACCAAGCAAGGCAGCAGAATGTTCCCTTACTGTCGCTTCCGTGTCACTGGCTTGCAGTCATCGAGGAAGTACTCGCTGGTCATGGACATTGAGCCTGTAGACAACAGTCAGTACAGGTGGACGGGTGAGAGCTGGCAAGTTTGCCGAAAAGCAGAGCGTCACGTGAGGAGTAAGCCTTTCGTTCATCCAGACTCCCCAGCAACAGGTCAGCACTGGATGCAGAGTCCAGTGTCCTTTTACAGACTGAAACTCACAAACGACACCTCAGACCAGGAGGGGAACATTATCCTGCATCCGATGCACCGTTATTTACCGCAACTGCATATGGTCCAGGCAGACAAAGCCATAGAAGACTTTAGACTGAACGGTCCCAATGTTCTCACTTTCACTTTCCCCCAGACTGAATTTATAACAGTCACCACATACCAAAACCCCCAGTTTACCCAACTGAAGGTGAACTACAACCCGTTTGTTAAAAAACTGAAGGAGGACCGGGTCAATACATGTGGCTTAAGACTCAAAGGAAACGCGGGCAAAGATTCGAACAGTTATGAAGGTAAGACGAACACTGAGCAGCATCCCGTGAAGAAGAGCTTAAAGATTTTGCTAGCAAACCACAAACCCAGAAATTTAAAAGCATTGGACGTGAAACTTCCACCTTCAAAAGAGCCTCAGGAAAAATCCACAACGAGCAACACCCAGCCAGCCGCCACCACTCCAGTGGAAAGTCCCAGGTAAGTTCTGACAGTTCAATGTGAAAAATATTTTACTACCTTTTTGCCAAATATGCCATTTGCAACTGCAAGAAGTCTTTAGGTCCAAGTAAAGATGTTATTAAGGCAGTGTTCTTCAAGAAGTCTCTGTTTCCACAGACACTCAAAGCCCTGAAGGTCTTGGCTGGTATTTTGTATAGAATGAATGGCAAATTTTATCTCAGAAACAATTCGCAGATCAGTCTCACTTTCTAAAATGTTTTCTCTTTGATATCTGGTGGTTCTCAGTGTTTTGTAAACTCCCTCTGATAGCATACCAAAATGGATTCTGTTTCTTGAGAAGACCTTTCTTCCTGTAGAATGGATCTGTCAGTTATTAAGTACTGACATTTGTCCCATTGTTGCCTTGGTTTTTAGCAAAAAAGCATTCTCTAAGCCTTTGTGAAACCAACCTAACATCGCTTTAAATCACCTACCTGCATTTTTTAAATATAACTGTACATTCCTCCTATTTAAAAGTAAACCCTAGTTTTAAAATTTAAATGAAAGATCCTTAAATAAAACATTCCTGCTTATAAAACATATATTTTAATACCCATGCAACAATAATTGTAATGATTTAAAATGTGTTTTTTTTTTTTTATTACAATTTTTTTCAGTTTGTCTTGTTTAATGCATCAACTTGTACTGACACTGCAGGTACCTTTACATTCATTTATTAACCATTCTACACAAGAACTTTTACTTCGCATATTAATGTGTGTCGGACGTGTTAAGGGTGTCATGAGTAGGTTTTAAAATGAAAATATGTATTTTGAACTGATGCATAATACATTTGTTTTCCTTATCTTCATTTCACCTTTTTTGGTACTATTGTTTACCAGGTTGTTATTAATAGATATTAAATAGCTTTATTTACAGTCATAAATAATAAAATAAAGGAGAATATTATTGCAATGTTCATTTATTTTCATAACTCCATTCTGTTGGTGGATGGCGCAGTTTAGTTAATACTCATTTAATACTCATTTAGTAAATGCTAAACCAAGACGTATTACATTTACTAAAATACTAAAATAGATTAAATTCAATGTATTTATATTGCACCAATTTACAATAAATGCACATTCAAAGCAATTTAGAAAAACAAATTCATATTCTTTTGTGTAGAAATATTATAATAAATTTGAGCTATTTCATGCCCACTATGGTTCAGCTTAATCATAATTATACTGCAGCACACTCAAATTCAGTTAATGATGCATTGACAGATGGTAAACAGTTAATTATTTATCTCTTCTTTATAACAGTCCCCCATTCAGTACTAATTTCTGTATTTCTTTGAGGTGTGACTTATCTATTTAAATTTTGAGTGATTTTGGTTTTTCCCCAACACACCTGCTTTTTAAATAGTCGAATGTAACCAGCATTGTCAATATACTCAGATACTCAGCGTCCCTCCACCAGAAATTAGCAGATTTAGGTCCAGTTACTGATTGGTGTATCACTGTTGAAGATAAAGATATGAATTCTGGATCTTTTTGAACTGTGCCTTTACAGAAACAAAACAACTACAATGCTAGGGATTCTATTAGGGGCGCAAGTGGCTCCAAACAAACAATTAAAGTTGTGCTTTTTTCTACTGTATGTTTTTAAATGTTTCTTTACCTCACTTTTTGTTGTCAGTTGTGTAGCAAAATGGAAGCGTACTTATCCGGTGCCAGTTTGAGCAAATTGACACAAGTAGCATCAGTAAATATTTAACAATAAAGTGTGCCGGTGTCACTAATGTGTCATTTCTTTCTGGTTTCCTTCAGCAGCAGTTCACGTCCAGTTCCGAAGTTAATTTCTGAGCTAATTTGTGAGGCTCATGTCTCACTGCAGAGATGTCACAAAGAGCAACGTGGCAGCAACCACAGCAACTCCTCCGGAGCAGCACAAGGCAACACTACGTCCACAACTTTGACAGACAGACTGACTAAACAGGATATTGCTCATAAGAAAAACGGATCTGTCACTACATTCACCAGGAAAAGTTCAACTGTTGAAAAATCCAGAAATATCAAAGACAATGAACATCTGTCTAACTCTATTGCCGATGTCAGAACAGTCTGCTCCTCTGCTGCTCCTATAGAAGAGGACGGCTCCTTGAACAAATCACACCAACAATGTAACGTAGGTGCCGAGTCGGATGGTGTGAAGCAACAGAAACGACCAGCTCGACTGCCCCTACCAGCACTAGCACTTTTTTTAAAGCAACATTCAACAAAATCTAAGAAGGCAAACAACACACCGGAGTCTGCTCCTCAAGCACCTCTGCCTGAGTCCTGTGGTTCTCCGAGTCCTGCCGTAGCGCCTCATCAGGAAACCAGCGTCAAACCCGTCATGGAGGACTGTGGAGGAAACCATCTTCTGCCAGATGAAAAGCTTTTAAATGTTACTGAACAGGCAGCTGAAACGAATCCCTCCCGCCCATCCGGTCCAGACCTTTTCACTGCTTTAGATGCAGCCGTTCCAGATACAAAAGCTAAAGATCCCTTCATCACTATTTCTGAATGTTTAAGCTCAGAGTCGACAGTCCTTGACCATAAAGCTTCGATATCCAACTCTGAGAATACATTTGACTCGCTTGAGATGTCTGCACTCACCCTGTCCTCATCTTCTACCTCTGGATCACCTGATTTGTCCTTGCATCTCAGTACAGCGTTGTCTCTCCCGGACTCCCCCAAAGCAGCAGCAGAGTCCTCCACACTAACTTCAGGCTCCCGCTCCTTGAAGATCGACTCTTTGCTTCCAGACCCTCAGTGTTCCTCGTTCGACTTTGACCCTTTGTCACCAGCGAGCTCCCCAGAACCTTTACCTCCTCTTCCAGCCTCATTAGCTTTAGAACTTGACTCTGCAACATCTGCTGCAGCGAGTACTCCGGACCCTCAACACTGCAGAAACTCATCAGTCTTTAAGTGGCATACAGTGTTACCTCTGTCTGGGACATATGCAAACCCATCTTTCACAACATTACAGCCCCAGCAGCAGTCGACTCCTGTAATGTCAATCACTTCGCCTTTGTTGTCCTGCCTTCCTGAGCCACAGAGTGTTATATCTTCGACGCAGACCACTCCAAAAGACTCCATTCCATCATTTCAAGACAGCGAACAGTCTCTGCCTTTCCCCACAGAGCTGTCTCCCCTTGCTCTCCAGCTCCCACTGTCTCCAACCTTCTCTTCACTGGACGAAGACGGCTTGTCGCCCACAACTTCCCTCGCAGAACTGGTGCACTTTTTCTCCACCGACGACGACATCGGGGTAGAGTTTTCCAATACGGACACTGCGGCCGTGACCAGCCAACCTTTGCCAGTTTCGGAACCGGCGCGGCCATCTGTGCCGGTCCTGCCAGTCTCAAGCACCAAGCCCTGCAAGAGAAAGAAGTCAATGAAGCTGGCCAGGTTGGAGGTGGGTCAGACTGGGAACGAGTACAGGAGTAAGCAGCCCAAAGTTGAAGAGGTTGAGGAGCAGCTTTTTGTCTCTTTCACATCAAAGGTAAAGTGACATTAAATGTTTAGCGGAAAAATGTTTAAAAAGGATAGTTCCAGATTCTTGTATTTGTGCTACATATGCCCTTTGGCTTTACCTTTAGTAGTGCTATGGGCTCCTTATGTTTTGATCTGGGAGATCTCAACCATCCACTGAAGAGAATTCCCTCTTTTTCCTGTGTCAGTTAAATACATGGAATCCTGTCAGGAAGCATGAACCAAATCCTAAACTTCCTCTGAACATTCTTCGTTTTTACTGCGACTTACTGGTGATATAGACTTCCTACACAAATTGATTTATTTATTTTCCAGAGGTGGAGAAACATCCATCCATTCATTGATTTCATCAATCTATCTCCATCTCCTAACTGTTTCAGTTGATCAATCGATCAATCAAACCTCACCATGAACTCTGCATACAGATGGTGAAAACATCAGAATTTATTATAAAAATGTCAAATATAATATGAACAAATCTGCATGTGATTAAAAGCAATGCTTCAAGCAGTCATGTTTCCAAACATCTGTCACTGCATAAACATTTATTCACAACTCTGTTTACATCAGTGGTATTGATTCTGATTCATATCATCAACCAATCATTTGTGTACATGTTATTTTATAGACTTAATAGTCACTGTTTGTTGTCATTAACATGTGGATTAATAATTTTACAGTATTTTAAATATCTACCCATTGATGTATTTTGAGAATAAGAATAAAAAGATTCCTATCGTTTCAGGAGGCCCTAAAACTCCACACTGCTGAGTCATCTGAAGAGCTGCTCCCTGACCCTCAGCTGACCTCTGACCCCAAACCTGATGAAGAGGCAGATGACAGGAGCAGCAGCAGCAGTAGGGGTATCACAACAAGCATCATTCTTTATCAAACCAGTTTGATTAACAATGTTTTCATCTAGTAAAGTTGAGGTTGTGTACCAGATTCTGGTTATCAGATGTTTGTCAGCTTTGGGGGCTGGGGGTGAATTCAGGTCTGACATGAACCTTCACAATTTCAACAGAGAGTCTGGAGGAGACAATCGCAGTTCATGAGGAAAATCTTCTTCGAGACTTAAAGCTTATGAAACACAGGCAGGTCATCCACCCTGTGCTGCAGGAAGGTATGCATTACTGCCTTCTAGGGGTGCACCGATAAATATGCCGGTCCATAAATCTACCCATGATTTCCTGCATTTTATGTGATCGGGGTTTTGGCTGTAAAACTGAACTTATACACTGATCTTATTTATCTGTGCTAAGATCTGAAGACGAGCCACTGTCCTCTTTTGCTCTACCATGAGACTGACAGACCTGCCCATTAGGTCACATCTACGGTTAATAACAGTCATCACAATTTTGCTAACTCATTAACTTTGTCGCTATATTTGGCAACATTTCAGACAAAAAAAACAAAACAACAAAAAAAAAAACGGTATTGGCCAAAATCGGAATCAACAGGTCAAAAAAAGAAATCATTAAAAATCATTGATCGGCCAGAAAACTACAGTCGGTGCACCCCTACTGGATTCCAGTGAGTTGACTTAAAGCTGTCATTGACTCTAAGATAATACTTTGTGTCTGGTGATGTTTGTGGCCTCAGTTGGTCTTAAGATGACCCTCCTGGATCCGGCACTGTCCATTGACCTGCAGTACCTGGGAGTCTCTCTTCCCATCCCCCTTCCTGGAGTCGTTACGGAGCCACTGACCCAGACGACCCCAACCTCTCAGGGTAGGCATCCTTCCAGACTGGGTGCTTTTATTCTGAAAGAGTTTCTGTGTTTTGAGACAAACAGAACTAACCATAAAATGTTTAGAAATAAATAACATGCTAAAGTGCCACTGATCCAGAATCTAATTACCTTTTTTTCTTATTATTCTTTTGTCTTTAGGGGTTTTTGCTTCATTTCAGTCCAGAACTGGAAAAACTACAGATTTGACCCAGATTAAAGGCTGGAAAGAGAAGTTTACCTCGTCAGAAGTCGAATCAACCTCTGCTCCAAAACCTGAAGGTGCTTCACATTATGTCCTCAGCTTTAGTCAATACAGCACAGTGCAGAAGTGTCCATAACTCTGGAACCTCTCCATGTGTATAACTACAAACGGATGCATTTTCTGAGGATTTTATGTCAGACACACAGACTAATGCATAAACTGTCAAGTAGAGAAACAACATACGTTTCCTTTATTTTTTTTATTTTTTTTTTTTCATGCAGTCCATTTGGAAAGTATTCAAAACGAGTCATTTTTTTCAGATTCTATGATATGTTATAGCGTCATTTCAAATTGTATCAACATCTTAGCTGTCATGAGGACTCTGGTCTCCTCATGGACCCGTCGTCTAACACATGAGCGGCAGTAAAAGTTTTACACACCTGAAACTGCTGCTCAAGTTATTCAGGTTGTTGCTAGGTAACCAAAGAGTGAGTGAGTTAAGTTGATGTCACCCATCTTGCATAGCTGACCCTGAGAGGCTGAGCAGCTAAAGCCTTTCCCCTGCCTTCATCTCCCAGCAGGCTGTGCGGTTCTGGATCAGAGTTCAGTGAAATTATTGAATATTCTATTCTATCAATGAATATATATCTCTTCATATATATATATATATATATATATATATATATATATCAACATAATATATCAGGATAGTGAACATAATATCCTGATATAATGCGCTGAAGTTTGTAGTTTTTGCAAAAAAATAAAAGAACACTTATTTTTTACACATCTCGTAATTGATTTTGAGTAAATAAATATGCCGACCTATTTACATGAACTTAAATTTGTGCTCAGACAAGAAACAGACACAAGGGAGGGAAAAAGAAAAAAAACCCCAGCAGACACACCAACAGTACCAATCACCAGTTTGCCTTCCCACATGTTGAATCGGATATCATTTTGAACTAGAAAATGAACACTTATGCTTTAAATCCTCCTTAAATGTCTCACTCTGTATTCTGTAGCTGGCCCCAGTGCCGACCTCCCAAAGAAGAACCTGTCTGCGTTCTGCAGCGACATGCTGGACGAGTATCTGGAGTCGGAGGGGAAGCTGATCGATGAGCGCGCCTCCAGTTTCTCCCAGCCGCCAGCCGAGGCGCCGTCCTACCGGCTCCCTGTGAGCAGCACCAGCTATGTCCGGACTCTGGACCACATCCTGAAGAAGCCCTCAGCCAGCTCGCCAGCCTCGGACATTATATCCGGGTTCATCCCGCCTTCGAAGAGATCGCGACTCAAAGAGAGCGCGGCCTGCCGGAGGGCAGAGAGGAAACCCAGAGGTCCCAAACCGAACAGAATCAAAGCTGCTTGTGCTGCTTCGGACTTTCCAGCAGCTGTACAGTTGCAGTACTCCGTGCCTGGTTCTCTGACCTCAGAACCTCTGAACGGACCCGCTTTTACAAAGAGAAGGAGGCTGAAACCCAGAGCGTCCTCTCAGACCCTCAGTATGTCCACGGTGCTCAACATGTCTGAGGAGATGGCTCCGCTTGAGTCTGACTCTGAGCTCAAACCAGACTCTGTGAGGAAGCAGCCTTCTGATCACTCTGTGGATGGCCAGAGAAAGGAGAGCAGAGTCACGGTGACCCGGGCCTACGCCAGGCTCAAGGAGCTGGAGGACAGCGTGATTCTGGAGGGCCGCTTCCAAACCAGCATCACCACAGAGAGGGCCACCGTCGCTCTGATGTCCCTCTTCACCCAAACTGTGAGTTCCAGTTTGTTTACCAGGATGGGTCTGTGTCTCTGTTGTCTCCTTTTAAAGATGAGACCTGCAGCATTCAATATGTCAGAGAAACTAATGAAGGCTCTCTCATTTCCAGCTTCAGGGTTAAAAATGGAGTATGTAACTTTTATAAAAATATGTTGTTTTTTTTACCCGTTTGTTAGAACTGTCTATGTCATGACAGTTTGGTATGAGTCAGGTGGCCAGGGTAACTAGCATTAACATCCACAACAGGCTCTGCTAAGGGGAAGAAGCTGTAGCATAGCAGAGAGTAAGGGGGTGCGATCAGTCAGCCACTCAGCTCCTTCAGACTAGCCAGCAGCAGTTAGCAAACATCTGATGGACCAGCGCATTAGCTGAGTTCATTATAGGAGCTACTTCTCAGAGCAACGCTGGTAAAAATATTGATGAAGGGTTAATAGAGGAGCCATGTTGTGATGACTCCCTGAAAGTGGAGTTTTAGAAAGAACAGAAGTTTCTTAAATAGACAGAGGCCCAATTTCAAGGTGTCAAATTTCTTTCAAGTTCTACTTGATACATACAGCGTATTTATAGCTACTGAAGGTGACATAGTTATTTGATAGTGCTATAAAATGATACAATGTGGGTAGAAAACACATAATACTGCCCCTTTCAAATGAACAATATCTACTTTCTTTAATGTGCTTGACCTCAAATCATGTATAATTTAGTTTATCTAATTAGAGATGAAATGAGGCAAGAAAGGGTTAAAACATGGAATACATTGATTAGTGGGACCAACCCATTCCAAGTGAGAGTTGATAAACATCCTTGTATGAAATCTTTCTGATCTGTTCTGTAAATTGTGTGTCAGTCATAAAAAAACGTATGCTTCTAGCTGCAGCGTAAGGTACCAACCTGTCGGCCCTGCTGACTGTTTTCCACTCCCCACTCAGGGTTTTGTGAGAGAAAACCCAACAGCGCCGATCAAGCTAAGGCAGAGACAAGCTGTGACCTGTCTGAACGAGTTCTGCAGGCTGGGATGCGTCTGCTCCAGTTTGTCTCACTGTTCCAGGATCAGCCACTGCGGCCGGCCGCTCTGCATGTTCGGCTGCAGCTGCCTTAAGCAGAAGGTGGTTCTGCTCAAGAACCTGGACAGCTCTGACGCCAGCCCCTCCCCCCTGCAATGCAAACTCAAGAAGAAGAGGAGAAGGATGATGAAGATGGCCTATGGTACATTTTTCAATTCTGCCTTCATTGTTTAACCAGAACAAATTATTTTAAGTAGAAGCAGGTTGTTGTTGAAAAGATGTAAGCGCACTCCATCCAACCTGTTGAACTTGCAGTCCTGAAAGAGGCAGAGACCGTGGCCCACCCTGCGGAGCGGGTCCGGACCCTGTGGAGGAAAATCGCTGACTCCTCTGATCCAGAGCCAATCCATGCGCCGGATGTTGCCCCCTTTCTCCAGCCACCTGTAATTATTCTTTACAGAATTGATACTGGCACAATACGAGTAAAGGGGGAAGATATGGGCTGAAGTGAATGTTGTGAATTTTTTTTAAAGACTGTCCAGGTGAGAAGGAAATATCGCAGCAGCTGTGCCAGAGTTCGAAGTTACATCAGGAAGACGCAGAAACAGAAGGTAATGATGCTCAGATCAGTGGTGGGGACCACCAGCCCTAAAACACTGACCCTAAAGCACTGGGCCTAAACCATTGGCCCTACAGCACTAATCATAAAAATTAGTTCTTCTAATGCTTAAAAGCGACACCAACGTTGGATTTGGAGGAAGCAAATGGCAAATTTAATCATGTTGACACCCAACATGTGTTGGAACAAAGTATATCACTCATCAGGATCAAATTTGTCATTGCACACCTACTTGGACGGTTTGTGCTTCAGGAAGTGATTGGTATAGAACAGACCTTTCACTCATGGTTTTGATTGAGTTTTGCTAACTCTGATTTGGCCTAATTGACCTCGTTAGGGCTTTGGGCAGAAAAGACTTACCTGTTTAGTGTCATTCTACAGCAATGCATTGTGAGTAGAGACTAGACATAATTTTCTGCACCACATCGGGAGTGAAGAACATGAGGACCGTCTGTTTTATAGTTGTTTTTATACAATAGCATTCTGTAAGGATATGACTAACGTTTTCCAAAAAGACAGATCCATATCTGAACTTCTCTTGACTCATTCCTGGACCATTTGACCTGTAGTCCAATATTTACCCAACAGGAGGAAGAATCCAAAGCACTGATGTCATCCAGGCATACAGCTGCAGGACATGTCCACAAACATGGAGAACAAGCCCCTACACAGACTAATGTTGCCACACCCAGACCTCCTTCTGGTAAGTTCATGACCAACCCATCATGGTGGATGTTTTCCCATCAGCTTTTAGTGCTAGTTGTATTTTCAGATTCATGTCCTGAGCGTAATGGAGAGCTTTTCTCGTTCTTCAGCAGCAGATGCAGGTGAATCACCCAGCGTTAGTCCTCCAGGTTCTTCAGAAGCACTCTGTTCCAAACCATCCAAACGCCTCATGATCCTGGCCGACTGCAAGTGGGTGAACGACAGCGACCGCAGCTACGTGTTGAAGAAGCTGTGTGAGGCGATGGCTCAGGATCAACTGGACAGACCTTTCTGGATCAAAAACTACCTCATCACTCCAATCGACGAGACGGTGGATGAAACTAACGGAAACAGGTGCATCGAGTATAAGGTCCAGATCTCAACACCCATTCTGGACAGGAAAAAGGCACCAGCCAAAAAACCAGGGACTCGTGGAAAGAAACGAGGCATCAAACCAGCAGCTCAACACAGACAGGTGAAGAACAAGTTGAATGCTGGTCCACATCTGGAATGCTATTTCTAAGCAACAGAATCTTATATGTCAACTTGAAGAAGATTGTAGAAATAACAATCCTGATAATACAGCTAATTGTCAAAAATCATTAATAGGAATTTATTGGTGTCACAATGACTCACAGTTTTCGGCATGACAAATTTTTTTTTTAATAATAACGATAAATGCCCAGCTCTATTGTTCATCTCTTGTATGGTGGATACAACAAACGGACTTATTAGCCCAAACACATCATGTCATTGTCAAGCACAGTTGTAGAAGGGTGATGATGTGGGCTTGTTTCGCATCACAAAACTTTGACACCTTACTGTCATTAAGTTGACCATAAACTTCTCTAAGCCAAGGTATTTTAGAGTCAGGCATGAAGCCATGTGTTCAGCAGTCCTTGTCCAAACTGAGTCAACGACTGGTCAGTGATCCCAAACTGGCAATGCAATGATCTAGTTTAAGTCCAGACCTCAGCCTTATTGAAAAGCCATGCTCAGGCCTGATTCAGAGGCTTGTGTTGGGAGATCTCACTGAATCATTTGGTAGACTCCGTTTTTCCCATGTGGTTATAATACAAAAATTAATTTCCAAATATTAAAATACTTTCTAATCATTATGATTGTCATCAATATTTCCAGGAATCTTAGCCACTTCTAGGACACTTCAACGTCCATGCAGAGATGGAAAAGTGTTGTATTTTCATATTAAGAGAAACTGATTATTCCAGTTTGTAGCTTCAAACTGTATGCCACTCAGGAGTGACTGTTCATCCATTTTGTAGTGGTTGCTGGTGACATGTTATGCGTCCTTTTTTCCACTGTAGTTTAAGTTGAATGGAATCGTTTGATTTTCTTGTTATAATGTGTCCTTGACCTTACCCAACATGTTTTGTCTTTTAGGACAACCGCTCTGATTTAATTTCAAAAAATGACAAGGCTCCTAAAAGCTCGAAGAATATGATGAATCAGTCTTTCACAGACTCTGTGTCCGTAGAGTCTGTGGAAGACTGGCAGAAGGAGGTGATGGAGGAGGAGCCCGTGGAGGAATGGCAGAAGGAAATGATGAAGGAGGAGGAGGAAGAGCTCACGGAGGACTGCCAGATGGAGGTGATGGTGAAGGACAAGCCCATGGAACCCTGGCAGAAGAAGTTAAAGGTGGAAATGGATCCTATGGAGCAATGCCAGAAAAAGGTGCTGGAGAAGAAGGAGCTTATGAATGACTGGCAGAAGATGTTAAAGGTGGAAGTGGAGGCTATGGAAGACTTTCAGAAGGAGGTGACGCCTACAAAGAACCATCTAAACGAGGCAGAGACCATAAAGGGGTTCCAAAAGAAGGTGGAGTCTATAAAGGACTTCCAAAAGGAGGTGGAGTATATAGATGACTGCCAGAAAGAAGGAAGGGAAGATTATATGGAGAAGGATGGAGAAGGCTTCAGACGTTATAAAGCCAGGCTTGAGCTGAAAAGAAGCACAGAGGGATTAAATTCACATAAGAAGAGGAGGACTGGCATGTCTCTGCCTTTCCCTTTACTGGTGGGACTATCACCTTCCGGCTTTCTCTCAGCCAATAAGAAAAAGCCAGGAGGATCAGATGATGTGATACAGGTAAAAGCTCATCACTTTTTTTCTTCTGCATTTATTCTAAGTGACACTCCTGGTTCTGGTTACCCTGCAACATGGTTTTCTAATAGGTCTTGTAATGACTTCACTTCATAGCTTCATCTTTTCTAGCTAACTCACACTACAGTAACAAAACAATCGCAATCTGTCAAAGGTTAATCTGAAGAATGATGTCTGTTGGAACCTTTTGGCTGATGGGGGGAATCTCGTCACATTGCTGTTTTTTATAGTCTGGGATCCATCTTAGCACAGATGACACTGTGGTTTATCTGTTCTCTGTTTTATTTTTCTTCTCTCTTTCTGCTGGTGTAGAAGCAGATTTCTATTGTGTTACTTTGAATTCTCATGTTTCTGTGGTCGTGCAGGTCAATGGGAAGCAATACCCTTTAGCAAAGATCAAGTTGGGCAGGATGGGGGCGCTTCATCCAGCCAATCGTCTGGCAGCTTATCTGACAGGCAGAGTGGGGTCTACGAAGCAGCAACAATCTTCTTCATCGTCCGAGCCGTCTTGCAATCTTCAGAGTATCCCCCACGTCACATCTTCAGCTTACTGTGTCCCACCTGCTCCTGCAGCCTCCACTGTTGCCCCAGCTGTGGTCCAGTCACAGCCGCCAGCCACTCAGCCCACTCTTGCCACCCCTCTTTCCTCCTCTCTTCCTACTCCTCTTTCCACCCCTTCTGCAGGTAAGCACATATATCTGCAAATAAGCATAATTGGATGATGAAATTATGAGTAGTGCTATTACTACTACTTGTATTACTAATAATAGTCACAGTATTAAATAATATTTTAACTTAAAAATTTACCAACAGAAATTACATCAAGAATTGTTAATACTAGAGATGTGCCGATCAGGTTTTTTCCTGCCGATACCGATACCGATCACCCATGAGGGCCGATCACCGATACCGATCACATAATTTTTTTAATTTTTTTATCATAAACACTACCGGTTACATTATGTGGAAAAAGGAACCACATGAATTCACCTTAATTTAGACAAACACTTGTTTTTAATAACTTTTTCCAAGAAGAAAACTAAACAAAACAGGCATTGTGCAAATTGTACTGCTATTGGTAATACTGTCTTTAACAGACTGAAAACATATGAAGGCTCTGAAGAGGCTAAATAATGCAAAGAGCCAAAATAAAACCTCTCAACATTGCCAAAAGATTCAAGTATAAAACTTAACATTCAAAGGCAAATACAGGTTCCATTACTATAAACAATCCCGAGTTACTGCATGAAAACTTCCTGATAGCATGGCGGCTAGCTGATTACTGCTAGTTCTGATTGGCTGTTTCTGACTGAGCAGCGTAATTATGCAGAACAGGGAGGAGATCGGTTATTTTTTCAGATATTATCTGTCTCATGTTAGGACAGCGAAAGTTTTAATACGTATGTAAAATGTATTTTTTTAGGTTAGATGCTGCAGCTTTAAGCAGAGGTTCAGTGTGAGAGTCGCTACCAGGTGGAGTAGAAGCGGCGCTCTGTCTGTGAAATATTACTACATGTAGCGCGTAGCAGCAGTTCAACAGCGAGAGCAGAAGCAGCGTCTTACATCGCAGCTCGAAGACTTAAATAATTTTCCAGGTTATTTGTTTAGCTTTCTGACCGTCATGCTAATCCGGGTGAGTGTTTGTAGCTGTGCGCTGCTTTACCTCCTATCTGATCCTCCGTATGTCTTTTTTACTGCAGTGAGCCTCGATGTAGCCAAACTCTGTCAAGTATGGCATTGTTTTTATGTCGTATTAGCTTTGTTGTGTTGATCCATTTTGACATGCTTCAATTTTCCGCTGCAACACGCAAACGTCCCCATTCACTCAGTGCGTTATAGTTCCACATAGCTTAGGATTTGTTGCTGCACGTTTGCACAGAGTGAAGGAAAGAGGAGACCAGCTGCACAGGCAGACTGAGAAATGAGATGCAGGTGATCGGTATCGGCAACATGAGCCAATGATCACCGATTATGCACTTTTTCACGAAAATCGGCCGATTATGATCGGTGACCGATCGATCGGCATACCTCTAGTTAATACTGTTTCATCTTGTCTGTCATTCCGAACTCTTTCCCATTCAGTTTTGGTCTTAAACACACAAAAAAAAGTTTTCGGCAATAAAATTTCTTTTCGACGTTTTAATGATGTAATGTTTTTTTTTTATTTTTTTTTATTTTTTTTTATCTCTCTCTTTCTCACTGATTATTTCTGTTTTTATTTTAATTATGTAAAGCACTTTGAAATGCCTTGCTGCTGAAATGTGCTATACAAATAAAATTTGATTGATTGAAAATTCATTTATAAACATTTCTTAAACTTAGGTTTCTAAGAACTGCGGTGTGTTTTCTCAACCTTTGAATCAACCGTCTGTTGTTTCATGCACATCTAGACTCTGAGCCACACAACATGGTTATTGGACCTCCAAATCCACCTCAGAACTCGACCCCTCCTCAGCCGCTGCTGATTCAGGTTCCAAATCCTCCTAACGTGGCTGCTCCTTTGCTCCCGCCCCGGATCACTCAGTTCCCAGCTCAAAGGATGGTCCTGAAGCCAGTCCAGTCATCAGCGGGTGTCCAGTATTACCGAAAACCTGACGGAACCTTGGTCCAGCTGATTCCCACCAGCCAGCTGAGGCCTGGCAATCCATCAACAACCATCCATGGAGGAAGTGAGTGTTGAAACATGATGAGGATTTGTTGAATTCTGTCAAAATATTATTATAGAGCAGTGGTTCTTAACCTTTTTTGAGGTACCAAACCCACCAGTTTCATATGTGCATTCACTGAACCCTTCTGCAGTGATAAATAAAATATGATTTTTTCCCCCCCAAATTCAAGACATAGGGGTGACCCAACTAGAGTCTAGTTGGGTCACCCCAAGATCACCAAGTCTTCTTAAAAGGTAGAGTCTCTGAGAACAGTTCTTCAAAATATAATCAGTGTTTTCAGCAAAGTTGAGCTGACTGTCCAGGAACGACCCAATGTATTTAAAATTTGCCACAGTTTCAACAGGTTGGCCATCGAGAGAAACTGGAACCACTTTAAGGTCTTGTTTAGATAATTTAATTAGCTCTACATTCTTAAGAGAATGAAAAAATAATAAAGACTTGTGTTATTCTTATTTAGTAATGTAATTATATTAGTTGTGTTACCACCCCCACGCCACTAGAGGCAGTAGCAATCCCGAAAAGATGCGACTAAGGAGCAGATTTAGAAGTTCACCGAAAGCTACAGAATTTGGTAAAAACTGTGAACTTTGCTGAAGTAATTAAAGACACAAGTTCAAATCCATGCTGAGAGTGGAGCTCCTTCAATCAGGGCTCCTCCGCAGCTCTGATTGGCTAAGCAATGTAACGTGATCCTCTGCAGCAAGTGAGGGCAAAGCGGGGCGTCATCACGACTTTACACAAGTGTGTCTTTACCTCTGCGGCAGAGGCTCCGCCGAACCCCTGGGGTTCGATCGTACCCAGGTTAAGAACCACTGTTATAGAGTATTAATAGTGTTATATTAGTGCAGTTCAGCTCAGTAGGATGAACATCACTCTGTGTAGAATAAGATGCTGGTGTTGCAAAGAGTTACAGCGTCATGTTTAACTTTACCTTTAATTTAGTTTTAATCAGTGTTTTGACTAAAATGCTAGTTTGAGTGGCATTCAAGACATCTGTAGTCATTTTGGCTTTATTTAAATAAAATAAGTCATAAAGAAATGCTTAAAAATACCCCTCTCGTCTTTAAGGAGATGTATGTTTTTTTTGTCTTAATTTGCTTATATAGGAATAAATAGGGTTATTGTATTTTGAAATGCACATATTATCATTTATTTAAAAAAAATGGATTTGCTTTTCCCATCTGAAATACGACGTGCATTTGCTGTTGAATACATTCAAAACTGCTTATTAAATAAAAAATGTGAAGGAAGTGCGACAGTTTTAAAAGCATTCTAACTTTATATTTTTCTAATGGAGACGATGAAAGGATGTATAAACATTATTGAATTAAAAAATTATGTAGAAAGATGAGGAGCAAATCTAATGATACAAGTTTTTAAAAACAAATAAGTTAATCTTTGTTAGGATCTTAAGAAAAAGCTTGTTTGAACGTCTTCAGCTTCAACAATGTGAAATCAGAGGGAACCTGTTCCATAGAGGTCCAACAGTGAGGACAGAGCAGAGGTCAGACCACCTGAACCCAGTTAGACCGTGGAGTTTTAACAGTTCAGTAAAACGGAGAGGAGCTTTTTCATGTAGGGCCCTGAAAGTTACATATACTAAAATGAACAGGTAACCAGTATATTAATAACCAGAATATTAATTCAAATTTTTAAAAATGAAACATTTTTTAACCCCTTACAGAAATCTCTCTGCTGGCCGGGGTGCTCCAATCAACACATACTGAGAAAATAACTTTGTTGTCTTTTCCAAACCTTTAATCAACTGTCTGTTGTTTCATGTACCTCTAGACTCTGAGCCACAAAACTTGGTTGGTGGACCTCCAAACCCACCTCAGAACTCGACGACACCTAAGGACCCCCAGCCGCTGCTGATTCAGCTTCCAAATCCTCCTAAGGTGGTTAATTTGCTCCAGCCCCGGATCACTCAGTTCCCAGGCCAAAGGATGGTCCTGAAGCCAGTCCGGTCATCAGCGGGTGTCCAGTATTACCGAAAACCTGACGGAGCCTTGGTCCAGCTGATTACCTCTAACCTGCCAAGGTCTGACAATCCTCCAGCAACCGTTCACGGAGGAGGTAAGTGTTGAAACCCTGACAGGGCTGAATACTGTCAAAATATTGGTTGCAATATTGGTATGGGATATTATATCAACAAAGATCTGATCATACCCAGTTAAGTCCATTTGTTATTTGACTCGGTAAATAAGAAATTGTTCACATCCTAAACCCAAACCGTTCCAGATTCAGTCTGGACACTTTGCTACTAATGAAAGGAAATGTGAACAAGATAGTTGATCTTCATGGTTCTGGAATAGATTTCATCCATCCATCCATCCATCCATTTTCTTGCACCCTTGTCCCTCAGTGGGGTCGGGAGGGTTGCTGGTGCCCATTTCCAGCTAACGTTCCAGACGAGAGGCGGGGTCACTCTGGACAGGTCTCCAGTCTGTCGCAGGGCAACACAGAGACACACAGGACACACAACCATGCACACACACACACTCACACCTAGGGGCAATTTAGACAGACCAATTAACCTGACAGTCATGTTTTTGGACTGTGGGAGGAAACCGGAGTACCCGGAGAAAACCCACGCATGCACAGGGAGAACATGCAAACTCCATGCAGAAAGACCGGGGCTGGGAATCGAACCCAGAACCTTCTTGCTGCAAGGCAACAGCTCTACCAACTGCGCCAGTGTAAAGTAAATTTTTTTTAGCCCAATGAAGTTTTTCCCATCTTCTTCCTCCTCCTTCCTCTTCCTCAGGCCATTCTGCTTCCTGCGCCCAGCTGCCTCCTGTAGCGGGGGTGAAGAGGTCGGCTCTGACCAACCTGTCCTCTTCGTCCTCTGTGGTTTTACCTTCACCGTCTCCAGGAACCTCGTCTTCCTCCTCCAACCCCCCCATGCCACCATCCGTTTTTCTGTCCCCGCAGAGCACCTGCACGTTTAGGATCGTCCCCCCCCACCAGGTCAAGGACCCCATCTTTATCCAGCTCCCTTTCCTGCCCCCCACCCAAATAGTGGGATCAGAACGCGGCCTCATACGACTCCAGGGCCCCAGCCAACCTGTGAACTACACCCCCCTGGACCCCCCAATGTGTGAAAAAAAGGACACTCCAGTTGAGCGCCACGGCGATTCACCACAAACCCTGCTGACCGTCCAGACTGCCGCTCACAGGGGGCCCTCACCTCCGGCGCGGTCCCCCCTGTCCGAGTCCACCCCGGACTGTCACGGCCCTAAAGAGGAGTTTGCCTTTGACCCCATGGACCTGAACGTCGTGTTTGTGGACGAAGTGGTGGACTTGGTGTCCAGCAGCGAGACAGAGGACTCGTCCGACTTCAGGGAGTCTGACAGTGAGGACGAGAAGAATCAGGTGATTACAGACCAACGCAATGTTTTCATTTTGAAAGTTTCTTTTTTCTCTCATTAAAACAACATGAAGTTCTTATTAGTTCAGTGAACATTATTTAGATTTGCCCCCAGATGGATGAATCAGTCAGGAACAACTGGTCAGCTGGGGAAGTAAAAGTTACATCATTCTGTGATGAGCAGATTTAGATTCTGGTTAAAAAAATAAATTAAAAAGCTGTGATGCATTGATCAAAGGTTTTGTTACCGATTTCATTTTTGTGATGGTAATCTCACCTACTTCCTGGTTTTTTTTTTTGTTAGTTTGTTTTAAAGTGTTAAGATTAATAATGTTCATAAACTATATTTTTCTACTTAATTCTTTCATCCAACCATAACATAAATGTGCGATATCGCAAGATTACTATTTTACTCCAAAAAAATGAATTGACAGAGTCGATGAGGATATATTTGACTGGTGAGATTGATCCATTTATTTATTGTAAGACCAGAGGTGAATATCTGTGAGGGAGAGCAGTAGGTGCTACAAAGCTCTGCAGTAATCACATTATTACAGTGACATTTCAAGCATTATTTTCACAGATTATCTGTCTCATCACAAACTGTCACGACATGCTGACAGTTTTAACAAACATGGGGAAAAACCTTTCTGTAAAAGTTACATACTTAAGCTTTAGGACCTGATATTTGCAATTATTAGGATTAGCACAGCTAGCATTAAGACAGCATTATTTCTTTTTTTATTTTCACAAACCAGCTGGCTGTGTGTGGAATTTTTTTTGTTTCTTTTTTTTGCTCTGGTGACGATCACAGCATGTATTTTTCTGCAGAATGCAAAGCGCTGTAAAGGAGACCTGAAGAAGAAGAAGAAAAAGCGGCTGAGAAGTCGTGATGAAAACCAGTCAGTTCTGCCTCCATCAGCAGGTCTGAACACACATTTTATTATCCATAAATCAGAGTCTAAAAGCAGCTTTACTGCTGTAGATTACATCATTTGAATCAAACTGTGGGATCTAATGGGACCTTTATGGCAGCGGTGTCTCTTTCATGTTTCTGTGCAGAAAAGGTTGCAGTGAAAAATATTTTTCTTTCAGATTTTCATTTAGCTTTAAGCCAAATAAGACAGGCAGCAAAATTAGTTTTGTAAAAAAAGATCTCTGCTGAGAAATACAAAGTGAACAGAGGCACAAATACTCAGTCAGTGTTTTGTCCTTCATTTGTCTCAAAGCTGATGAATTGGTTCAGTTGCTCAGTCTTTGGTGTTTTTATGCAACTTAAAAAGTCTTAATACCCATTTGCAACTAAGTGTTTCCATCATATATCATTTCTGAACTTTTTCCCACCTTTTTTACGTGACCTCTGACCTCCAAAACACAAAGACAAACGTCAGTCTCTTAGAGAATAAGTGATCAGAGGCTGTGGCTGAACCCACCCCAGGTATAAGAGGTGATGGGAGGTCAAGCAGAGTTGTTCTGTTTCTTCCTCTTGAATGATTACAGTTTGGTTTCCACTGCAGGAAAAAGTTCTGAAAGGATTTTTATTTTCTTCTATACAAACCAGGCAGTCTGAGAGGACTGTGCAGACTTTTCATATCAACTTTAAGGTGAACGAATCACCAAATATTTATGTCCAAATGTGAAGCAAGGTTTTTTTTTGTTGTTGTTTTTTTTTAGTTTAAGTGCTTTTGCATAATTGGAAACAAACATTTTTCTGCTTAAATAATCTAAACACATTTAGCAGGTCTGTCGGTAGCAGGTGTGTGTTGGAACACCAACACACACCTGGCTGACCTGACCAGTTCTGGGTGTGTTCTCTGGTTCTGTGACAGTGGGTCAGGCTGCAGCTGCCAGGATGGAGGTCCAGGGTCTGATTTACGTCTCATCTGAGGAGGAAAGCCCCAAGAGGAAAACGATCACTAATGTAAGACATGTTTACACAACTAGAGTCAGGTTATCTGCAAAGAGTCGCATCTCCACAGCACTTCTACTTCCTACTTTAAATTTGTTTTATTTCATCTGTTAACCTGTTGACTATGATGCTTTCATCATTAAAGTTCCATAAAAATGTTTGATCCACTTAAAGATATGTTTTTGTTTTGGTTTTTTACTGTAAAATGTTTCACCAAAATTATTTTCATAACAATCAAAGAGAACCAGAGTGAATATAAAAAGCAGTTTTCTGATAAAGACTTTATTAAGAAAAAAAGCAATCTATACCTTATAGAATCTCACTTGATATTTGAAATGTTTTGAAAATTGTCCTGATTTTTCACATTTCTAGGCAATCAAGGCAAAGTCAGTCAAATTTGTTACATCCCAATTTTTTGTGCAAGAATAAAAATGTCTACTAATAGAATAAAATAAAAATAAAAAAACTTGAAAATATTTTAATATTTAGTTTTTATTTGCAGATAACTTCTAAAATTATAAGTAAAAGAAAATTTTGTCAGACTAAAGAACAGGCCTTGAAACAACTTATTTTTCTTTTCTTTTTCTTCTTTTTTCTTTTTTGCCTTCCTGTACATTTTTCTAGTTCCAGACACATATTTTTCTCTCTGCTGTCTTTACATCTTTCTTGTCATGATGGCCTTTTCACTGAATCAGATACACTACATTATTCAGTTCATTTAGTAAAGCAACTCGTGCCAGAAGTTCCGTTCAAAATATTTGCACGGTCACAGAATCCTCCTCTGACAAACAAATGTGTGCAGCCACATAAATACAGATGCCAGACTGCTCTGAAGCTGCAAAATGGCTGCTGACTTGACTGGGCTTCATCTGTTTCTTGGTGTGGCAGGGCGCTGCTGCAGCTGCAGCTGGTGAGCTAACAGGTGATGGCCAGCTGGGAACCGGTCAGCAGGAGGCTTGGAGCAGTACTTTGGAAAACCTGGAGGGGAACAGTGGATGTGGAGCGGCTCAGCAGCAGATAGAGATGGCCATTAATTCAGAGTAAGAAGTGAAGCCACATCACTGTGAGCTAACCAGACTGGTAACTAGTTGGTTAGTTGGTGTTTGACAGGTTCAGCAGGTTCTCAATACTTGATATGTAACATTTCTAAGACCTAAACTCGTCTTCGTGTGTAATCTGGGATTTTCTGTTTTTCAGCTTGGAAGCTGAAGTGGACTCCGGAAATTCTCAAAGGACCCAGATTAACGTTCAGGTGTGTAATACTGTAACCGTGGGAGACCAGCAGGTTCTGTGATGCATCTATTTTTAGTGAATCAGTTATCAGATGTAAAAAATATTGGAATTTAGTTTATTTGTGCAAAATAAAGGAAGATGACCATTTGCAGTTGCTGAAAGTTCTGGTTAGGAAACATGATTAATATATGTAACGTGATTTTTTTTTTCCCTTTCTCTCTTTATGTTGGTGTTGGATACCATTAGTGGTGAAACGATTAATATGATTAATTGATAACTGAAATGATTAACTAATTTAGTAATCGATTACTTGTTAAATGGAGTATATAGACTCTTATAAAGAAAAAGTCATTTTCTCAAAGAACAACAATATTGAACAAAAAATCTATGCATTTTGCAATTAAAATAAAAAAGCCTTTTTCTGTAAATATGTTCTACCCAGAACTAAAAGCAACTTTTAAGTTTTTCTTATTTAAGAAATGAATTGAAATATTGATTGGTGTTTTTAATATTGTCTATAATAACAATTTTATATCCAATTTAATTGTCAGAATAATCAATAAAATAATTGATTAGTAAAATAGTTGTTAATTGCAGCCATAAAAATGATAGGAAAAAACAGCTAAACAAAAAAAAAGAAGAAAGCTAGAAAAATCCCATCTGCAGCAACTTTGATACATTTCACTTTTCATTTAAAGACTTGTGAAGCTTACGGGTGTGTGTGCGTGTGTGTGTGCGTGTGTGTGTGTGTGTGTGTGTATTTGTGTGCAGCACCACAAATCCAATGCAAGTTGCAGAAAGCATCGAGCCCAGATGAAGCAGACGTTCCTCCAGTTGAGGAGGGAAGTGTTACCAGCTGATGACAGCATGTCCAGAACCTCCCTGCTGGAAAAGGTGTGCAATCAGTTCTCCAACCACCTTTGTGCATGGGTGCGCGCATGTGTGTGTGCGTGCACTCGTGTGTGTGTTGGTCTGAAGACGTTCACAGTGTGTTCTGCTGCAGGCCGTACAGGTGATCCAGGAGCTGAGGAGCTGTGAGGAAGACCTGAAGAGGAAGAAAAGGAGCCTGGTGCGGAGACGGGATGAGTTCCTGTCCATTCTGGCTCCCTCAGCAGGTGGAAAGACTTCTTATCTGAGTCTAAACACAACCTGGGGATTGATCTGGATTACATCATTTAGACTAGCGGTTCTCAACGTGGGTGGTACCGCCCCCCAGGGGGCGTTCAGAGGACGACGGGGCGCTGGCGGACATTTTTACAAAAGGGGGGCGCTGGAATTCCTCTGGGGGGCGTTTGGTCGAAGGTAAACTTTACACCTTAAATGCACAACAATGCCAGTTTAGACTTTGAGCAACTTGGTAAAACTGTATTGTGTAACATTAAATCATGCTTGGCTGCAACGATATAGATGGCAGCTCTTCTTCTATTCAGTGTTTGTAGCTTTTGGCACAGCTCTGCTCCTGCTAGTAACTTCTCCTAGCGTTACAGTTCAGCGTTACACCGGCTGATGACGTTGCTGAGATTCACTATGTCTGGTATTTTTGCCAGTACTATGATCATGTTAAGCAGCAACTTATATTAAAAAGTGCTTTATTTCCGTTTGAAGGCTGCACGCTTCCATGGAAGAACAACAGAAAATCGCTCTTGTAAACATGCAATTACTATAATCACGATACCCTGACTTTGTATCCCACTGAAAAATGAACCCATTTAAATAAAGAAATCCCTCCATGGCTGATACGACGATAGAGAGCGTTCATTTTATAGCGTTAACATCGGTGCTGTCACGGTGTAAAACGGTGTGATGGAACAACGGTACCACAGCACTTTAAAATTTCAATAATCAAAATACCGAAATTGTTTCCGTTGTTTTAAAAGGTTTATTTCAGACTGCCTTTTCCCCATAGATACGTTTCACGACGGCCCTGCACCTTAGGGGGTTAAAAAAAAAATGACGCGCACATTGCGCAAAACTCTGAAACAGGAGAAGCGGGACATAAAACGGAGCGACGAACTAGATGTGAATTATGGCATAAAAACAGAGAATCCGACACTGAACAGTGAAAAATCAACACATGATGTGAAACACATGACGATTAGGCGGCGCAGCAGCTGATGAGTGAAGATTACTGATGGTGAGCGTCAATAAATGATCAAATAAATGTAGCAACAGGAAAGAAACTAAAACGGACATAGCAATAAACCAAGAGAGGATAAAACTAATCAAAGGAAACTAAATGGAACTGAAGGAAGAACAAAATGCAAGAATAAACTAAGAAACTAAAGTAAATACAGAGGAATAAACTGGTATGGCAAGACCTTTCACGCAATTATTAATACAGAGGACTGTCTGGCAAGAATAAACGGACACCATTTCCAGATAAAAGGCAAAATAATATGTTGAAATGTCATGGGTTTGTTGAGACCACATCTAGTACTGAGAATAAATATATTTTATAGACCATAACAGTAAAGAACTTATCACTTATTTATGTTTTTAATTAGATTTGATATATTTATTTCTTCAATATTATTTTTCATGTCAGTGTTAATGTCATGAGGCTGATGACTCCATGACATTTTCAATTTGACTCATTAGGATTTGATTAAGAACCAGATTTGTTCTTTGTAATTTCTGTCCAGTAAAACTATTAATCTATAAATCAATAGGCAGGTCTATATAAAGATATAATCCATGTTTCTATCTCATATTTGTATGGCATTAAAAGGACCTGGAACTTTTGTTTTTCCACTGAAAGCTCTGGTTTGCACAATAAATGCCATGTGGGTGAAATTTTATGGATGATACTCTGATGTCCCATTCTCCTGAAGGCAGCACAGAGCTGCACCACCAGAATCAGACAGAAACACTAAAGAGAAGAAGAGCTATGATTAATGTAGTTACAGTTCTATCCATGTTTTAATGTTGCAGAGCTCAGTCGTTTTGCAAATAGTTCAGTTTAAACTGGCATGTTGAACATCTTTTATCTGGTCATTTTGTGGAATATTTAACAACTAGAAAATGACACAGAACAAGAATATTTCTTCCACTCTGATTGGCTGCTGTTAGGTCTACCAATTTTAACTTGAATGTTCATTGCATTTTTCATAGACGCCTGTGAAAATAATTTCTATTCTCATGGCTTTTTTGTTCTCTGGGAAATTATTGTTGATGATAAATACAGAAACAAGCATAAAACTCAAAATATCTACAATAGTGATAATTATATTAATAAAATAATAGTCAGTTCAAAGTAGCCTACAGATTCTTTGGTGGGGGGCGGTGAGGGACCTGGATAAAGACTGGTAAAGACAACCAAAAAAGGTTGAGAAACACTGATTTAGACGGAACTGTCAAATCTGATAGAGGTGCAGGAAAAAAAATGTATTCAATAGAGAATCGCAATTCCAAGTACTGGGAATTCTGAATCAATTCAAAAATCAATTTTAGCCTGCTTGATTTTCTGTAAAATAGTAAAATTGTATTTGTAATTTTTAGATTTTTTTTTTTTTTAAGAGAAAGTCAACCAGCTAAGCTAACCTCATACTGGTAATTTGAGTGACAGATTTTTACACACAAACTTCTGTTTTGTTTAAATATAAACTGATGGAATTTGATACAGTATGGAACTTCTTAGAATTGTTTTAACTAGATGGTTTATTTGTTTACAGTGTCTTTCCTCTTAACACTCAGATGGTTTAAACAGGATCTCCAGACCGTTTGAACAGAAAAGTCGTTTCTTAATCAAAAATTGTTTCAGATCTGAATATAGTTTCTGAATCAAATCATGACCATAAAAATCAGAAACGAATCTCTAGACGGTGACAGATTTGCATTTCTAGAATCTGGCATATCTCCTAGAATAAGCTGCCATATCTGTAAATGATGCCAGTTTGTCAGATTAAGTTAAAGGAGAATTGCGGAATGTCGCTTTATTTGCACTTTTACCACAAACCTGCATCATATCAGTCCACATCCTTTTAAAATGGAACAAACAAGATAAATCTTTAAGTAGTAACTAAACCACAAATCAACCTCCCCCCGATAAACTGTCTTAAATTGGTCCAAAAGGGCGCCATCTTTATTTCTGTGCAAATTTTGACATTCTTGTGTAAAAAAGTTTAATTATGAAATGTATTGACATCAGGTGATGGCCAGCTGGGAACCGGTCTGGATTGGAGCGGAAGTTTGGAAAACCTGGAGGGGAACAGTGGATGTGGAGCGGCTCAGCAGCAGATAGAGAAGATAGAGATGACCACGAATTCAGAGTAAGAAGTGAAGCTACATCACTGTGTGCTGACCAGACTGGTAACTAGTTGGTTACTGGTAACTAGTGGGTTATTTGGTGCTCGACAGCTTCATGTCTTCAGCAGGTTCTCAATACTTGATATATAACATTTCTAAGATCTAAATGTGTCCTCCTGTGTAATCTTGGATGTTCTGTTTTTCAGCCTGGAAGCTGAAGTGGACTCTCCAATCTCTCCAGGAACCGAGCAGCTTGGTCAGGTGTGTATTACCGTAACCTTGGGAAACCAGCAGGTCCAGTAGATAGGTTATAATGTTATTCCCTCATCAAAAACATACCTGGAGTTTTGTTTTGATTCTTTCATGCATGTTTGGGAAATCATTTAATCTCCATGGCAACCATTCAGTTGTGCAAAACACCTGAGTGGGCCTAGCCCCGCCTTTGAGACACAGCTCCTCCTCAGAGCTGCAGTTTTCAAGCTTCTGCGCCTCACAGAGCAGCCCTCCCTCACTCAGCTCCTTCAGACTAGCCAGCTGCAATTAGCAAACACCTGGAGGAACTGCACATCTACTGGGTTCAGTATAGGAGCTACTTCTCAGTACAGTGCTTGTAAAAATGTTGCTAAATGGTTAATAGAGGAACTTATCATGTTGTGAAGACTTCCTGAAGGCGCAGCTTCAAAAAGAGCAGAAGCTTTTAAAGAGACAGGTTTCAAGATGTTAAATCAAAAGTAAAATTTTTAAGTCATATAGCATTTTTATAATAACTCAACATAGTAATTTGATTGTGCTATAAAATTGTACTGTGTGCCTGGAAAATGCATAAAACTGCCACTTTAACGATTAAAAAAAAAAAAAAAAGAAATTATATGAGCTCATGAGACGGCTGCTTTGTGGACTAAATGAACTTGGAGTGTTTGTGGGTTTTAGGCTCCTCAGGAGGTCCAGAAGCTTCCAACAGAGGCGGAGAGCCTGTTGTCCAATCAAAGCTTGAAGAAGGGAGATGATAAAGACGCACACACTGAGGACGACTGCAGCACACCAGGTCTGACACTAACCTTTTTTTACTTTACTTTGGCCTCTTAGAATGAATTAGAATCAGGGAAATCACAAACAATGATTGAGTTTTTATCTCTGCACAACTTCAGGATCATGCTGCATTCACTGTACCTCCAAAGTGTGAAATCAAACTACTTTTCTGCTCACCAGTCAGACTCGGTGCTTGACCACCAAACATGCTTGATTGTACAGTTGCATTTTAATTAGGACTGATCCACTTTTTAACTTCCAGTACCGATACAGAGAAACAGCTGAAACATTAGGTTTTTTTAAACACAGACATAAATTTACTGAATTACCGATTAATGTGCTAACTCTGCACCAGTACATCACACTGAAATACACCAACAGCTTCACTGGAAAAACAACTTTAGTTTAGTTAGTGCAATTAGGAGTAGAACAACCAATGGAAAATAAATAATAAAGAAACTGAAACTGACTAAAACAATAGATTGATTACTTTGGTCAAGCATGTAAAATAAATTTTAAAGAGGTTCAGAAAGTCCAATTAAGAATACTAAGTATGATGTAGAATAAATAATTAAGCATGATGGAGTTCAGAGCACAACACATAGAATTAGACTGAATGGATCTGGCTTTATGGATTGGGAACATTTTGGGCACAAAGCTCCTCCTCTGAGCTGCAGTCTCCAAGCTTCTGCTCACAGAGCTGCCCTCCTTCACTCAGCTCCTCCAGACTAGCTGGCATTAATTGGCAAACACCTGAGCTCATAATGCAAGCTACTTCTCAGTGCAACACTCCTAACAATGATTGTAAGCAGCATAATGGAATCGTGATGTTATGATGTTATGCTGAAGGAGGAGTGGCAGAAAAAGGAGGAGCTTCTTAAAGAGACAAAGGACCGATTTCAAGACATCAAATTACAAAGTCTAATTTCTTTTAAGTTATTTTTGATAAACAGCATTTAGATATTAATTAAGATAATAAGTCACCACATGTAATTTATGTTTGATGAAAAGCTGTGATTGTCTGTTAAGCAGTTTCTGCTTGGCTCCTCTGTGAGCAAGTGACATTTACAGAACCTGAGAGTTGGGCCAGTCAAGGATTTTTTTTTTTTTTTGTTTTTCTTCACCAAAGTAGTTTCAGTGTTAAACTGTTTTCATTTCTGCTGGTGATCGCTTTGCAACAATTCTTTCTTTTTCCCATTGCTGCAACCTCCGGGCCTGGTCAACTGAATCCAGCTCTGAGCCGGGTCATAGAGTAACAGCCGCTCTCATCAGCAGCTGGTGGCGTCCGATCAAAATGTTTGAAGTTTCTGACTTGTTTTTGATTTTTGATCTGCCTAATCAAATCAGTAAAAACACACCAGAGCCTCGCTGTGCAGGGCCGCTGGAGTCATTCATTAGATTTCCGTCATCAAACTGTCTCGGTTCACTGTGATCCTGTGAGACTGTTCTGGAAAACCAAACTGGTTCTTTCATAAAACCAGTAAAGAACAGAACCAGAAGCCGCCTGCCGGCCATGACTCGTGGATAGATACTTTTAAACTCTGGATGGGTAAACTGTGAAGGAGGAGAAGTGTAAATATTTATGGATCAGCTTGTCTGTCATGCCATCAGTGTGGTATTTGCTAATGTAAGCTCTCTCACTGGATGATGTGGTTCAGAGGACTTTTATAGTCCTGCATATTGCAAAAACAAGGCAGATTAGAAAAATCCTCTGTGGAGAAGCTGTTTTGATTTTGGTAGTTTTCATTTCCACACATTTACTTTGTAAACCTTCCTAAAGGCAGAACATTTTAGATGTTATGAGCGAAAACCTCCATAAATCACTTGGAAATATGTTCTTTATTATGGAAACATGTCAAGTAAATGTGATATGTCACATGTTTGGTGGTTTTCTTGAATCTGTTGTGTTTTTGGCTGCAGGGACGGAGACGCTGCAGCACCTGCTGACCAATCAAAAGCAGCCTGAGATGGAGAGGAGGCAACAAACAACCAATGACGTCTCAGTGGAGGACGTCCTCTGTGTAGCCATCCCTACAGGAGACGCTGGCCCCCTGCAGGCCCCGCCCGCAGCCATCCAGCTGAAGCCTCTCCGTCAGCCTGTCTTGCATGTGTCCGACGGCGCGCCGGCTCCTCCAGACACCAAACGGATAAAGACCGTTCCAAACATTCTGTCTCGCAGCAGGAACCGAGACCTGCCTCAGAAAACGTCAGCTGAGAAGAGTAAGACGGCAGCAGCAACATAACACGTAGACAAAACCACTTAACTGGGTCAGGAAGCGGATGAATGTAGCTGCGTTTCCATTAATGGTAAAATGGAAACGACGAAAATACATTCATTTGATGGAAACACACCAATGATGTGAAAATCTTTTTTGGAAAAAAACTCACGTTTTTTGGGCAAAAAGCTTTAGCGACAGGATGAGGTGGTTCCTCTGCCATATTGACATAGATGTATTTTGCAAAACTGCAATGGAAACATTTTTTTGTGATCAACATCTGGATGTTACTACTGGCGGAAACAACAAAGAGACAGGAAGTTGTAGGATATTTGATATGATATCATTTTTCTTTGGTACAAGCTTCAGTGAGACTTCAGAGGTTACACATGCCTTACGTTATTGATGTAGAAGGAAAATGATGGATAGGTTATAGAAATGAGGAGGAATGTAGTCTGGATAACTCCAATGTAAAAAAGGGGAGAGGTAAATGGGAATAACCAACACCAAAAATGTACAAAGGTTTTTAACGTGCACAAAAAAGAGCACATTTCAGCTACTGTACATGCTGAGCAAGCAATGTGAAAGATGAAAGGATGTCTAAACCAGTCAGAGTGAAGCTGGGTAATCAGTCCTGAAACACATCAAACCAAATCTCCAGTCAGTTCTCACCATGTTAGAGCATATCACTTTCTCCAATTTTTAAAAAATTTTTTGTTTTGACTGTAATTTTCCAAAATGGAACTAAGCTGTTATTTTTGTCTACCCTAAAAACCTCTAGTTTCCTGCTGCTGATTACTGTGTTTCTCCACAGCACCACCCATGGATAAAGTGCTGTTTGCCGCTCCTCCAGGAAGTACACCGCACCGAACCCAGGAGCTTCAGCCGCTGCTGGCTGCAGCTCCGCCTGCGTTTCTGCTGGTGTCTGCCGAACCCAGCCAGATGGGAGTCCCCCTCCCCAGGCTGGCCCTGCCCCCTCAGGCTCTGGCCCTGCCTCCTCAGGGTCCAGCTCCGCCCCCTCATGCTCTGGTCCCGCCCCCTGGTCTTCCTTACCCTCCCTTAGACGTCGGACAATCTGATCCTGCTGGACTGATGGCCCGACAGGACTCGGACAATGAGAGCCTGTCGTCCCTCCTTAACGAAATTGTTTTTCTTAACCAGCAGACTGTTGCCACGGCTACTACAGCAGTGATTGATCCTTCGATGGCGGGCAGATCCGAGGAACAGAAGCATGCCTCCGAGCACCCAGGGCCAATTTTAGGGAACGCTAATGAAGGTGTGCTGGCCCCACCCCCTCTGCTGCACATGAAGGTGGGAGGAGCCAAAGAGGCGGGACTAGGCAGTAATAACGAAGCAACAGTGGGAGGGGCTGGGACCGCGGGCGTGGCCTGGAGGCCCATGCCTAGGCTGGTTCCTCTGGGGCTGAGGGGAAACTCCCCCAGCTGACTTCACGTCACCTGAGCAGCGACCGGGAATGACTAGAAATGGATTTTCTTTCTACTCCCGAAGCCGAATCAGATGGATTTATTCAACACGGCTCTGATTTTTCTGTTTGATCTCTCACAATCGCCGAGTTCTGCGGCAAAGCTGCAACTTTTCTGCTTTAGACTTTGTGGACTGAGATGACGTCAGCCGCCTTGGAGCAGAGCAGAGAAGAGCTGATCTGCTGATCTCCACACATTTTGGTTTTCATCCTTCGATAGACAGAGAAATCCACATGAACTATTCAACAACCTTTCATCGTGCAGATGTTGCCACCCAAGAAAGTCTCAGCATAACCAGGCGCAGCAACCTTTGTTAACAGAATGAAAGGTGTTAAAGGAAAAAGATGGATGCTTCAAAATCAGACAGCAGAAACCTGGACTGGTTCAGAATCATCAGACTCTCATTAAAAGAAAAACTCAAACCAAGTTATGAATAACTCCCACTCCATAGTTACAATATCTGAGAGAATATAAGTTAATTTCCCTTAAAGAATATCTTTTTTTTCTTTTTTTTTCTCCTAAATTTTGACTCGATAAAGTTTGGTGTAAAATAATAAAAATTCCACTTTCTCCTAAATATTGTTTGCTGCTAAAGTTTCTACTTCTATCAGTCAGAGGTTTGTTGACATGCAGTATTCACTTCCTTCACACTGACCCACTCGTCATGTCGAGTCTTCTCCTGTCACCACCTGGGATGATTCCGGTGAACGTCTCCGGAGTAAGATGGTTCAGTTCGGTTTCTTTGTTTGGAAGTTCAAATAAGTGCAAATCGTTGTTCTTTAAGAATTCTGCCTCGTGTCGCTTAAGTTTGGAATTTATTTTTATTTGTGTTAAAAACTTTTGAAGTAGGTGATGTTACTTGTTTAACACTTTAATATTAATAAAGATTTTTTTTTAATAAACTTGTGTTTTTGGCTTTGATCTCCATCCATTTTCTTCCGCTTATCCGGGGTCGGGTCGCGGGGGCAGCAGCTTCAGAAGGGAGGCCCAGACTTCCCTCTCCCCAGCCACTTCTTCCAGCTCCTCCGGGGGAATCCCAAGGCGTTTCCAGGCCAGCCGAGAGACATAGTCCTTCCAACGTGTCCTGGGTCTTCCCCGAGGCCTCCTTCCGGTGGGACGTGCCCGGAACACCTCACCAGGGAGGCGTCCAGGAGGCATCCTGACCAGATGTCCGAGCCACCTCAACTGGCTCCTCTCAACGTGGAGGAGCAGCGGCTCTACTCTGAGTCCCTCCCGGATGACCGAGCTTCTCACTCTATGTCGAAGGGAGAGTCCAGCCACCCTGCGGAGGAAACCCACACAGCAAATTCAAAAGTGTTAAATGTTTTGGTGTTGGTAGACTTTATGCAAAAGCAGAGTTAATTTTACACTTATAGAGTCACATTCTGTTTATGTAACTCTGGGGTGTAAATTATTAGTAGTTAAAATCCAGTGTTAAAACAAAGTGTTTCCGTATCAAATCTAGAGGTGTTAAAATAGAGTCAATAACTCTTTACTTCTTAACTCTAAACTCCACCAGCGGCTCTAACACTGAAGGAGTTAATTATTTCACTGACTCCGCCCCAGAATCACAGATTCCCACCTAAGGAAGCGACAGAAGCCAAGTTATTTCAGGATTATTTACTTTCCACCTGTCTTGAGTTATTTACTGCGCTTGGTAAGTCATTTTTTTCTGAGATGGTTTATAACTATTATTTTGAGTTGAGCTCAACCTGTATGATAGACGTCACGTTCGCCACACGGCTCGGTGTTAGCATATTTAGCTTAGCATGCCGAATGTTAGCGGAGTATAAGTGTTGGAAAAAATCGAGTCGGTGAACATTTAATCAAATTATTGGCTAATTTGAACAGATCCGTAATAATCTGGAGTATGTTTTTTCATGATGTTGAACGTTTACATGCATGTTGGTCAGATTTATCAACCTTTCTGATCTTTTTTTTTTCCTTTGATAAAATGTAAAAGGCTTTTTCATGTTGAGAGCGTTATTCCCGCTGTTGTGTCTTCTTATATACGTTTTGCAGCATGTTTTAATCCTTTTATTGCCTTTTTGTATATATTAGATCCAGTCTGGTTGAGGATGAATCTCCAGTCGTCAGCCTAACCTCCCCCTCCCGATCCCTCCATGGATTCTTCGAAGATTCAAGCTCCAAAAATGATTATGTAAGTGTTAATATCTCTGAAACTCTACATTTCTGTAATGGAGGCTTGTTGTTAGAGTTGTAGTAAAAATGTATTCCTTCGTTCCATTCCTCATTGTTATGTTTTTTGTTTGTTATGATCCAGAGACCGACACTGACTGTCCTACTCAGAGACTGAAGACTGTCTGATGCAGTAGAGGAGAATGTTGGTGTCTCCGACCAAACTTCACGAACAGCCCAACAACCTGAAGACAATCTGTTAGTGAGTGGACATCTCTGGTGGAGTGCAGAGAAGAACTGTCTCTTATCAACAGAAACAGAAACTGGATAAGAAATGATGGATATGAATATCAGGTTGGTCTGTTATGTACTGTAATATCCAGTAATCTACCTGTTAAAAGAAAATGCACTCTATCATATTACATGAACTGCATGCATTGATAGTCTTTACTTTCTCCACCTTGTACTTTGAACAATTTCATGCAATGAAGAAAAAATAAAATTTTCTTCATTGTTATTGAAGAAAAATGTCTTAAGCATACTGCATTTTGTATTGAACAGCTGATATGTCAGACCTTTTAATAAGCAATATGTGAATGAAAGTTACATGTGAAACATGCACATTATTCCACATTGTAATATGTTTTGCAATTATGGTGCACGTTTTGAAATAAATGCATTTGAGAAAATCATTGCCTCTTTATTAAATGTTTATTTTACAAATAATTTTTTAAAGTTCAAAACAATAAAATACCTATTTAATATTAATTACAAATAACTCTTAAGAAGTTGAAGAAGAGTTAATATGTGAGAGTTAATATTAAGATCTAACACTGTATTAGTGTTAGTAAGTGTTAAATTATTAACTCCAGCAGATTTGATATTTGACACTTTATAAGAGTTCAGGTACCAACTCTCCAAAAAGAGTTAAATTAACGCTTTCTGGTGTGGACCCATATAGACACTTTAAAAGTGTTGAAATCAAATCTGACAGTGTCAATCTGGGCCTCCTGGATTTGCTGTGCATTTCGGCCGCTTGTATCCGTGATCTCGTTCTTTCGGTCATGACCCAAAGCTCATGACCATAGATGAGGGTCGGAACGTAGATCGACCGGTAAATCGAGAGCTTCGCTTTTTGACTCAGCTCTCTCTTTACCACGACAGAACGGTACACTTTAATATTAATAAAGTTTTTTTTAAAATAAACTTGTGTTTTTGGCTTTGATCTGCAGAATGAAAATGGGAAGATGCTTGGATGGAGTAACATTTAGCAGGGTGTCTGCACATCCTTAAAACATCTTAAATTTATGTATCTAATATAAAGGCCTTAAAATGTCTTAATTTCCATTTTTAATGTAAATTGGTCTTAAATTTTTGTCATGGCTGGACTATTTAATCTTTTATATTGGCGTTTATTTTTTTGTTCTCATGTCAGGCAAAGGTTTGAGTCATGCGCAGATATCTTCATATCGTTCTGTGACTTGAGGTGGTTATGATTACTGCTAAGTAGTTGCTAATATATCTAGCTAGCTTTTTCATGTCTATCATGGATAAGTGTAAATTTATCACCAGTTGACTAGAGGAAGTTTCTTAGCCACTGACTCACTTCTGTTGCCAACCCATACGATTTCTTTGTGATTTTATAGGTCTTAAGGTTCCATAGATGGTGGTTATAAAAAGGTCTTAATAGAACTGAAATTGGAGTTTTATGAAACCTGCACAAACCCTGCTTAAGTTATCATGCTGGATGTTTTGCATCCATCTGTTCAGCTCCATGGAGAAATTCTAGTTTGAAGTCTTTGGGTATGTCTCTGGACTTTGACTAGACCATTCTTATCACATTAATAGGCGTTTAAGTTGATATTTAGGGTGGTTGTCCTGCTGGAAGGTAAACCTCTACACCAGTCTTTAGTCTTCTGCAGAAACCAACAGGTTTTCTTCTGTATTTAACTCTTGTCATCTTCCAATTCACTCTGACCAGCTGCCCTGTCCCTGCTGCGTGATGCTGCCCCACCTTCTATCATTCTTAGATTATTGTACAAAATCATCAGATTTAGATTAATTCATTAAAAAGAGCTTAATTAGCTTACATCCAAAATGTCATTAGCTGCGTTTCCATTGACCATGTAATTGCCCAAATTGAATTCACAAAAAGGTACTTGCTTAATGGAAACACAAAGTGATTAAATGTTTTTGTACTTGGATGAGGTGGTTTATTGGCTGCCACGAAATGATTGTATTTTACAAAGTTACAATGGAAACACTTTTATTGGCATCACACTTACGATGTGATCAACAACAGGATGTTACTACTGACGGAAACCACAAAGAAGACAAAAGGAAATTATATTTATGAATAAATATAATTCAGTATTATCAGCATTACAATCCTCTGATCATTTCAACAATTGTTATATATAGCAAAGAGAATAGGGCCGAGAACAGAACCTTGTTACCACAAGGTTTTGTTCTTGGCCCTATTCTCCACAAGTAACCCTGGAGGGTGAAGATTTATCATTTACATAAACAAACTGGAATCCTAATATTCCAGTTTGTCCTAACAAACCAGCACCATGCTTCCTCCCTACAGCATGTTCAAGCATTTCTAAGAGAATACATATCCATTCAGTAAATTAGAAAATTCTTGAAAAGCCTACTTTATTTTAAATACTTTATCACTAAGAGAGAAACATTAAACACATTAATTATACAGAGATTGATGCTTGAAAGCCTTTTCTTACTGTGAATTATTTTTCATTTTCCAGTTATAATTAATAAAAACACATCACATTTAAAATTAGAATTTAACATCAGGCCAATAAATAGATTATTTTCAAAAACAAAAAATGTGGACTTAACGAAAAGTACAATGGTCTAAAGGTGGGAATTTTCAAAAAGTACTTTTAATCTGTACTTGCATACTAATTTATTGACTATCACTGTTGTGATCGACAGTGTCAAAAGCAACACTGAGATGTAACAAACAAAACTGATATGACAATATAATAAAAGTCTTATTGATTGTTAACAAAGTTCAACCAGAATATGCAGTTCGATGTTTTTTTTTTTGTTTTGTTTTGTTTTTTTTTTTAAGAAAAAAGAAAAATTTAAAGCAAAACAAAAATCTAACTGTAAACCGTTTGACATCCAGAGCGTACGTTAGTCATCTTATCGTGAAAAGCACTACCGGAAGTAGGTTGCACGTGCCGCATGCGAACTTAACGCTGTCGGAGAGTGGGTCGTCTCACTCCAGCCTGACTGGATTTACCTTTTACTGCAGCAGGAGACAAACAGGCTAATATGGTGAGCGCATTCGGACCGAATGAGCTTCAACCGAACCAGGCCCAGGCTCTCTGAAAGGCTCTGGTCCACCTCGGACTCTAGACAAGATGACCGCACCAACGGACGCTGGGGCAGAGCATAGGGCGATTTACGCTTGACCGTGAGCTACGTGAGAGCTGCCCGGCGCTGACAGACTCAACTAGCCGGCAGCTAACGTCGAGATGTCCGCGGAGGGAAGCGGAACGATCCGCACGCGCATCAAGAACCTGCTGCGCTCCCCGTCCATCAAGCTGAGACGGAGCGGAACCGCGCGGCACAAAAACGACCTAAGCAGCAAGGTGCGTACATGCCCACCACAGACCCTACACACACACACACACACACACGCACGCAGACTGTATAACGGTGTGTCTGCTGACCCGGTTACTGTGACGGCTGCTCGACGTGCTGCTACTCCTCCAGTAGTGTGTCTTCGTTTCTTTTCTTTATTAATAACCGTGGTATTACACAGTTTTAACAGATTATCCGACTGTCATTTGAGACTGTGAACCTTAAAGTGACATTCCAACGCTTTCAGGAATGTTTCACTCTAAAAGCAACATGTTTCCTCTGTCCCATTGTTCCACAGGCTCAGTTATTCACTTCCAAAACACATTCTCAATCCATTCTCTCTCTAAGAAAGTCTTTGGTTTGAACTTTTCTTGACCAAACGTTAGAGAGGCACCAATAAGGTTCTTTGCATTTATCCAATTATCCTGGAGATCTAAACAGCAGATTCAGATTTAAAGTGGTTGTATTTGTTTAATAAAGACACATAAAAATAGAAAACTGCTCCAGGAACCTTGATTAAGTTAGTAGCTTTGGATCCAATTAAAAATGAAGGAACTGCAGCCAAGCATATGAGCCATTTATTTCATTTTTATTCAACAGTAAAAGTGTGTTTCCATTACAAATGTGTTCAAAACTTTCTCTATATTCTGCTAATGTCAAAAAAGCACAATTTCGCAATTGCAGTGTTTCCATTATATAAGAAAGGCAATTTAAATCACACATGAATAAGCTTATTGAGGGATAAATGTCATTAAAAGCACATCATGCCATCATCCTATAAATACTTCCTGTCATCTTCTTCGTGGTTTGCGTAAGTAGTAACATCTGGTTATTGATCATGTGACTCATGCAATGTGGAAAAAATGTTTCCATTTCAATTTTGTGAAATAATCTTATTTCGATATGGCCGAAGCCCCCCGCCCACACCTCATCCTTGCACCAAAACGTTTGATCGAAAAGAGTTAGTTTTTTAAATTAACGTGTTTCCAGTCAGCAAATTTATTTTCAAAATGTCAAACTGATCAATGAATGGAAACACTGCTAATGCTCATGCTGCTAGTAGTTTAGCATACTGCTATAGGATGGTGTAATGTAATGTTTATATCCTGAAAATATGAGTTCTGAGATACTGTTAATCACTTGACAGATTGCCACTAACCCAATTACTGATCAGAAATGGCTGAGTAAATATTGGCCGGTTCCAAACTATGGCCTATCGCTGCAAAATATTTGTTAATCTTTTGCTTTTCAGAATCAAGTTATTGTTATATTTAAGCATAAAAAATATTCAGTGCTTTGCTATCCAGGACTCGGCTGATTAACCAAAATGCTTGTTCCCTCTCATTATTCCATTAACCACTCTACCAAGCTTCAGCTGCGCTCTGCACTCCTCTGAGCTCCTCTGAGGCTCACCAGACCTGTTTTACTGGTGTTGCGGGGACAAACATCTGGTCACACATAGCTGTGGGGAGAATTCAGCTTCCATGTGGGTACATAGCAGTCTTCAGGAAGTCATCCTTCCGTCTGTGCGTGGCATTGTTTTTTTAAACGAAGAAGCCGTTTGTCGTGAACATTCCTGCCTTCTGGAAACATTTGCGTGCTCATCCCTGCAGAAAACCTGTTAGACTGCTGAGATCAGATGTGCTGCAAGAGTTCAGCTTTCAGCCAGAATCAGTAGATCCTGCAATAAACAACTTCAGCATTCTATGCAGGTTTAGATGTGATTAAAAACATTTTTATCTGCAACGTTTATGTCATAAAGAGAGAAGGGCATCTCCTGATCTATTTAGGCCACTGTAAGTGTTTAATGATCTGTTTGTCAGTTGTCACTACAACTAATTGCAGTGTTTATGAGCTACACACATGTGGAAATCAGTCAAATTAATAACTGCACAGGACTATGGGCAGATTAAATCCGTTTAGGTTCTGTGGATGATTTTTGTCCTGATCAATTGTTGTTTTCAGTCTCTGCTGCCGCGTTGCCGTCCATCATGGCTCAGAGATGATCAGACAGATTCTGGTTCAGGAAGATCTGCTCTCAGCAGGAAGCTTCTTCTGTGGAAGTGGACGAAATACTTCAGACATCTGAAACTGTCGGGTACAACGAAGTATTAAGGCCATTGTATTTCAAAGGAAATAAAGAACATGAACATTGAGGAGTGCATTTCCATCAAAAAATCCCTCTAGATTAACAAGGAAGAAATTTTAATATTTCTAGATTAATTTCACACATTTACAAGAAACAAATTGGATATTTTGCATGTTGAAAAGTTCTAAATTTGCAAGAAATTTTTTTATTTTTTTTCATTATTGAGTGCATACATTTTAAATATTAAAAGTGAAATATTCTCTGACATTCTAAAGTCAGAAATTTGGATAAAAAAAAAAAAACTTCAGACATTTGCAACAAAAAATGCCAGAGGTCCTCTGAGGCTTAAGTAATAAATTCATGAGATGCACATCTGGATATTTTCCAAAGTGCAAGTTGCACATCCTGACTCAGAACATGTCCTGGGGGCAGACTCGTCATGAGCTCATCGAGATCTGGAATATAACATGGCCCATGGAGTCTGCTCCTGGGAAATGTTCTGATATCCAGATTGTACCTGAACTCACCACTTCAACCGGGCGTCTTCAACTCCCTGAGGGATGGTGTCCCGTTGCTTTTAGATTTTAGACTTCTTACAAATTTCTGACTTAACAATGAAAAATTGTCTGGTTTTTTTTCAGAATGTACAACTTGTACAACAAATACCAGATAATGTGCTTTTGTGGAATTAATATAAAACTTTTAAGGTTTATTTTTGGTGTATATGTCCTCCTCTGTGGCCACAAAATATTTTTTATTTGACTTACCATGGGCCTCACGCTCTATCAGTTGTCAGGAGTGTAGAGTTAACAAAACCAGCAAATTCTGATCTTCTGCTTGTTTGGCCATCTGCGCCTGACCTTATGATCCCGTGTGAAAACGGGTGACCTGGATGTTCACTATGCAGAAACATTGTATTCGTTTGTTCTTTTTACAAAAATGTGTGACGAAATCCTGCATTAAAAATGTACTGTTACATTACAAACTGTTGAAAAGTTAAATGCGTCTCTGGTCGTTTGCTTGAAGTTAAAGCAAAGCTATAAAATGGGGCTAATTCAGAAATCAGAGGAGGTAAATCTAGGATAATACAACTGAAGAGCTTACAAAATAAGATTAAAGAAGTAATTTTTTTTGTCTTAATACGTTGACAAATAGTAACAGCTGCTGTAAATATATCTTATGAACTAGCTCTTGAAAAGACAAAAGATTTCAGTGTTGAGTATACGTAAGGATATATAGATTTTAAGGTTGTTTTATGTATTTATTATTTTGTAGTGCTATTTTTATTTTTTTATCCCTTTATTTATTATTGTGCTTTAATATCAACCTGCTAATGAGACTAGAGATTAGACACCTGACTATAATCTATTGTATTTACCTGTAAATTATTAATGCCTATTCTCTCATTTTTTAAAATAAAATAGGACTTAAAAAAAAAAAAAGGGAAAAAAAAAATATATATATATATAACCAATTCCCTGATAGAGGTAGCAATGTTTTATTCATTCTAATGTTTTTCCCATTTCTGTATCACAGTCATTCACTAGAAATGCACTGATCAGAGATTTTGTGGCCAATATCTGATCTCTGATTTAGTAGATGTCTGGACTCGCTAATACCAATTTTTGTCATCTCTGTGTAACAAAACACACTTAAAAAAATAATCAAACCTTGAAAACTCCCTAGTAAATAAGTTGAGCAGATCTGACTGGTAAACAAAGAAAATCACATTCCACATTCAAACACATCTCTGAAGGAGGAGCTAGTTACCTGCTTTTCATTCTTTGTATGAAGAGATTTTATCAGAAATTACGCCTTTTAAGATCATTAGAGTGATAATTTTGTTTCCTTATGACCTCACTGGAAAATGGAAACAAAACAACTTTTTTTATTTACATGATTCATTTTCTCAGATAACAGCTTCCTCCTGAGACTATTTTCTTTTTCATCTCATTCACACACATTTCCTTCTAATGACTGCTGTATTCATATCAGATAAAAATGAGCAGTAGAATTAAACTGTCTCATTTGTGAACACCAGAGCTACAGGGATCTTTTTTTTTTTACCTCTACACTCAGCATCTTTTTCAAAATACAAAACAATAAATAAGAACATTATAACTGTAGGGAATAACACACTCATTCAGCAGGAGGAATGACTGTTGGTTTTCTATTAAGACAAATCAGTTAGCTGATGTGAATCTAATTTATATTATTGATTGTCATGTAAACGCAGTGAAACTGTGATATTTCCACTCAGGATTATCATACCAGGAGGATTTTATACATGCCTGGTTAGTACTGGAGCAAATGTGACCTTTCAGCACTGTCCCTTGTGAGAAACATTAGCGTTTTTTTGTTGTTTTTTTTTCATCTTATGATTCTCTGAAGTACAAACAAATCTAATGTACAGTATGAATGAAACTTCAAGTCAAATCTTTTTGTTACAAATGTCATCACAAGAATACTTGAAACCCATTGTAAATCCACCTATTTTAATAATTCAAACACCAAACACACCACAAAATGCATGAAAACACACACTGGATACAGTCTCAGGACTACCGCAGAAGCTAACATCTACAATATTCCACATGTCCACTCTCGGGGAACAGCCAATCAGCCGCAAGGAAAATAAATGGCGTAAGGGCTGGATTTACGGCTTTGAACATGCCAGCCACTGCGACTAAATATTTCAGTTCTCTAAGCTCTATTTTCTCACAAATACAAACCGGATTCCCAAAAAGTTGGGACACTAAACAAATTGTGAATAAAAACTGAATGCAATGATGTGGAGGTGCCAACATCTAATATTTTATTCACAATAGAACACAAATCATAGATCAAAAGTTTAAACTGAGAGAATGTATCATTTTAAGGGAAAAATATGTTGTTTCAAAATTTCATGACGTCAACAAATCCCAAAAAAGTTGGGACAAGGCCATTTTTACCACTGTCGCATCTCCCCTTCTTCTTACAACACTCAACAGACGTCTGGGGACAGAGGAGACAAGTTTCTCAAGTTTAGAAATAGGAATGCTCTCCCATTCATGTCTAATACAGGCCTCTAACTGTTCAATCATCTTGGGCCTTCTTAGGTGAAAGATCTGGACTGCAGGCTGGCCATTTCAGTACCCAGATCGTTCTCCTACATAGCCATGATGTTGAGATTGCTGCAGAATGTGGTCTGGCATTATCTTGTTAAAAAATGCAGGGTCTTCCCTGAAGGGGATGATGTCTAGATGGGAGCATATGTTTTTCTAGAACCTGAACATAGTTCTCTGCATTAATGGAGCCTTTCCAGACATGCAAGCTGCCCAGGCCACAAGCACTCATGCAACCCCAGACCATCCGTGATGCAGGCTTCTGAACGGAGCGTTGATAACAACTTGGGTTATCCTTGTCCTCCCTGGTCCGGATGACATGGCGTCCCAGTGTTCCATAAAGAACTTCAAATCGTGACTCATCTGACCACAGAACAGTCTTCCATTTTGCCTCACTCCATTTTAAATGACTCCTGGCCCAGTGAAACGGCTGAGCTTGTGGAGCTTAGTCAGTGGAATTGGTGATCCTCTTACCATCTTGGCTTCAGAGAGACACTGACACTCTAAGAAGCTCTTTTTATACCCAATCATGTTGTCAATTGACCTAATTAGTGTTAGTTTTTCTTCCAGCTGTTTGTTATATGTTCAATTTCCTTTTTCCAGCCACTGATTGCTACTTGTCCCAACTTTTTTGGGATTTGTAGACACTGTGAAATTTTGAATCAACATATTTTTCCTTTAAAATGTTACATTTACTCAGATTAAACTTTTGATCTGCCATCTATGTTCTATTACGAATAAAATATTGACATTTGCCATCTCCACATCATTGCATTCAGTTTTTATTCACTATTTGTTTAGTGTCCCAACTTTTTTGGAATCCGGTTTGTATTTTAGATATGATCTATGGAAAAAATACGGCAATAGTTACATTTTCTACATATAATTTGGAACAAATACTGAACCACTGAACCAGAAATATGAGGAGGTCCACTGTATGCATCATGTGAATCTGTAACCAAATACAATTAAAGATATAATTGAATTGTCATTCAATTATATATTTAAAATGTACATATTGAAATTTTGTTGCAAGGCTATTATTATTCATTCTGCATCACTTGCAAACGATCTAAACGTTGTAAAAGGCAATCAGAGTTTTTTTTGTCAGTTAATTACATATGCTGCTAGCTTCCTAGCATATTAGCTGATATTGTGTGGCAAAGACACAACAGCAGCCTTTGTTACCATGACAGTCCCCATCTATAGACTAACTACTTACTGTGTGGTATATAAATATATATATAGAAAGAAAGAGGATTGGTGTGTCTGCGTTTGGCTGACACACCAACAAGCATGTGTGCCGTTTCTTCCACTGTGTCCGGTCTTTGGACAATCGGTGCATTTTTGAAAAGAAAAGATCTTTCAGAGCTTCTTTTGACCCAAAAATGTGATTCAGACAAGAGAAGGGATCAGCATGTGACTTGTCTCTAAAACAAAGACTCTTTCCAACAGAGACAGGTAACACATGGCTAGGGTATTGTTTAGACAGAGCACCTTATATAGTGCTATATACTAGGCCTGTAGAGTATACTCTCTAGTATTCAAGAGGCTTATAAATCAGGACATGATAAAAAAAAAAGTGGGCCAGTTCTTTCCAGATTTTCACACTGTGTACATAGAACCACAGAGGAACCACTCAACATGACATAATTTTTTTTTCTCAAAACTAAACCAAAGTACAGAGTTAGTATATGAAATGTTCATACTAACCACAATAACACAGTGGTTTTTATGTTATTTTTGTCCTTTCTTGTTTACAACATGCAGCCATTCGTTTATTCAAGGTTTTTTTTAAAGGTCTCACTGCTAGTTTTTTCATTGAAATTATTTGGGAAAAATTGCTTGGAATTTCTTTCATATTCACAAGTTAATCCATGCCCTCTGTATGAACAAATAAATGATTATTCAGATAACTTTATTTTGTTGCACCAAGGCCAGCTGATAGGATTATTTGTTTAGGTTCTACCTTAAAGCAATAATCCTGAATTATTTAGCTGTGATAACAGAAGAACAGCTTTTAATAGAAATATCTTTTATTGTTCCACAGTGGTAAAAATTTAAAGTGTAACAGCAGTAAAGTGACAGGCAATCGCATGAGGTTCACACAAAGATAAAAGTGTAAAAAGTTATTTAAAAAATCCCAAAACTAAGTAATATACTGTACAGTAAGGGAAAAATTAAAACATAAAATACTGTGTGATTATCAAGAGTCGACTAAATTTGTGCATGTGTATTTGCGTATTAAAAACAACTGGCTATTTACAACATGTGAAAATAAAACCGTGCAGAGATGTGCAAATATCAGCAGAAATGTAAACCACTGTCACAGACTTTAACTGGGAGGAAGGATCACTGATGACGCTCCTTTGTGCGCTTAAGATCCAACTAAGATGCACTGAGTAAATTCTGTATGATTTTATTATGGACGGACACCAGGTGTAGTTTACAGTTTCTCATAATCTTCAGGGTTTTTTTTTCCAATCTTCCAAACAGAGCAGGACGATAGTGTTATGGAAATTTCATTATCAAGGAATGAGAATCTGTTTCAATAATAAGAGAAAGATTAATCTTTGTCTTTAAGTTTCTTTATTCGAAGGCAAAAGCGTTCGAAGACCCTTCTCACTGAGCGCAGTCAGTAGAAGAGCCCTGAGCAACACACATCACATCGTTATATAGTCACAGCAAGACAAAGACCCTCCCAAAGTCTGATGTTATCTCTACTGCCAGATGGCCACAGAGACACCCTGACCCCCGCCTCATGAACTATCTCTCACCTCTTGGAGGAGATGATTTTATGGCAGGAAAGACAGTTGATAAGGATTTCAGGAGGAACTTCTAACACTTCTTTGTCAGTTCATGGGTTCAGCTCAAACAGGGTACAAACTACATTCCACACATCAGTCCTTTAAGACAATCATTAGATCAAGCATTTTACCCAAGACGTCTTCAGGTCTCTTCTGCTATCACAGCTGTAGAAACATCTTAACATTATTTGCAAAACTTATTTAATGGACAAACACATCTTGCAGAAATACAAAAACAAAGCAGATATTATCAGTAAATAAATGGTAAAAAGTATCATCAGTTCCTTCAGGAATGAAATAAGACTGAAAACGAAATTTTCTATTACATTCCACCCTTTTGATTACCAAATAATCACTTACTCCCAAGAAAATTTCCATATAAAAAAAAATCCAAATGTCCTCCCAATCCACCTATATTTTCACCTCAAAGGTTTTAAGGAAAAATCATAAATAGAAATAGTCTTCATAAAACTGTATTCGTGCACCACACTCATGGTAACACATCACAGTGGTTCCACATCCCGCAATGCTGCGCATCGCTCATTAATCCATACAAGAGTGTTAAACATCATGTTTTATAATAAGAATCACTCCAAAAAAAAAAACTCACTCACACTATCCAACCCCCTGAACCAAACAATCTCACATACTCTAGAAGGAACCAGAATGTTTCTACCTTCATGCTAGGTAGAGAAACCCAAACATTTGTTAACATCTTACCAGAAATATTTACAGTAAACCTAGAACCATTGGGAAAAGCAGTACAATTCAATAAAACCATGTTATTGATACCAGGATCATCCCGTGCTGCATACGTCTTTAAGTCATCACAAGGCCTTATACCTGAACAGGAAACTTTCAAAACAACTCTTACAGCCTTTGGAAATTCCCAAAGGAACATCCATGTCATATGGTCGGAAAATACATATGTCTGGAGTTAGATAAGGATGATCTTGTCCCCGAAATTGATGAATCATCCCAGATTTTACAAATATATCATTAGTTTGAGTTGGAAAATGTCCCGATTTCCATATGGGACCTCACACCTGATGTCAAGGAACACACATTTTCAACCAAATAAACATTCTTCATAATAATTACAATTACTGCCACAATCCTAATCCATGTTGTAGGGACCAGTAACAACAGCAGATTGATTGGAATAGAAAGCAGAATTATAGAACAAACACACAGCTGGAATTGGTAACTCTCCTTGTCATTGTCTTCACAATTGCTAACCATGTGTTTCTTCTGGCTCTTGATGATCAATGTTGTGGTTAGCTTCTCTCTTCATTCTAACCAAAGGTGATGTTGTCGCAACAGAAGTTTCATTTTCTGCTTGCCGTCAGGATGCAGTTTCCCAAATTGAAATGGGAATGGTTACTAATAGGGAAAACCCAATCAGTATCCACAACATTTTCCATTTCCCATGTAACTGCATCTTACTTGTTAGGTGTTTCTTCTTTCTTAACACCACAAAAACAAAAACAAATCCTGGAATCCTGCTGCCCCTTCCTGGGTGGCTCTGCGCTTCACGCTGCCCTGTTACTAAGACAGGTGAGCAGTCGTTGGAACCCCCTCCTTAGGAGGGGTTCTGTCGTCTTCATCTGGACCTTCAGATGTAGGTGGTCCTGCGGTGAGCAGTTTACACTGGCTGGCGTGAATCCAGGCAGCTCGTCAGTCAGCAGGACGATATAAGGCCCCAACCACCATCTGGATTTCCAGTGCTGTCTGCATGTGTCCTTCACCAAAACCCACTGGCCAGGTTTAAAAGGGTGTAGAAGTTTATCAGCCACCGGAGGAAGGGCAGCTTTCACAGCCTGGTGGGCAGAGAGACTGTGACAGAGACTTACAATATTCTAACGTACTATTTTCCATGGTATGAGTAGTTAGTATGTATATATTTTTGCTGGTTTCTCCTCCAGTTGTTGCAGGTCGGCTAAACAAAATTTCAAAAGGGCTTAGATTACCTCTCGCTCTAGTCCTCATTCTCATGTACATCAAAACCAAGTGTAAAGGTTTTGGCCAAGACAATCCTGTTTCTTCACAACATTTTCCCAATTTGTTTTTAAGCATGCCATTCTCACGTTCCACAACTCCACCTGACTGTGGATGATATGCACAGTTTATCTTTAATTTAAACCCAAACAATGTGCTTATGTCTTTTAACGCCTGGTTTAAAAAATGTGTTCCATTATCACTTGAAATAAGGACAGGTATTCCCCATCGAGGAATAATTTCTGCCAAAGCTTTTGCTACAGTGCTGCTGTCTGCGTTTTTTGTAGGGAAAACCTCAACATACTTAGAAAACATATCTACCACCACTAAGCAATACCTTTTCCCTTCAGAAGGTGTTAGTTCAGTAAAATCCATCATCAAATGCTGAAATGGCCAATTTGGAGGTGAATGTGCTGCTTGTGGGGTCACTAAAGTTCTAGTTGAATTGTGAGCTACACAGATATGACATTTCTTACAAAAAACTTTCTGCTGTCACAGAAAAACCTTTTGTATATCATCTTTGCTTTACTGCCGCAAGCATTCCAGTTTTGAACACATGATCTAAACCATGTTCCCACTTAGGAAACCAGGGAAAGAAATATTTTGGTAGGCATGGTCTTCCATCCAACCTACACCATCCCCCATCATCTGTGTAAACACAACCATCTTTCCTCCAGATACGCTTCTCAGCATCAGTTGAAAAGGACTGCATTTCATGCAATGTGACCTCTGAAGGTGAGGGTAGGCAAAGGTTAGTGGAGCAGACATGTAATGGTTTTAATGCACCGGCCTTTGCAGCAGCATCTGCAGCTGCATTCCCTCTAGAAACAAAGTCAGAGAGGCCTGTGTGGGCAGAGCATTTCACAACAGCTATTTCTTTGGGAAGCAGAATAGCACCTAATAACTCTGCTACCTGGGTGGCATTTAAGATAAATTTCCCATCTGATTTCAAAAAGGAACGATGTTTCCAAATTGTTCCATAATCATGAACTATTCCAAATGCATATCTTGAATCTGTATAAACTGTTAAACGCTTGCCTTTTGCCAATTTACATGCTTCTGTTAGTGCCACAAGCTCAGCTGTCTGTGCTGAAAAGTGTGGCGGAAGCTGCCCAGAAGAAAGAATTTCAAATTCAGTACACACAGCATAGCCCACATGATTTATCCCGGTATCTGATCTGAAGGAGAAACCATCCACAAAGAAAACAAAGTCAGGGTTAGCAAGAGGCATGTCTGTTAAGTCAGGTCGTGGTGTTCAGACAATGTCTAAAACAGAGGAGCAGTCATGTGGCTCCCATCCTCCTCTGTTGGCAGCAGCATGGCTGGATTCAACACAGTTCAATGTTTACCTGTACTGTTTAGCATGTCCAATAACATCAATGAGATGAGAAACAAAGTCAGCATGCTGCAAAAGGGAATGATATTTCATGTTCAAGCAGGATGATAGTTACAGACTGCAGCACATAACAAACAAGGTGCTGCAATTCACAATGCTCTGCGAGGCCAGAGCAACTTTCCAGCTGCATTCACAGGTCCAAGGAAATCAGGGAAGCCCTGCTGCGCCTGGACCAAGTTTAGAAGAGTAACAAAATTTGTCACTATGAGATCGCAGCAGATTACATGAACCCCCTCTTTCCACTTCCACCATTTTCACACAGACTTATCAGGGTCAAGCAGAACCAAAGCAGGAACACTAAGTTGCGCTCTTTTCAACACCTCAACTCTTCCCCCACGTTCAGTAGTCAGGCAATAGCACTGTAAGCTGTGAGACCACACCCATTGATTAGAGAAGAAAGTGGAGCCTCAATATTTAAGTAGTTAGAAGGAAAAGTCCTAATTAAAATTGGTTCCTAAGAGTGGTATCATTTGCCCTGGGTCTGTGGTCTGGGAGCAGCTCAGCTTGCTGAAAAGATAGTGACTGATTCTTTTTAAGATGACATCACCTAGTAAAGTCACCTGTACCTTTACACACTGCAGCTTCAACGAGAAGCCTTATGACCCTTAAAAAGCAGTTTTAAAAGTGTCCTCCCTACATTGTCCCTTATTAGTCCTGCAGATCAAGGAGTCATTTACATACTGCTGGAAAACCGAATCTTCACTTAGTCCAAGGTTATTAAGATATTCTTTTTTTTTCTACCCTGTGAACAAACAATTTTCAAGGCCTAGAAATGCAAGAACTGGCACCCAAGAAAGAGACCTTTAAGATCACAGAAGGCTCGCTCTGCCCCAAGAGTCCAAAAAATGTATTAAAAGTTAAAAAAAATCCTTTATACACGTTAAAGAGGAAAGGAAAGCCTTCAAAATATCAAACCTTCCCACATAAAAATGACCATCCTGAAGACAACTAAAATCTCAAATCCTCTAATGTGACATTCCTTCAAAAAAACATTCCCTCAAAAACCCAAAAGTGTCAAACAGTGTCAAACTTTTACTTAAAAAAAATCACTTTGAAACGCACAATCACACTCTCATTCACTTCAACATGGAAACAAACACAAAAGACACAAACTGGTCAGATTTGCAGTCAGTCAAAACTTCATCACAGTCAGAAATTTTCAGTCAGTCCTCAATTTGTTTTTTTCCTCAAATTTTAAACATCAATTTACTGCAGTTTCATAAATTTTCAAATTTTCCTTTAACAATATATATTTTTTAATGATTCGTTTGGTCTCTAATCTTGCGAATCATATTTAAAGATATGTGCACATTCAAAAGAGATATCTCAACATATTTTTTTTTGATTCCGGAACAAACTAATCAATTTTCTGTTGCTGGAACATTTCACCAATTTTAATAAACTCCATTTGCTATTATAATGTTAAAATCTAATTTAACTGTTCCACTCAAAGGTGAACACACGTTTTATGCTATGTGAATAATCTTCAACACTTAAATATGTTGATTTCAACCAAATTCCCATTGATAACATTTTTATTTTCCATTACTAGTTTTTTTAAAGATAATTGCCCTTTTTCTCTTAATAGGAAACAAACAAAACAAACAGAATAATACATTTCAACAAAATCTGAACTATCAAGTTGACTATTTCCTAAACATCCCATATATATCTCTACAACCCATAATTCAGTTATGTTTTTTTGTGGAATTCCATGGCATAATTAATTAGCTCATTGCAGAACTTAAATGTTTGCAGTTTCACTTAACAGTTTCCTAATCTACTGATATTGTTCAGGACTCAGAGGTAACCAGTACAAGCTTAGAGAACTTCTCTAATATTGAGCATTAAGACATCTATTGAGACATTTTTGCTGTCTGGATAATTCCTATATGTGAACAGGTTAGTAAGCAAGCATTCTTCATTGCAGTGGCAGTGTGTGCATATAACTTATCTTGAATGTCTCGTCTCTCTCACTCGCCCTCCTGCTGCTGGCGTCGCTGCAGCATAATCCTCCCCCTTCTCTCCTCCTCCAGCTTCCTGTCAGTCCAACTGGTTCTGGTGTTTGATCTTTGGGTTGTCCACACTGTCCCTCAGCCAATGTCCATATTGTCCACAAATGAAACAAGCTTCAAACAGTTCAATGTGGTGTCGTCTTCTCCTCATGTCTCTGAATAAAATCTTTTCCTTTCCATGATGGTGGGATGATGCTTGCAATGCTGAAAGGGTTTTGTCCCCCAGCCTGGATTGTTGATTCAATTCCTGCTCCGTCCGCCTCTGTTGTGTCCTTGGCTAAAACATTCACTTGTCTTGCCTGCTTGTGATGGTCAGAGTCTCTGGCTTCTGTCAGACTTCACCCAGAGCAGATGTAGCCATGGGTCAGTAGGTTGCCACCATCATCCATATGCTGTAGAGCACCAGTTCCTATCCGAATGTCCAGCAAGAGACCTCATGAGTTTTCTCACAGTAGTCTCCTGCACGAGAAGGTTCCATCAGTCATCAGTTCCCAGATGTCAGCAGACACTTCAGTGCCTGGAGGGATGTAGATCTTCTTGATTCTGTGGATCTTGTTGATCACTTTTATCAGCTGGTAGTGTGAGAGGGACATCATCTAGTCCATAGGAGGACAAACTTGAGGAGTTGAGGTCAGAGGTCAGATGCACTGCAGCGAGGCTCAGACAGAGGGGAAAAGGAAAAACAAATGAAAGTCCATTAGGTTTGTTTTTTCTTGTATAGTTTTTCAGCCACCTATTTTCCTCCAAAAATTTAAGAACTCATAAATAATTTACTTATTCAAACACATAAACATAAAACATATTATGGCCTGTAACGTCTTTCATAAACTCAAACATTTCACCCTGAGGAGGAGTTGATTCCCTGGAACCATTTAAACTAATTTCTTCCATAACCTGGTTCCAAAAGAAACCCTAAGGTTTAAAAGCCAATCTCTTTTCCTCAGGGAGAAGGGTTCATTGGATCCTCTGCCATGTTAGATTTCACAATTTATGTTTTAAGTTATCCCATTAGTCTTAGTTATCTCACCAGATAACAATAATCCCAGTGCTGGAGCCGTGGAACCCAACAAGCAGTCCTCCTCTCATTAAAGCCTAAGTGAGGTAAGAGGCTGAGTAATGTCCAGGTCAGTACCTTAACACTGCTTGTCGACCTCCCCAGATGTCCACTCAAGGAACACAATATCATTTATTATTTCTTTGCATCCTGTTACTGTTCCTCTTAAATGTTTCCCTTGCATACCAGGACTTATCTTTTCTTTTCTCTACATCTTGCTTCTTCCATCCACAAACTCATACATTTATCATCCTTTCTTTCCAACATTTTTCATCTTAACCTGCTTTTCTTTCCTCTTTCTCCCACTTCATTTCAAACTTCTCCTTCACTCGTCCCAACTGGCCTTCACACTCAAACATCCTTCCCCATATTTCTTATTGTCATGCTTGGTAATGAGTCAGACTGCTGTAAACCTGTTGAGGATCTAGATCCCATTTTAACCTTTCAGGGAGACGTCTCTCCTCTGGCCTTCATTCCTTAAGGTGTAGAAGTGCTAAGAACCACCCTTTTATCACGCTTTGTGATAAAAAAAAATTCCAAACTCTTTTGAGTTGAACCTAACTCCCCTTTGGAGTTTCTCACAGGATCACAGTCGTCTGAGTCAAACCCAGTAATAATCATGAAACAGTTCTCACCCAATGGAGATCACTAAGTCCTTACGGATCCAGGCGGTCAGCAGCCGTGGAGACGAGACCTCAGATTCCCCTCATTGGAGGTGGACTGAAGACAAACTCCTCAGGTTGGCCAATACATCCGGTCTCACGTCGGCCACGATCTCCTGACACGCTGGATCCCACTTCTGACACCAGATTGTTATGGAAATTTCATTATCAAGGAATGAGAATCTGTTTCAATAATAAGAGAAAGATTAATCTTTGTCTTTAAGTTTCTTTATTCGAAGGCAAAAGCGTTCGAAGACCCTTCTCACTGAGCGCAGTCAGTAGAAGAGCCCTGAGCAACACACATCACATCGTTATATATCACAGCAAGACAAAGACCCTCCCAAAGTCTGATGTTATCTCTACTGCCAGATGGCCACAGAGACACCCTGACCCCCGCCTCATGAACTATCTCTCACCTCTTGGAGGAGATGATTTTATGGCAGGAAAGACAGTTGATAAGGATTTCAGGAGGAACTTCTAACACTTCTTTGTCAGTTCATGGGTTCAGCTCAAACAGGGTACAAACTACATTCCACACATCAGTCCTTTAAGACAATCATTAGATCAAGCATTTTACCCAAGACGTCTTCAGGTCTCTTCTGCTATCACAGCTGTAGAAACATCTTAACATTATTTGCAAAACTTATTTAATGGACAAACACATCTTGCAGAAATACAAAAACAAAGCAGATATTATCAGTAAATAAATGGTAAAAAGTATCATCAGTTCCTTCAGGAATGAAATAAGACTGAAAACGAAATTTTCTATTACAATAGTCAAACAGGATTATGGGATGTTTCATTTATAAAGCATTTCCTGGGGGTGTTTGTGGTCACTGTTGCATTTAAAAAAAAAGAATACATAACTAAGCAATTTAATAATATCATAATTTAATGACAGCTGTAATAATAGGCAGATGTTCTTACGTCAACTCATTGTCTGTCATCTTGCTGTGGTTTTTAAATGATTAGTGGTTGTTTGTCTTGTAGAAGGAGCTTCCAGTAAAACACCCGGGGGAGAAACTCCTCTGTTGGGGTTTTGCTAAAGCTCTTGTGCTGTCTGTCGTTTTGACATGAGTTTATTTTGAGTCATTTGAAAGTTTAGATCCCCCCCTAAGATTTTTGGATTGGCACAGTAAATGCTTGTATTTTTGCGCAGTACACTTTAACTTGCTTGGTAGTAATAACTAAAATCCAGCTATGGCTGAAGCCTTAAGTCCATGACTCTTCCGTCCAACACTTGGCCAAATAATAAGAACTGGGGAAAAAATGGTTTCTATTTGTTTTGTTGAAAATATGCCAAAACCTTCTGCTACTGAGTTTTGCAGGAACAATAAAGAAAAGTGTAAATATGTAGAAACCACTCAGTATCATCTCCTGCAGCAAGCCCACATCATCACAAATCTAACACTGTGCTGTAGTTGGTTTTCTCTAACCATTGTGTTGGGTGGCACGGCCAGACATCTCCTAACTTTGTTCTCATTTGTACAGAGTACATGCATTCCAGAAATCTTTTGTTTTGTTCCAAAGTTTGTCTGCAAACCTGCACTGTGGCAGGAACGACTTTTCCTGACGCATCCTGCCTTGAACTCTGACATTTGCCCTGCTAAGGTTAGTTTCACGCCAGCAGCAGGTTGTGTGCATTGTGAATGTGGAACAGCGTGGTTTACATTTTCTGTCCAGTGTTAAACAGATTAGAGGTTAGTCATGCATGTCTCAACGGCGTGCCTTCAAGCGTTCCAGCATGTTGACATTTGTCACGTTGAGATAAGCATCAGGCATGTTATTCCAAGGAAAACACTGAGCAAAAAAATATTTGTCCATCACCACATTGAGCTAATATCAGCCATAACATTGGATCACACTAGCAGCTGAGTGATTCAGTAGTTTTTTTCTTTTATTTAGTTTGCTTATTCTTTCATTCATATCCAACATGTTTATGAACAGCTGAGCAAATATGCGCTGGCACGACATCCCATAAACAACGCGGAAACAGTAAGCAGCATTTTAAAGCCTCCAATCAAAGATTTTACCAGTGGTGGTGGGTTAACATGTGATTCAGCCATACAACAGAGGAATCCCTGCTGATGTTTTCGCAGAATTCAAAATACTTCAGGAAAACGTGGTGGGATTAGCTCCACTTTTTCCCATTAGTCTGGATTCAGTGAGGATAAAGATGTGATGTGTGAACAGAAAAGATTAGGAAGCACCTCTAAAACTGCTGTGCTGTGTTCCTCACAGCATTGAAAAGAGCCTCTCTCATTCACCCTGAAGTTTTGTTTTAAAAATATATTTTAGATATATTTTAAAATATGTTGTGTAGAACCGGGACTTTAATACATTAATTTTGATTAATTAAACACAAAAATTTTAATGCAATTGTCATTTTCTTTTTTGTCATTTTCTTTTTTCCCCCCACAAATATTTGGGCGTAATAGATTGGTGGTTTGTTTGTTTATCTGCAAACAAATACGATGGATGATGAAGCTGCTTCTTTTGTTCCACTTTGGGTTAATTTTTGTTTCAGAAATACGATCTAATGGGACGCTGGAAAAGACCGTTGTGTTCAGGTTGTGCTAAAAGTAGTTAGCCTATCAGTGAAGCTAATCAAGCCTAAACTAACATCTCAATGTTAAACCTGTTGCAGCAGCACACACACAGACGTCCCTAATGTCAGAGCCCACAGTCAATATGTCTAAAGAAGTTCTGTGAATAATTAATTTTTATTCAACAATTTTGCAAAAAAATTGGTTTTTGATTTCAAAATCTTGCTTAGTTGATCAATAGCTTTTGATTAAAATGTGATTAATTGTGATCAATTAATTTCAGACATAGCAATTAACTCGATTAAAATTTTTTTTATTGAGTCCCACTGCAAATTTTGTAACACTTGTACAACCCAAAATCTTGATGTTTCACTTGGATTGTATGTCACAGACCAACATATGGTGGCACAAAAGAAAATCCTCCCTAGGGTGCTACCATCTGCCTTGAGATGTGTTGTTACTGCATGTCAGTACATCTGAATTTGAACATGCCCATAACAGAAATATATTTTTTAGTGAGCCTTGATATCCTCTGTTGTGTGTGTTTATTCAAACCATAAGGTCATTCTGGCTCTTTGCATATCCTCTCAACCTGAACTCCCACTAACCGTCTGTCACCCCGCCTCTGACCTCAACCTGTTCGCAAAGACAGAATAGGTCACTGGGGCTAAAGCAGCCTTGTTGTGTTCCACCCAAAGCACCACTGTTAAATTACAAAAATACTATGTTTTGCACTTGATCATCTTTGGTAAATTTACAACACAGCAACACAGCCTACTGACATTTCTATTCAGACTTAACAGAGCTACACCCAAACTCACCACTTCCAGTTTGTTATCTAAGCAAATGACTGACAAATGTAGCTATTAGTTCCAGTGCATGCTTAACAAATTGTTGACAGTCTGTAACCTTCTCCACTTGTTTCTAAAGAATGGTTGGATACAAGTACATATAAAATACAAGGATCTATAAACCAAATGTTAAACTGAGTCAAAGCATTCAAAGAAATGGATAGAGCTCTCAAAAACTCATCAGACTATCTTTCCCCTGTCATACAGGAACCACACAACCTTACCAGATATCAGAATAGAACCAATAGGAAAAGAGCCTACATCAACCATGTGCAACCTGCAAGCTGCCAAATAGCCAGCTAGCATAGAAAGCAGCTGCTCAGCTGAGGGAGACTCTAGTCTGCTGTCCCAAACTTAACTGCAGGAGGTCTGTCATCTACACTAGTGAGCCTGACTGAAATGCTGGTGTAAAACCTAAGAGAAGGCATATATGTCCATTTAGATTAAAGCTGCAGTATGTTACTTTTAATTAAAAGTATGTTTTACAACTGTCATAATGTCGTGTGACAGTATGGTATGAGACAGTTAATATGTGAAAAAAATTAAGCTCCTCTACCTTCTCCAGTGCTCTGAGTACTAACTAGAAACAACCAATACTAACTAGAAACAACCAATCAGAATTAGGAGGGTCTTAACGCTGTCAATCAGCTCTCCCTGTGGCACTGCCCATTCTCTTTGTCCCCCATGCTCTCTGCTAGAGCTAACAAAGCCTGTCATGAATGCTATTGGCCATGGACACTTATTAGCTGAAGCTTTTTTTGTGCAGTTCTTCAGCTAATCTGAAGGTCACATGAACTTTGAAGATCTGTAGATACTGACTGCAGAATGTTGGTGACCTTTGCTCACTGTGTGCCTCAGCACATTTTTTGAGTTTCAAAGCAGTCAGTCACTGGTCAGGCACTATCAAACTCATTCTGATCATCAACCAAATCTGCACTTGTTGCTGTTGCTCACTGTCTTGCTAATGACTTGCTACATTACATCCGTTGTCATTGGGTCAATGAGTGTGCCCTGCAGCTATTAAGAACATACCCACTAGCTTAAATTCCAAATATGATTGGCTGAACAAATTGATGATTCATGTGGTTCAGTGTCTTGGTTATTCTAACTAGGATACAGAATCCCTGGAGAAATAAAACTCTGCCAGGAGACTGAACATAACTGGCTAGTACATTTCCGTACATCAAAGTATTGCCAACATTCTTATACTTTTGACAATTAGCCTATTTATCAATTAATTTGATGTATATACTTCCTTTCAGTCATTAGACCCAAACAGGCTGGGTGGAAGCCTGTTTGGGCATCCCTAGACATCCCTTTATTATGTCCAGTAGTTTATTCACTTGTTGGACACTGCGACTTTATATTTAGAAAGAACGATGTGGTTTCTGTTTTTGATTTAAATTGCTTGACCACCATCAATAGCCTGACATATAAGAATAAGAATAAGTGGCAGCTGCTGAATCAAACAGATGGCCTTTTTCAGTCTCTTCTCACACTGAAGTCAGAGCAGAATGGGTAAAAATATAAATAGAGTTTGGTGCAGAAGGAGGAGAGTCATGTGAGAGGAGGACGGACTGAGTCAGAGCTGAAGTTTTCTGCTGTTAGCTTAGCACTGAGCTTCACAACAAACAGCTTTAAGTTCAGGCTGATAAACAGTTTTAACGGCTGATAAGCTGAGCATCTTCCTAACACTTTGGTCAGATCACATCAGGACACTTAAAAGAAGCATGGAGCATGAAGTAAGTGTTTGTTTGATCAAAGTCAGTTACTGTACTCCCTCAGTAGATAGACTATTTTAAGTGAAGACTAGTTTGTCTCGGAGACAAAATGGAAAGCAGTTTGTTGCGTAAGGGAACTGTTACATCTGTACTTGGAGCTCTAAAGATCTGAATTTATGACTTTCATACTGGTATAAACTTGGCTAGATCAGCTCACAGGATGACTTCATCCACAGTCAGACAGGGAGGCATCCATCCATATGTCCCTTCTTCTGTCCATCTGTCCCTCCATTCATGCTTCCATACACAAATGTACATGTATTTGCACTGTGAAGTGAAACTGATGTAATCTGAAGAACACCTACTTAGTACCTCTGCACCAAGAGATTATGCAAACTCTTCAAACAGAGAGAGATCCAAACCCAAGATGGCAGGAGCGCCAACTGCAGCTACACTGTGCTGGAAATGTATCCAAATTTGATTCTTAAGAATTCCCTCTGGAAGCATACATAAAGTAAAAAAGTAGCTCAAACACTGAACCCTGTGGTACTCCTTAGCATTCTCATCAACATGAACAACCTGAAACCTGTCAGACGTGGTTCCCTTCATTCAAACAAAATGTTTCAAACACAGTCAGTTGTAAAGAAAAAAAAAATCAATAATAATATAAATCATTTTAACTTCCACTGTCTCCCATTTTCCTCTGGCTTGTCTCAGCGCTGCCAGTTGCTTTGTGAATTGATTGGTGGGTCAGAGGTCACCATCATGTGTCCATAGGTTCTGCTTTAAAGGCAATGTATAACCTGTGGCATCTACTATAAATACTGGTTAACATTGTTTGTATAGCAATGTGATCCTCTACCACAGAAATCCAGAATAGAACAGAGGGAGGATCAAACCTTTGCTCAAAGAGTGATGTAATGAAAACTGTGGAAGAGCAGACCTGTTCCAAAGTTCTGTAGTTGCTTTTGTGTGTAACACCTCTAAATTTATACAAATTCTTGTTTTTCCTATGCCAAAGTATTTTGGGAATTGTAGTTTTTATCTCTAGTGCAAAGTTGGTCGCTGTTGTTTGGAGGAATGAGGAGAGATGAGAAGGTATGTCTCTCATTGTCAGAGGATCAGTCTCAATCTAAAGAGATGAGACAAACCTGAGTTTGGCACTTTTACTGATCAGGGGAAGTTCTGGCTGGGGTCTCAGTCTATCTCTGTTGGAGTTGTTGTTGAGACTAACTGGAGAATAAATATATTATGAAGCTACACCAAAATAACGTCTGACCTTTGCATTGCAGGTGACGTTGGAGAAGGTTCTTGGGATCACATCTCCAGGAAACCGAGCGCTGGCCTGTGACCCACGTACTGGACTGCTGGCGTATCCTGCTGGGTGAGTATTCACAGTGTGTGGATGGGATGTGGGCGGGGCCTGTGTGATGATGGTAAAAGTTGCTGGGATGTGATGTAGCAGCAGTAAATAATATTAAGAAGTTGAAATAAACCAAACCATATTAAAAACATTAGGAATGGGCATTATTTTTCACATTTTTAAAATAGTTTTATGATAAAGATGCACTGGGCCGATCTCTGATCTGCCGATAAAAGTTTTATCTAGTTATTGATGTCTTTTAAATACTATGTTTAAAAATTAAAGATTTTTTTGAATACTTTTTGAATAAATTTAAAATGTAACTTTTTTCTTAGCACTAAGAGTTACAAAGTTGACACTCTCTGCCTCACTAATATCTAGAAATCCAGTATGATGCTCCACATATCTGTTCAAATAAACTCACAACTACAATAACGTTTCACTCTTTTGTTAGAGATCTTAAATTTTAGAAATTTCCTGTATCATAAAATATAGGTGTGGAATTCCAAACACAGAAATCCAGTATAGAATCACAAATAGTAATTCTGCTAATTCCAAAGCAGTACAACAGCACGGTATTTCAGAAAGCTAAATTTTCATAATACTTTACATTATAATTTATATGCTGAATAATGTTGTATTTATGTTTATATCTTCTTCTCTACTATCTATATTTTATTTTGTTCCTGGGTGTTTCTTGTTCAAAATAAAGTTATAGGGCAAAGAAAACGTGGGGAGAGGAAACGGAACTGCTGCTTAAACAGTCTTAACCTCCTTCAAAATAAGAGCATAAATATAAACATCCACTTCAAGAATGCTTAGCTGTCGATAATCAAAACCTCAACTCATGGGTCAAATTTAATTCAACTGAAAGTTTAAAAACAACCAGGTAAATTAGTGCTTTAAAATTTATCAGGAAAAATTTAATTAAGGTAAGCTAAGTGCGCTACATGTTCTCAAAGTTGGCTAAAGGGCTAAACAAAAAATGAGCTCCTCTCTTAGCGCTTTAACAGATTAACTGATTAGCAGATGTGTGTCCAGTGTCCACCAAGATATCTTCTGTGAAATCAATTAAGAAAAAAATATCTGAGAGCAAAAAAATTCTGATTTGCATTTTATGTAGTAGAAATTAAATTATGTATTAATTTGTTGCAACTATAAATAAGCCTTAGGTGCAGCATACATTCATTTGGCACGCATTTAAAACGTGGAAAAGAACCATTGTTTTTTAGAAGAATGCCGGTGTCCACGGATCAGTCGCGTTAACTGCTGTACCTCAACACTGCAAAACTGAATTTTCCAATCAGTTGCAGATATGGGAGGCTATGGAGATTATGATTGGTCGATATGTGTTCAGGTTCCACATCAGCTCGACGGCAAAGACTTCAGCTTACTGAGAGTGAAGACTAGAGAGTGGGTTAGTGGAACGGTGTAGGGGGGCAGCAGGGGTGAATCTAGGTCATTCTGGGGAAAAATAAAGAGACATTCATGCAATACTGTAAATGTGATGTTTTAAGCAGAGCAGAAGGATTTAATGAGGCTGGGCTTTTCCTCATCGGTTTGATTCTGCAGACATGCTGCACAGTCTGTGTCTGATTGTGTTATGTCACTACTGTCTACATCATGGGTTTTACGACTAGGTTGCAATTACAGGCATCAGCTTTAGCAATCTGTCTAGAAAATACATCAAACTGTTTTTAAACTTGTTTTTTTTTACTCATCTGAAAAGGGGATATGATAACAGCAAAGACTAAATCAGCTGCAGCTGTGTTGTACCATGGGTCCAGTAGCATTCAGGAGTAACAGAAGGAGCCGACAGAGCAGAGGCCCCTCCTCCTGCAGCCCCAACCCTCTGCTGCATTGCAGATGTGCTGCAGGACCGTCCAGTTCACAGTCAGGCAAAGAAAATGCTGACTGGATCTTCTTCATCACGTGATAAAGTCCTTTAATACTTCAGCTCTGCATGGTTTCATACAGCAGCCACACAGGCTGCTTTCAGGACAATCAGCTGGAACCTTTTTCAGATCGTCAGCAAACACAGACTTACAGACTTTCTGTTTGAACCCAGAAAGTTTGACCTGAGCTTCAGTCCTAACTTCCTCAGACCCAAAGCAGTCTACACATTTACATCCACAAAGCTGTAGTTTAGCTTTCACCTTTATTTCCCCTTTTATGTCTTTTACTTTAGTATCTATTGGTGTAACACAGTGACAAAATTCAGGGCAAATTTGTATAGAGGAATAAGCTCTCCTTCCTGAGAACTTTATTCACTCAGAACTTTGAAAACGTTTAGTGCACTTAGCTTCCCATGAATTAATTTAGTGAACATTCAGTTCAATAAACTTCATTATATTCATGCTTTTATTTTGAACACACAACAGTTTGTATCCATTTAGTGAAAAGAGTATCTTAAGAATATTGATTTATACTATTGATACTATCAAATTATTATTTTTAAAACCTACGTGTTAAGTGGACAGATAAACTGGGTCTGATTTATCCATATTAAACATTTTCTCCAGCTGGAGCCCTTAGTTTTTAGAAAAGTTAGATAGATAATACGCTATTGGTCCCAAAAGGGGAAATTTTGTCTGTCCAACCATAGCTCACAATAATAATAATAATAATAATAAAAAAGAATAACATTTTTGATTAACCTTTGGCCAAAAAGATGGAAGCTTTTCTTAAGCCTTTTTCAGAAAACAAACCAAACCCTTTCACCCCTCTACCTCCCTGACTTCTCCCCCGCGATGAGGTTCTTCTCCAGTCTCACCCCAATAACATCCTCAAGCTTCCACAAACATACACACAATAAAATCAGGTGTACTAGGTGTAATACTCCGTTTTACACCTAGTACCAAGTTTGAATGGAAATAAAAACAGAAAACCATTCAACTGTGTTAAAAACAAGCACCAGTCTTACACAAAGCACCATAAAGACGCCTGGCGGTGAAGCCCACCGTCTCCAGAGTACATGAGGCTGTAGAAGATAATTGCAGTGAGGAATGTTGGTTTATAGAAACAGTGTGAAAGAAAGGTGACTATAATGCTGCTGATGTTGCAGCTTTCACACCTCCAGTCAGACTCGACATAACTTTGCTTCACACAGCCTGCTGACTCTGACAAGGTTTCTCTGTGTGTGTGTTTTAGCATTTCTCACCTTGGGAGGCCACAAGGCTTTCCAAGGTTAGAATAGAAATAGGTCTTTCTATTTTCACATTGACTTCCATTCATTTTTCATTTATTTTATAGCCTAACCATTGTCCTAATCGTAACCATTACATGATTAACCCAAGACAACTTCAACTCAGTTTAGACCTTAGTCCTAAACCTAATCTAAAAACAGCAGTTTTCCTTATGGGGCCCAAAGCCTGAGCCCCATAAGGAGCAGTGAATCTTGTCAGCATAGTACTTGTTGGAAAAATGGTTTGTGTAACTTTTTGCACCACAACATTGAGCCTGTGGGCGTTGGAGCATAAGCTGCAGCAGATTCACTCTAACTTGATTCAGACGTGCTCAGCCAGGAGCCAGGGCTGCTTAGAAAACTCTTAACTAGCTTTGGAAGGGAAGCCCAGCCCCGATTCCCAGCACCAGGTCATAATTAAGCTCAGTGTGTGTCTAGAGAGTTGTGGTTGAGCAATGAAATGGAAATAACAATGCAATGTCAGGCTTATTCATCAGGCATATCATTATGACTTCAGAACATCTGTTATCATCCATATGTCAAAACAGCTGGAAACTGGTCATACATTCCACGAAGAGTCATCCCTCATCTTCTCTGTCAACCTTTTTACACTAGGGCCTTGTGGGAAAGTCTGAAAGGACGTGACCTACAAGCTCCACAGATAATCTGATTTGATTTGAAGGTATCAATTTAAAAGAAGCCAAATCTACTTAAGTCTCGTCCCAAAATTCACAGGGGCCAGAAGTTCTGTTGGTAACGTCTTATCCTGTGTAGTCCTAAACACCCACAAATGTATTTGTTTGCAAGTCAGTGGGTTACATCCAGTCTTCACCTCCAAAGCAGTCTATCGTCAGGAGCGAGCACTGGGCAACAGCGCTAGGCAACAGTGCTAGGCAACAGTGCTAGTGTTCGCTCCTAGCACTAGTACTGGATCACTAGCACTGGCACTAGGAAGGATTCTTCTTAAGGGAATTCCTTAAGAAAAAAATCGATTAAAATAAAGAGGGTTTTTTTTTTGTTGTTCTGCTGCTTCCTTTGCCTGCCAGCGTGTTTTCATTTTTCTCTCTCACTCACCTCCTTTCTGTTTGTCTCGCTCAGCCTTTGAACTCTGTGTGATCCTGTGTTTCTCCAGGTGTGTCATCATCCTGCTGAATCCTCGCAAGAACAAACAGCAGCACATCTTGAACAGTTCTAGGTAAAATGACCCCTGACCTCTACATCTGCAGCCCAAACTAACATATCCAACTGTCTACAGTACTATTAACACGTTATCCTAAAGGAAGTCACCTTTCTGTGTACAGTGACAGAGAAAGGTTTACATCCACTCAATTACGGCATTAATCACCTTATTTATTTGTGCTTGTAATGGAACTTTTCTGTTTTTTCCAACAAAATGATGATCCAATAAAATATTTATTTCCTTTAAATAATTTAGCATTTTGATGTTCTCAGAAATGTTTGTGTGAAGCAGTTGAATCTGAAACTGCTCCTCCTATTAGTTTATCCAGAGAAACTGCTTCTAACGTATAAATGATGGAGTACTTATACTTATCTAGAAACTCAAAACAGGAGCATCTAGTTTATATACTTCACTCAACCCAGAACAGGAATCAAACCTATTAGTTAGAGCAAAAAGATTCCAAGAATCTTTTAGTTAATACAGAGAAACTCCTGGTGTATCTAATCTTATTCTGCTTAGCAACCCAGAGCAGGAATTTGAACAAACGTAGAATCCAGAGAAGCTATTTTTTCCTTTTCTATTAATTTATCCAGAGAAACTCCTATTACTTTATACATTATGGAATACGTTTTTTCTTTTGCTATTATTTTGTCTAACTCATGCAAAGCACTTTGAATGGCATTGTTGCTGAAAATGTGCTATATAAATAAAATTCCCTTATTTACTTAAAAGATCGGAATCATATTATAATCAGATGAGTGTGTACGTGTGTGTGTGTGTGTGCAGAAAGGCGATCACTACATTGGCATTTTCTCCCGATGGGAAATATGTCGTAACGGGAGAGGTGAGTGTTTGTCGACCTCCACATAAAAACATCAGAGAACGCAGGGTTGAGTTTTCCTGAACATGATTCTCATGTTTTCGTTTTTCGTCTCCCTCAGAGCGGTCACATGCCAGCGGTTCGGGTGTGGGAGGTGTCAGAGCACGCTCAGGTCGCAGAGCTGCAGGAACATAAATATGGAGTGTCCTGCGTGGCATTTTCTCCCAACGGGAAATACATTGTCAGTGTGGGCTACCAGCACGACATGATGGTCAATGTGTGGAACTGGAAGGTATACCTGCAGTCGGTGGGCAGGTGCCGGGGGAAACAGATCACTCGTCCCACCTGTTAACATGTTCTCTTGTGTGTTGGTCAGAAAAACGTGGTGGTGGCAGCCAATAAGGTCTCCAGCAAAGTGACGGCCGTCTCTTTCTCATACGACAGCTCCTACTTTGTTACTGCCGGTAACCGACACGTTAAGTTCTGGTACCTGGACCACACCAAGACCTCCAAGGTTCAGTTTTAACACTAATGTCGTTATGACCAGCTGAGAGTAGAACCGGAGCGGATTGTAGCCATTGTTTGTGTGCCTGCAGTTGAACGCCACTGTTCCCCTGCTGGGCCGTTCAGGGTTGCTCGGAGAACTACGGAATAACTTCTTCAGCGACGTGGCATGTGGCCGCGGGCGACAGTCCTCCTCCACCTTCTGCATCACTTCCTCAGGTCTGCTGTGTGAGTTTAATGACCGAAGGCTGCTTGACAAGTGGGTGGACCTGCGGGTGAGTCCAAGGATGTTAAAGGAATCTTAAGGATTTCAAAAATTACATTCCTGTTATTCTCTGTAGATGCACATCAGCCGTATTTGTGTTGTTTTTCTGTTTGTGATTTCTTATTTTCCACCTTTTGGCTGAAAAGAGATGTGCTGTCATTACAAAAATGTCAGTTGCACTAAATCTTAGCAGAGTTAGTTTCTAGAAAAACATCCAAAGTTTTGAACATCACAGAGCTCTGGTCAATCCGTCATCTGGACATGGAAACATTTCAAGACATGGACATCCATCTAACCTGACTGAAAGACAAGAACAGCATCAGTCAGCCTCATGGTGCCTCTGGAGCAGCTGCAGAGAAAGACCTTAAAAAAACCTGTATCAGTCGATCAACGAAAGCATTCAAGGGGTGTAAAAACTTTTCAGTGTTTCGCACAAAATCAACCATCGTCTCCTGAGCCGATCCATCAGGTTTATCCTGCTGCAGCAGCACAGATCTTGTCCTGGCATGTCATTGGCTTAATAGCAGTGTGTGCGTGTGTGTGTGTGTGTGTGTGTGTGTGTGTGTGTGTGTGTGTGTGTGTGTGTGTGTCGCTGATGTGATGTGAATTTTGCTCTAAAGTGAACTTCCTCTGCTTTCCCCTCTGCTTCCTGTGCAGAGAATCGACTCTGCTTGTGTAAGTCCTGTCTCACCTGGAATCACTTCCCTCAGGCTGTCATTTCTCACTCCAACATTTTCTGAATACTTTTTTTTATCCACAACCTCATACTCCATCATGAGATGCTCCACAGAGAATCCTCCTCACAGCTGCCAGCGTCACCGTTCACTCATTTTGATGCGATCCAGCACTCGCCCAGCCAAACTGCCCAGATCAACACAAGAAAGTTCATTGTTTGTCTCCGAAGACTAACTGGGCGGAAGATATCAAAAGACCCACTTTCTTCCTCTCACCCTCATTGCTCATATCAAAGCATGCATTCATGACTGGCTCGCCAACTGAACTAAGCCGACTGATGAATAAACCCGCTCTGATTACCGAGCTCCTTCGGTTCAGCATTGTCCGCCGGTTTCATCCCGTTTTATCGACCGTTCTAGAGTTGTTGGCTTTTTCCTCTGCGGTCATGTAGTAAACTAAGCTGCTTCATGGAACATGTCTCCATCTCTGAGTTTCTGAGCATGTCTGTCTGTCTGTGTGTGTGTCTCTAGTCGTCTCAGGCCACCTGTCTGTCCGTCACCGAGGAGTTTATCTTCTGCGGTTGTTCTGATGGGACGGTGCGAGTCTTCAGTCCTGTGAACCTGCACTTCCTCTGCTCTCTGCCGCGCCCCCACTGCCTGGGCGCCGACATCGCCTCTGTAGTGGAAGCCAGGTAAACCCACCTAAAGCTGGAACTGTTAATAAATTATTGAAATAATTGTCAACTGGTTTTAGTAACTGAATAATGGAAAGTCTGAGAGGTTTGTGAGAGAACATTGGAGAACATTAGCGTCATGGAGACTAAAGAACGAGCAGCCGGTCAGCAGCCGGTCAGCAGCCGGTCAGGGAGAAAGTTCTGGAGAAGTTTAAAGCAGAGTCATGATCTTCAACAACATCCCAGAGCTCTGATCAAGCCATCTGAACTTGGGGCTAAAACATAACATGTTCCACCTGCAATTTGCCAAAAGCAATGAAGGCAACACAACTCAAAATACATAAAACCCAGTATAATAGACATACTGAGTTTAGAGTTACAAATTATTGGTTGTAACTGAAGAAAGTATGTAAAGGGATTTTTTTCCTGTAGTTCATAATCAGACTCACGGTCTGCTTTAAATCTCATGCATACAGATCATTATGATGTCAACTGATCACTGGACAGCAACCCATTTACTTCTGTTCTCATCCTCCTCTTCTTCAGTCAGCTCTTCTCCTCCAGAGAAGACTCTCGTTACCCAGACACCGTAGCTGTGACCTTCGACCCCACCAATCGCTGGCTGTCCTGCGTCTACAACGACCACAGTCTTTATGTGTGGGACGTCCAGGAGCTCCGCAGGGCAGGGAAGCTCTACTCGGCCCTCTACCACTCATCCTGCGTGTGGGGCCTCGAGGTCCGTGTTCTGTTCTTCCTCATCTTGCTCTAATATGAGTCATAATAATAAGATGAAAACAGCTGTCTTTTAGTCATGATTCTGGAAATGAACTTGTACTTTGTAATAATCCTACACTATGGTATGAAGGAATTGAAACAATGAGTAGGCAGGAAAAGCAACTGAAAAGTCCAGCAACCAATTAGGAGCTGAAATACTGGGGGGCTTGATTACTGACAAGATGCAGGTGGTTGATTATAAATGGAGCACAGCTAGGAGAGAAGGCCAACAGGTAGACTGAGGGAAGATGAATCAAACATTTGGAAGCTAGACTAAAGAGTTAAATTTGCAACAGTTCACACTCCATTCCAAAATAGAGTGTGAACTGTAATGCACACCTAAAGTTTTTTTTTTTTCCAACTGCTCAAAAACCCTAAAAAATAGAAAAGAGTTAAATTTTGTGGATTACACCTGAGTCTGGTTGATGGTGGTAATGCACTGAGATTGTAAGCTGCTGATGAATTCTAAAGAAGATGAACAACTTCACAAGTTTGGCCAAACATGTAAAAATGGTTCAACTTCATTCAGTCAGTGCATTTAGGAGTGGAACATCCAATGTAAAATAAATGATAAAGAAACTGACAAAAACAATAGGATGACTGCTTTAGTCAAACATGTAAAAATAAACTGTAACAAACCTCCTTTCTTTCAGAAAGAGAAATTTTGAATTCTAAATATAATGTAAAATAAATAACACTGGTCAACAGCCAAAAAATTGTCTGGGGTTTTTCAACTGTTGAGTTGAATCCAAAAATCACTTTGGTTTTTCTCAATCAGGTCAATTTTCTGAACTATGGAGCAACATGAGCATCAAAATGCATAACTTGTTCTGACATCTGGATCCGTTTCCTGAGAATCTGATCAATGAGTGATGAGCAGGAGGAGAGATTCCATCAGGACAGGAAAGAGACGGAGAATTTAGCACAATGAAGACGACTTACCCTTATTAGTGTTTTTTGGATGAGAAATATGAATGGAAATGAATTGATAATGTCACAAAAATGTAATCAATTTAGTCAGAAGATCAGATTTATCTAAATCAAATTAGAATAAAAACCTGACCCGAATGAGAAAAATGTATGTTATTTTTGGATCCAGTAGTGCAAAATAGTCCTAATTCAGTTGAAAAAACATAGACAACTTCCAAATGATATTTTTGTAACCTAGTGTAATAATTAGAACTAGATTGAATAGATTTGGCCTTACGGGCTGGACACATTGTCATGATACTTAATCTAGAACTTTCTTCAACAACTGGACAACAAATATTAATATTGGATCGGTGCATCTTTAGACGTGACAAGATTATAAAGTTGTGTCGTCAGCATATGTATGTTGGAATATTTTGTAGTAGTCTATATGTTGAGCTAGAGAATTCATGTGGATGTTGAACAAAAATGGTTCTAGAATAGAGCCTTGAGGAGCCTCATGTGATCAGTGGGGTGTAACCCATCCTGCCTCTCTGACTCCTGCAGGTTTACACAGAGGAAGGAGGAGCAGGTGAGGCGCAGCTCCCCCCCGGCTCCTTCTTAACCTGCTCCTCTGACAACACCATCCGACTGTGGAACACCGACAGACACAGTGTCCTCCACAGGAACATCCTGAGCAACGTACGTCAGCACACACACACACACCTGTACAACCACTCTTCTGAACTACAGTTGAACATCTGCCTTCTTCCCCCATCAGGACCTGCAGAAGGTCCTTTATGTGGACAACAATATGAGCAGCCTCCTGGACATGGACAGCATCACAATAGCCGGTGCCAACTCAGAGAAGGCGGGGTCATCTGTGTCAGAGGGACATCAGATGGACCAGAACCGAATGGGCATTAGGACTCTGAGAGTGAGCCCAAGTGGAAAACACCTGGCCTCTGGAGATCGCATGGGAGTTCTCAGGTAAGCACATAGTAAAAGATCTCCCAAGCTTTCATGGTTTTGTATATGTCTGGATTGATGTATGTGTGTGTCTGGACGTGTGTGTGTGTCCTAGGATCCATGATCTGGAAAGCATGGAGGAAATCTTGAATGTTCAAGCTCACGACTCAGAGATTCTCTGCCTGGAGTTCTCTAAACCAGACACTGGTGAGAGTCAGAAGTCACACACTGCCATGAAATCTTTTCATCATTTAGGGGGCGTTTACACGACAACGATCCAACAAAAACGGCACTTTTGTTCCGTTTTTGTTGGATCGTTTACACGATAACGTTCTGATTACGATCTGTGTTTACACAGTAACGGTGCACATCGAAAACGTGTAATGCTCTCGCTGCGCCTAGTTGGTGCTAGGTTCTTTGAAACTTTGAAAGTGCGCATGTGTTTAAAAAAAGTTGTACTTGAAGGCATGTGGATTTCCGTGAGAGAACACGCATTGTGTGCGTCTGATTAGGGCGCATGCAGTTGGAAAAAGTGGGATAACTTTGCCGAAAAACCTTGTTTGAGCTTTCACGGTGTCTGTAGCGGCCCCGGACTGGAAGCTGTTTATTGTTTTTACCTTGGAATGGCCAACAGTCTGTTATTCCTATATCAATTTGATAAAATAGGAGTTCCCGTACGTCCCATATCCGTGTCCTCTGTTACCTTTTTCAGCAGTTAAAACAGTTTTATCCGTCGCTAACAAGTCGTAACCTGTTTTTCCGAGCCGCCTTCAAACGCAACATGAACGCTGAGACGCTTGCGCTGGGTTTACACCTGTGAGGCAGCGAAGGAGACCTGATGCTGCTGCGCAGGTGTGTGTTAGAATCATGGCAGCAAACCAGCAAAACGTAAATAACTTGGCACAGTTTTTCCCCCGAACTAACCGACTGAGTTGAGTAAAGCTGTTGGATGCAGGTGATGATAGCTAAAAGATGACTGGCTAATATCAATACAGCACGTTAAGCTTGTTAACAAGTAGCCTGTAGGCTGCTGGTGTTGTTGTCTATGTTCAGCTACGTAGACTCATAGCCCCCCCCCCCAAAATAAGTCGATGCCCCTCCTGTTAAACTCTTCTGGAGCCGGGCTGGTCCTGGTCCGTAGTTCTCTAGATAAGAGCGCTGAACAAGCAGCCTGTATTTTGCCACCTGGGCGGTGCGGAGCGGTGAAGAGACGCTGAGGGAACCGTATCTGATGGGGAAACAGTAACACCAGCATTGTGAGTAGTTTCTTCTTCTTCTGTGGATTGTAGGAAGCAGCTATGTTTTGCGTCATACTATGCATGAGCTGGGGATTCTCTGGAAGAAAAGATCCGTTTTCTAGGTTTACACGACAACGGAAAACGTTACGTTTCAGAAATATCGCACTCTGGAACCCGTTTTCAATCTGTGCCGTTGTTAGAGAAAACATTCGGTGGTTTCGTGTAAATGCGCACTACAAACGCAACAAAACTCTTCCGTTTTCCCCGAAATCGTTGTCGTGTAAACGGGGCCTTAGTCACATCCAAGGTGTGTTTGATTTGGTTTATATGGTGCACCAACACAAAGTAGTGCTTCATTTTGAGGTGGAAGCAAAATGTTAATTGGTTTTTAAGCTGATTTGCAAATATTGTGTTGAGCTCCTGGAGCTCCTGAACATAAAGACTGTGAAGCACATTCATGCAGCCAGAGCTGCAGCTTTGCTCCACTGTTGCTGCATTTGCAGATGCGCATCAACCAGATGAAGTACTCAGTGTGGGAGCTTTTCAATATTTGAACGCAGGATAATGATTACTGTATAAAATGCAAATATTGAAATTAATGATCCAAAGATTCAGAAATGTGAACTCAATAAAACAACAGCAGACATGTAATTTGATAACCTCGAATTAACATTAAAGAATCTCAACACTAAGTTCTGCTAAAATTTCGGTACTAAAATCATTCCTACAGAAAAATGTGAAATCAGAAATAAGAGACGTTTGTTGACATTCATGTAAAAAAGGAATCATATCTATGTCATAAAATTGTATGTGTTTGATTGCATCTGTCCTCCTGTGTGTGTGTGTGTGTGTGTGTGTGTGTGTGTGTGTGTGTGTGTGTGTGTGTGTGTGTGTGGGGGGGGGGGGGGGGGGGGTGTTTATGTGTGTGTCAGGGCTCCAGCTGTTAGCCACTGCCAGTCGGGACCGTCTGATCCACGTCCTGGATGCAGCCAGAGAGTACAGCCTGGTTCAGACTCTGGATGAACACTCGTCCTCCATCACTGCCGTCAGATTTGCTGGTTAGTTGCTGGAAACTCTGGTTAGGTGTGTTCTGCTGTGCGCTGCCATTCAGCTGGCTTACAGAAGACTGCTTCGCTTTTCTTGCGCAGAACATAGAGCAGTTCACCTGGATGGAAAGATTTTCAGATGTTAAGGAACAGCAGTTGCAGCTCACTTCAGAGTGGTCGCTAATCTAATATCAGCTGGTTCTACATGTGTGATTTTAAAAACTGAGTAGAGCAGAAAATGAGCCATATTCTTCACCATAACAAGGTTCCTACAGAGTCTAGAAAAAACTTGTAATTATGAGAAAATGATAATGATCCCTTTTTCTTTGTTTCCTTGTTCCTGTGTTTCTTTTACTCTGTTTCTTTCCGTCTTTACTTCTTCATAACTTTCTTTCTGTTTTTCTTTCTTTCTTAAAAGAAAAAAAGAAAGAAAAACTCATTTTTTTCTTCCTCCCTACAAAACACATTTGTAGGGAGGAAGCAACCTTATAATGGTTGCTTCCTCCCTTATGCACCTCTTTCTTTTCTTTTCTTTTCTTTCCTATGTCCTAAAATCAGGTCAGTTAGCTTTTGTCTTTCTTTTCATCCTCCCTTGTTTCAGTCTTTCCTACTTTGTTCCTTTGTGTCCTTGTTGATTTTCTATTTGCTGTAGAAGGATCTGAGATTAATTGTTTAATTATAAAAGGAAAGTACTGAAAGCTGAAGCTCTAGAATTTGTTCTTAAGTTGATCATACCGTTAGAATCTGACCCGGGTCTGTCTGCCTGTGATCCCTGCTGTGGATTTTAACTTCTCCTCTTCGTCATCCCACCAGCCAACGAGGGGAAGGTCTGGATGATCAGCTGTGGAGCAGATAAGAGCGTCTACTTTCGCACAGCTCAGCAGGTAGGAGCCGCATTACTTTCCAGCAAAGAATCACTGGATGATGTTAGAAAATAAAAAACAGAGGGAAAAGTGTTAATATTGCAAAATAAGAGTCCATCTATTCTGTTTACTGCCAGATCAGTGATAATCACATGTTTTTCCCTTTCTATCTTTCTCAGATGGGAGAGGGTTTGGAGTTCACCCGGACGCATCACGTTGTTAGGAAGACCACTCTGTACGATATGGACGTGGAACCAACCAGGAAGTACGCAGCAGTGGGCTGCCAGGACCGCAAAATCAGGTAGAGCCCCACGCTGCTATGTTTAGACCTGAGGACCTAAAACTGTGACGTACATGTTGATGTTTCAGTCTCCACAGGGCAGACATGATGAGGGAAAACCTTCAGATAAGAAACATTCTTTAGCTTGTTTGTTACACCCAGTTGTTTGAAAAAAACAGATTTAGAGGGACGGAAAAGGAAATGAGACTTTGTTTTTGTTTTTATTGAAGTTGCACTGGGATTTCAGTTCTACAATAGCACTTCACAGTGACACTTGATTAACCAGTGCTGAAGTCACATTCAACATATTCTAGATATTTCAAAATAAATGTATAAAATTAGTGCATTAATACATAATTTTACTTTCTAAAAACCTCATATGTTGTGAAAAAAAGCCTAAATTCCACCAATCCGCCCAGACTCGTTTTCTTCCAGCTCATGTTCAAAAAAGACGCCCTGCTGTGGGAAAACCTGCTCAATCTGCCAAAGCTGCCATTCAGTGTTTTTTTTTGTTGTTGTTCTCTGGCAGTGTTACAGCGCCACCGATTGGCCTTGCATATCTACTGCACCATTTTCTGCAGCGCTGCAACCTGGCCTGTGAAAACACATTTGTTCTTAATGGTTTACAAAAATATATTGTGCTTGTCTCTGTGTGTTCAGGGCCTTCATCTGCAGGTATGTGAGCTGCTGCTGCTGATGATTTTTTTTTCTGCTTCATCTCTGCAGAATCTTTAACATCGGAAGCGCCAAACAAAAGAAGGTGTATAAAGGTTCTCAGGGCGAGGATGGGACTGTTATTAAGGTAATCAGCTGCTGGTTACCCTGGTGATGTTTTAAAGGAACACTGGGTCATCCCCTTCTTCTTTTTCTTCTTCAGGTACAGATCGACCCATCAGGACTCTACATCGCCACTTCCTGTTCAGACAAGAATGTCTCCATCTTTGACTTCTTTTCTGGAGAATGTGTGGCCACCATGTTTGGTCACTCAGGTCAGTGGAATGTGTGTGTTATCCTCCATCTTATTTCTGTGTTACCTTTTTGAACACATGCCTGAAATCAGAGCAAAGCCGTTCCTTATAGTGAGTCTGGTTCCTGTCTGTGTTTCAGAGATCGTAACGGGGCTGAAGTTCAGCAGTGACTGCAGACACCTGATCACTGTATCAGGAGACAGGTACCTCTAATATTTATTGCTATAAAAATATTTAGGCGTCTGAACTTGTTCTGAACCTTTTTCATATTTTGTCGCTTGACCACAAACTTCAATGTAACAATTTTAGGACAGATCTACGCAAACTAGTGCAAAACTCTGAAGAGGAAAGAAAAATGCCGCAGAGTGTTCAAAACCTTTTCCACATATGAAAATCTTAAAAGTATGGCATATGTGTCTATTTATTCCCCTTTACTCTGATGCCCCTAAATGAAATCTAGAGCTCGCCGAGGTGTCTGGTCTTTACGTTCACCATCAACACTTGCACTGATCCATGTGTGTTTGTTCATGCAGCTGTATCTTTGTGTGGCGTCTGAACCCGGAGTTGACCATCAGGATGAGGCAGCGGCTCACTGACCTTCGACCTTCCAGCACTGTTCCTAACTCCCTCAGTGCATCTGAGCAGAAGGCTATAAAGCCCAGGTAAGACAGATCAATTGAGTTCAGTCAGTCAGGTTTATTTGTGTAGCACATTTCAGCAACAGAGCAGTTCACATCATAAAAACAACATGCAGTCAACAATTGAAAAAGAAGTAACAGATATTGCAATTTGATAAGTGCCATCATCGAAATTATTAATATACACTGAGTATGTTGGTCAATATTCCATTTATTATGGTTGAAAAGCAGCTCTAAGCAGGTGAGTTTTTAGTCTGGGTTTAAAGGAACTCAGTGTTTTAGCTGTTTTGTAGTTTTCTGGAAGTTTGTTCCAGATTTGTGTTGCATAGAAGCTGAATGCCGCTTCTCCGTGTTTGGTTCTGATTGAGATGAGAACCAAGAAAGTAAAGAACATTCAGTCAAGTTTGCCTTCAACAGAAACTTTATTTAAAGAAAGGATGAACAGTTCTAGTTGATTTGCACGCGTTGAACATGTTGCAGTGTGCTGACGTGTTGTTGTGTGTCGTCTGTCTGAGCAGCGGGGCCACGCCCAGTCCTTGTGTGGTCAACCTGTCCTCTGATAGCGACACAGAGGAGGAAGAGGGAGGGATCACTACAGACAGTCCGGAGGAGGCTGCAGGTCAGACACTGCCATTATCTTCATGTTAGACTTGATATCAACACAACCTTTAACCTTAAAGTAGTCAAGTAATCTCATCTTTTTATATTCATGTGTTTTTCTCTTTCAGAAGTATCTGATGAGATGCACAGCAAAGAGATCAGGAATGTAAGTAATTTTTTGTCTAATATTCCATGTTTAGTGACATAGAGAGAAACTTGCATGACTTTATGCAGAAAACGCCTAAAAACTACTAAAACTGATCTAAAAAAATCATCTAAACATGACCAATAAGTTCCCATCTCTGGTTTCATTTTGATCTTTGATTTCAACACATTTCTTTTTAAGAGCTACTGCTTTCAAGATAATTTGCCAGCCTTCCTGCTGTGAGCAGTCATTAAGTATTTGTTAGGATCAGAGGCACCACCACAATGAGCTGTTGAGAAAGAGCGTTTGTCGTAAAACATGAGCAAAATGACGACTCAGCGGATATTTTAAACTGGAGGCAAAGTCAGGCAAAGTAATGGAATTGTTTATTTGTATAGTTTAATGTATTTCTAATATTGTATAGAAAAGGCTTGGGTGGTTAAATGAAAAATCTGAAGAATGTAGCAATTTTTAAAATCCGATTAAAATAATCTGAATAATCTATAGAATAATCGGTCTCAAAAATAAAGATAGTATTTTTGAGTCGGTTGCCGGTCAGGACTGCTGAAAATTGGCAAATCTTTCCAGTTGATTTTTTTATTACATCTTCTCCTATAACGACAACTACTTACAGCAGACTAAAAACTCTGTAAACACCATGTGCTCTGACTCATCAGGAAACGTCAGAGGCTCCGCTCCCTCGCCGCCGCTGGTCAAGTAGGACAGCGAGCGCCGACGGTGCCCTGATGGTGAAATCCATGTTAGACCTGAGGCTGCTGGACTCATACTGCCTGGAAAGTCAGGAGGAGCAGGAGGAAGTAAGGCACACACCATATGGCTGAAGGCTTTATGTTGAAAACAAACTCCCTACAATGTGACACAATTATTACATTTCTACACTTGATCCTGTCCAATCAGGAGAGGGCCTGGACCTACGCGGACGACTCGACCAGGAGGCAGGATGTGGAGCCGATGATTCATCGGAACAGTGATGAGCTGCAGAGTACAGTTAGTCTTCTAGTTCCCTCTGTGAGGGTGAGAAACTCTTGATTTCAGTCGAATCCAGTAATGCTTTACCTTGAGGATGTTGGTTGGAATAATAAAAAACAGTTACATGCCAATGCCAAACAGTTTTTGGTGGAGGTAGTGTGATGATGTGGGGCAGCATCTCCCTCACTGAAAACAAACAAGGCTTGTTAACTTTGAGGTATTCTCAATCCAGAGAGATATGAGGATGAGATTCTGCAGCCAGCAGCTATCCCACGTCTCCACTCTTAGGGGCTAATCTTTATCCTCCAGGATTTTTAACCACAGACTACCTGCACAATTTAAGAGTGAAGAGGTCAACCTAATACCAGCACTGTGTCTAGCTTAACTTGTGTAGTGTGTCTCATACAGGAAGTCCAAAGCCAGTTCAGGTTGTCATCCTTGAATAGGACAGTTTTGTGTTTTTAGATGGTCTGACTTGGATTGACACAAAATCCACATTCAGACACCAAAATCAATCAGGTGTCCCAGATCGCCTCCAAATGTGTCCTGCTGAAAGGACTAGTTGTTCTAAGTCACTGATGACTTTACTTTGGTGTGTGAAATGTGAGACAATAATGAGTTTATGTATTTTATAGGTGATATTTTGTGTTTCTATCTATTTAGGAAGATGATGAAGTGAAGATCAGTCAAAGGCCAGACTTCTTCCTGCTGTCCCTTCAAAGCCTCGACAGAGAGGATCCAGTTCTATTTCCTGACAAATGGGAGGACAGAATAAGCCTGGTGGGAAGGTAACACACTTCATGGTTTATATAGAGTCCCGCTAAAGTATTCACACTCTTAAGCTTTTTAATTTTTGAACTAGTATCTGGCAGACAGTAGCATATTCTAAAATAGCCAACAACCTCTTCATGCAACACAACCACCTTTATATTGCTCCAGATTTACTGCATGCGTCTCCGCTATGCTCTGCTGCACACTTCACCAGCAGAGTACAGCTGTAATTGACCATCCACTTAGAGCACGGACATCTGTGCTTCAAAAACTGCCATCAGACTTGTGTATGTTTTTTTCCTCTTCATTTAACATGTTTTGACTAATGCAAGTAATCTTCCAAAGTGACACATAGTCTAATACAGTATTAGAAATAGAGCTGAAAAACATGTGCTACCTATTTAATCATCACTGGTTGTCCTTGGATAGCATTTTAGAAGTTTCATGAGCTTTAAGTTTGAAGGAGTTGGCGGAGTTCACTCTTCATCATCAACAGAATGATTCACAGCATTTCCTAAAGTCCAGCACAGCTACTTTTCCACTCTGAGTACAGATCAGCTTCTAAACACCTCCATACAACCTGTCAGTGACTTCCAGGTGAAGGAGGCGTGTCCCTCTGCTCCACATGGCCGGCAGGACAAACCCAGTCCGGACAGCGGCTGCTCCCTCAGATTCAGCTCTGCCTTGTCCAGTCCGGAGAGACCAGCTGCAGACAGTATGGAAAGGCGTCATACAGTGATATCTGGCTGAGATCATTTGTCAGCCGTTTGTGATTCTGTTTCCTTCCTTTGATCTCACCAGATACTGAGCGTACAGAACCTCTCAGTGTGGATGGGAACTCCTCAGAGCTGGAGATGGAGGAGGACGAGGAGGAGGGAAGACAAGAAAGCCGAGAGGACGGGATGCCTCAGGCAGTCCCTCAGACTCCAGACCAGGAGGCTTTCCTGAAGGAGCACTTTGTCACACTGGCTGAGCTGTCTGCTTCAGGTACAGCAGTACACTCTAGAGCCTGGGCTGATCACTAGCTGCGTTTCCACTGACCTTAAATTTGCATGTTTTTTGATAAAAAGTTTTTGGGCTAGTATGAGTTGGTATTTCAGCCATATCAAAATAGATTTTGCAAAACTGCAATGGAAACACTCTTTTTGCATCGCACGAGTCACGTGATCAACAACCAGATGTCCCTACTGGCACAAATAACAAAGAAGGCACCAGGAAGTAGTAAGAGTATCATGGTACTGCATGTTTTTTAATAACTTACTATGTAAACAAACTTATTCATGTGTGATTTTAATTCTTTTAATTCTGGAAACACTGCAATTGCAAAATTTTATTTTTTTCAACATTAGCAGCATAGCAACAAAGTTTTGCACATTTTTGTAATGGGAATGCATCTGATATGATGTTTGAAACTGTTGAACACAGCGTTCCATCTCCTCCACATGAAACCTCTTGTTTTCCCATTGTTTCCTTTCACACATTGTTGACCTTCATCCTGCTGTTCCCCAAAGTGCTTAAAGGGCTGGAATAAATACAAAACATGTTCCTTTCAGCAGTTGTACAACAATCTGCCTTCTGGGTCTCAGCAGGTTGTGTGAAATGTTTGTGTTACCAGGTGATCCAAACAGGACGTGTCACAGCTCCTGTGAGAGTCTCAGCATCTCCTCAAGGTTCCTCTCCCAGAACTTCTGTGGAAGGTAAAACATCTCTGATCATCATTACACAAGACTTACAGAACCCTCTGAAAGTATCCACACTGCTTAAACTGTATAACCTCAAACTTCATAAGACAGACAGTCAAACAGATACCTTGATAGATTGAAACTTTGTTAATTGTGAAGAAGAAGGAAGGACATTACTGGCTTTTAGATTCATTTAGAGTACATTCAGACCATCCCTTTTTAGTCCACTTTAATGAAACTTCAGTCCCTTTGCCTAGAAAGTCTGGTTCGTTTGGGGAGGTGTGAACGCGTAATCAAACTCTGGTCCATCTACAAAGTGAACAACCGAATAGTGTGGTTTGAATGCACATGTGAACGCCAAGTGGATCAGAGACTGCTCCAAAAGCAGAAAGTGGACTATAGCAAAAAACATTCTGGGTAAAAATAACCAAAACAAACTCACTAGTCCAGTGCTAGTGGGATAAATGGCATCTTTTTTCAAAGACAAAAAATTATAATTCCAACAGCTAAAATCTGATGCCACTCCATTTTTGTTTCCATCTCGAGGAGAAAGCTTTTTTGTTGTTACCTTCCATGGTTTTTGGTTCAGCGCCTCCACAGACAAGAGGCGGGAACGGGTTTTTCAAAGGTTTTGGTTCATTTGACACTGTAATGAAAGTGAACCACATTAGTTAAAGATGTAACAAACGTTGCAACTTCGGTCCGCAATCAAACCTAGTCTACCGAACTACTGAAGAACAAGCTTTCAAAAGTTGTTTTTTGTGTGTGGTTTCGGAGATTGACGGTCTGACAGGACAACTCTCCCACTTCCCCGCTGTCTGACCGTGAAATTTGCTGTGCTCCCACTAAGCATCAAAGCTATGGGAGCTTTGGCTATGGTGCGCCGTGTTAAAAACCACGCCGCACCATCATCCTCCAATTACTGTGTGTTGTGTTCTTCTTCATGGTTTGTGCCAGTGGCAACATCGGGTTGTTGATCATGTGACCCGTGTGATGCAAAAAAGTGTTTCCATTGCAATTTTTGCAAAATAAAGCACTTCTGATGCGGCAAGAAAACCACCTTATCTGGGTGGCAAAGCATTTTTTTTTTATTAAAGGAAATTAGTGGTTTTCATTAAGTAAATTCATTTTTGAAATGTCAAATTATGCAATTATATAGTCAATGGAAACGCAGAAACACACACACAGAGACACACTAGGGTTGCTGTATACTGAACCATTTCTGTGCTCCTCAGTCGGACTGACTTTCCTCCCCCAATGTGGAGCTCCCATGGAGGGGTGGGAGAGGTGAAGGCCAGGCCCCTGGTCTCTGAAGTCCGGCCCCTGGTAGATGGGATCCAGAGCCGGACACAGGACAGCCAGGAGTCATCGGACCAGCAGGAGACTTCAAAGACTCACCAGGACCAATCACAGCTTCCTTATGCACACAGTCAGAGTCTGCCCCAGGGGGACGGAGCAGGGACCACCAGCCTAACCAATCCCCCCACCAAGACTCCGTCACAGGAGAAGGTCCAAAGCTCAGTCGAACCCAGAGGGAAGCAAGGCCTGGTGGTAACCTCTGTTGCCTCCCACCTGACTTCAGGGCTCAAGAAGGCCCAGTCAGTCCACAGCCTGCTGATCTGCACAGGTAACCGTCATACCCCCACCAGCAGCAGCCCACCCTTATCCACCCCTCAACAGCTGATCCTCTCTGTTCTTTTGTTTCATCAGGAGACTCTCTGGACTCCCAGCTGAGCTCTGGTCCGTCCAGAGATGCCCCTCCTCAGCGTCCCACCACCCTCCCCTCATCCCCTAGGAAGCCCCCGCCCACAACACAGTGGAATCTAAAGGTCAACTCCAGCTCTCCCCGGTCCCCCCAACAGGACAGCGCCACGGCAACGCCAAGGAAGTCTTCCTCGCCCTCTCTGACATTATCGGCGCCTCGCTCCTACATGAGCCCCACCGCCAGCTCCATGGCTAAGGTGTCCCGCTCTGTCTCCATTGGCGACAACCTCCACATCTCTGAGCCTGAGGATGTTGCCGTGTCGTCCGGCTCAGTAGCGTCTCAGCTCAAAGAGACAGCATCCTACCCGCCTCTCGTTGCCGTGGTGCACTCCAACGCCTCTCTGGCCACGCCCCAACATGCTGCCATTGTGCCTGTTGTCGCCTCTTCCTCTTCCTCATTGCCTCTGTCAGCGGGTAGCTATGGTAACCGAGCAGGCCCTTCTTCCCGGATCCTCCAGGCTCGCGTCCCAGGCAGCAGCCGTCCTCTTCCGGACAAAATCTCCCTCGACTCCTTCTCCCCTTCCTCCAAGCCTGCTGGCTCCGCCTCCTCAGAGCCGTCTCCCCTAGTGTCCGTCTGTCCTGTGGGTCTGCCCCGACAGGAGGACACTCTGACTCGTGCAGGTACCAGTGGAGACGCCATAGACGATCCAGGTTTGGCCTTCCTTCTCACCCTCTTTTTCTTCATCACTTCATCCTGTCATGTCTCTGGCTCCGCCCCTCCTCCTCTCCCTCTGCAACGGGTGAGATGTGTCTCCTGTTGGCCTTTTAGCTGTCTCCCTTTTTTTCCCTTCTTTTCTGCTGCCTCCCTCCACTTGTATGAGAGTGTATTATTGTGAACAACATACAGTCACGTGAAAAAAGGAGGACACCCTATCACAGCCTGTGTGTTTTCTGACATACTTAGGCATGAATGTCATGTTTAGACCTCAGACATTTACCGTAATATCTGGAGTATCGAGCACACTCAGTAACTGCAGCCTTTGCCCTACCATCATTCAAGACAATTGCTAAATGTAGGTACTGAAGGTGTTCACAGTTAATATTGTTGACATTTAAGTACAAGATAAAGTTATTTGCAGTTTCCGTTGCTACGTGGTCGCTCTCCACTGGTTTTATAACTGACGCATTGAACGCATTTTCTCCCAAAAATTAAGATTGGTCATGATTCTTTCCCCTGACTGTAGTTGCTGCTGTGCTGTGTGTTTATTGTCTGTCTATAAAGTGAAGGTGGAAGTGAGCTGACCTGTTGCTGCTCCTCTTACAGATCAGCCGGTCAGCCTGGAGACATGCAAAGCTCTGACCAATGAGCTGCAGAGATGCTTTAAGAGAGCAACACATCTCTACAGGAAGGTGATGATCACATGTTGCTCAGACTGTCTGCTTTCCTCTGCTAGTCCTGCTGCAGCTCATTGTCAAGTTACATTATTTTGTCACTTTATTTCCCCCTACCAAAGCACATCTGCATCCTTCCTGTTATCTGCTGAAAGTATCTCAAACACTGTTTGATTTTAAAAAGTCCTTATTGCTTACACTTCTCTAAAAATGATAAAACAACTTTGCCATGCGGCACTCAGCCTTCTTATTATCAAGTAAAAGTCTTGCTCTTTACTCCCAAGAATGAATCACAGCCGTTTGTTGACATGGTGCAGAAAATAGAGTTTGGCTGTTTGCAGAACATAGCTAAATTGAAGTCTTTTTAAAAAAATAATATTGTGCATAAGGAAGAGTGACCCTCTGGTGCTTTTTACATTGTGTATGTTTAAGTCATCAGGGTTGATCAAGCTGAAAATCTCCTGATTTCAGTCATCAGCTCTTCTGATTCTTTTCTGGGCTTCCATCAATAAATCAGCCCAGATTTCCTTCATTGGTGGAGATCGGTCATCAGCCGAAACGTACATGTGAAGCCCATCTTTTTCCCTGATCTTATCTACCTCAGCAAAGGTCTAAATATCAGCCACTGTCCTCTTCTGCTGTGCAGTGTGACTGACAGACCGGACCGCCAGGTCATTGCTGCCAACTCAGCGACTTTCTTGGCTACATTTAGCGACATTCAGACAAAAACAAAATCACTGTCGGCCAAAATTGTAATCATCTAGTCAGGCTTTTTAAAGTGTGTAATCAGAAGACTGCTGTTGGTGAATCCTTAATTTTTTTCCACTTATAAGATGGAAAAAATGTCTTATTATAAGTGAAATATTCTGCCTGTGGAACTAGTTTTCTTTTATCAATTTTACAGAATTAAAACAAACTTCTACATCTTGCTGAAAATTACTTGTAATTTTGGTTTATCTTATTTCAAGTAAACTAAGATATTTGCACTAGAGACTAGAGCATAAATACTTGCTATTGTTTTGTGTTTTTGCAGTGTTTAATACATTAACATGTAGATTGTTGTTCCAGGTAAGCGGCTCCTCGGCAGATGACTCCTCCCCCAGCCAGTGTCAGATGTCTCTCCTCCTATCAGAGGCCTTCCAGGCCATGAGGGCGGAGCTGGACTCTCTCCCTCTGGGCTCACCCAGCATGCTGGGACTGGAGGGGGCCTTGGGGGGGGTGGGGGAGGTGAAGACGGCGGCTCTGCTTGAGGAGTACTCACTGCTCCTCCTACAGGCCGTCAACAGGAAGATCAACACCCCCACCTGAGCTGCTTCCACTCCACACATTAAACTCAAACTTCTTTTCTCTCCCTACTTTTGAATATCTTACTTTATTTTTTATTCTTCCTAGTCTGACACTGTTCAGTGAACCTTACAGCTGCAGCCTCACTCACCACTTTACCTCCTCATTCATCCTGCGCTGTTTTTTTCCTGAACATTCAGTGTGTTTTTGTCACACAGAAAGCACACCGGGGGCCAACGTGGGGCTCAGTTTTTGCACTTGTTTACGCGTCAACCAGAGGAGACGGGACCTGACGGACTCTATCTCTGCTTTGTGAATGACAACTCTACCTCCTGACCTCCAGCTGCCCCCAGAAACAGTGTCAAACTCTCTTTTGGACGCATTTTTAGATTGTCGTTTTTGTTTTATTACCAGGACCTTTAAAGTCTGTCTGAAGCTCTTGCAGACGATTGCTCACTGTAAGTAGGAGGAAGTGAAAACCAGCGATGAAAGAGCAATACTTTGTCTAGACTTGATTGATGTAAATGTTCCTGCATCTGCATGATTCCTGAAGCGATCAAATAACACTTTGTATTTATTGGTGATCTGTTACACTACTGACTCCGTCCCAAAGAGACCGGAGTGTTTTTAGAAGTCTTAAGGTGGAAGTCCTGATCTGAGCCTTAACGCACCTTCGTTCACCTTTTATGGCAAACGCTACGGGGCTTTGTCGGGTCAGAGCTGGGGAACTTTGTTCACAGAGACGTCAGAGTTCTGTTTCCTGTTGTTTTTTGTCACGTTTAATAAAAGTTTCACACTTTACTCTGATCTTCTCTTTCTTTAACTCAGTTCTTTACTTTGACTGTGCCACAACACACACAGCACCATCAGAAATTGGGATTGCTCACTTTTTTCACGTTAGATTGCAGACTCATTCTTTCAAATAAATCAACACAAAAAACAACTCTTACATCTCACAGTCAAAGCAGATCTTCAGAAATGTATAAAATTGATAGTTATCTGAAAAGGTGTTTGCCACCTCATTGATTTTCTTTTTTTCAGAACATCAAACCATTTAAAATATTAAGACAATACAAATAAACAAAATGCAGTTTTAAATGAAAGTGTTTATTATTAAGGAAGAAAAAAATCCAAACACATGGCCCTTTGTCTCGCCACTGGTTTTATAACTGACGCATTGAACGCATTTTCTCCCAAAAATTAAGATTGGTCATGATTCTTTCCCCTGACTGTAGTTGCTGCTGTGCTGTGTGTTTATTGTCTGTCTATAAAGTGAAGGTGGAAGTGAGCTGACCTGTTGCTGCTCCTCTTACAGATCAGCCGGTCAGCCTGGAGACATGCAAAGCTCTGACCAATGAGCTGCAGAGATGCTTTAAGAGAGCAACACATCTGTACAATCATGCATTGATTATCTCAATGCATTGATTTGTTCTAAGTATCTGTTCAGTGTTTGGATGGGTTTAGAGTCACCTGGTGACATCATAATGTAGAGCTGTGGAGCATCTGCGTAGTTATGGCTACTTGTGTTTGAGCTAGCAGGAGCATATAGATATTAAATAGTAGGAGTCCCAAGATTGAACCTTGAGGTCCCCCAAATGTGATTTTTCTGTCCTCTGCCATGAGACGTTACCTGTTGACATAAAAAGTGAATGGGTAAGATTCAAACCAGTCAAGTACTGGACTAGAGAATCCAACTCAGCGCTAAGGTGACTTTATTAAAATGTCAGAATCAAATGGTGTCTTTTTTTCTTTTCTTTTTTTTTTTTACATTTTTTTCCTAACTTGATTTTTCTGTTGGGATGGGATAGATGCGATATTACACTTCTTTTTTTTTGCCCCAGTTTTTGATGTCACTCAGCATTCCAACCATGACCGGATCTGTTCCCAACCTGTATGGAGAGACATGCAGGTTGGGATTAGATCATACACAGCATAGACAAGAGACAAACCACAAAATAATACACATATCCAACCTGATGAAATGTGTACTTATACTCATCAAGATGCTTCAAACTGAGTTTGTTCAAAATGGAACCACTGACTGACCTTTCCACTGACACAAAAAAATCAACTTTTATTTCAGTCTGAATGAAGACTCCATGTTGCTCCTGACTCAGCTGGGTCAGACCGGGAACAGCAGGAAACCTGAGAACACGCTGAAGTTTCTGGAGTCGTCATAGAGCCGATAGCTGGCTGGCAGAGCGAGGCGAACCTGATCACCCCGGTCCAGCTGCAGAGCCACTGCACTGGTCATGGAGGTGTACCCTCCGTGGTCATTCAGATCCAGGCTGAAGCTGACTGGCTGCTCGTTCCGGTACAGGTACAGGCCCATGTAACCCTTCAAGTAATCTGCAGCCGTGAAGCTGAAGAAATAAAGTCCTGTGACTGGAGCGGTGAAAACACCTGCAGTAGCAACATTCATTCATCAGTTCACTGCCCTGCAGTCAGAGAGAGCGTTTACAGAGACGGTCCTCCTGCTACCTGCAGAGCTGTTGTAGCCTCGGCCAACGTTGGTGATGGTTTTGGAGAAGATCAGAGTAGTTTCTTCATCAAATGGACCGACTATTCCTGAATCAGTCAGACCGGCTGAGAAAGCCACCTTCAGCTCATCTGAAAGAAACATGTTGGAGCCTCAGCAATCAATTGATCAATCAAATTTATTTGTACAGCACATTTCAACAACACGGCCTTTCAAATGCTTTACATCATAAACATCATATAGTCAGCAGTTGTGAAAATCAATAGCAGATTTTACATTTTGTCAAGTGCCGTCATTAAAAATCAACACATCAAATATGTTGGTTGGTCGATATTCCATTTATTGCAGTTCAAATGGTTCAACTCTAAACTGGCTTGTTTTTAGCCTGGATTTAAAGGAACTCTGCGTTTCAGCTATTTTTCAGTTTTCTGGAAGTTTGTCCCAGATTTGAGGTGAATAGAAGCTGAACGCTGCTTCCCCACGTTTGGTTCTGTGATGACATCAGAGCTGAAGACTTTAATTGTTCTCTCTTCAGTCTGATTGGCAGCTTAAATGAAACATCTTCAATATTTTTTCATTGTTTCTGAACGTCAGGGCGCCCAGAATGTCTCAGGAGAATTTACCTTCTGTGTTCCCCTGAGCCGCAGTCAGTCTCTCTGAAAGTGAAGCCAGTTCAGCTGCTCCAGCTGACACATAAAACACAAAACCCTTCATCCAGACACAATATGCAGAAACAAACTGCTAAAAAAACAACAACAACAAAAAATCTGTAGTTATCCGTCACCTAGACTTTGATTCTTCAGATCATCCAGAAGCTCCTTAGTCACATTCAGTCTGAAAGTCACAGCTGACAGTTGGGTTTCAAACTCTGAAAAATAATTCATTATAAATCATTATTACTATAATATGACTCATTAAAATGTGTAACGATGTTTAGAATCAGACTGGTCTAATTTTCTCAAACTGTTAACTAAACACTGAGTTTCTCCAGGTTTCACAAAGTCAAATTTAAGACTTTTTAAGACCATTATGAACAGAATTTAAGACCTGGTTCTCCACAAAAATTCATCCAGCCAGCCAGCCAAGTGCTGATAAGTTCGCACTTATCCATAATAGATGCAAAAAAGCTAACTCGCTAGCGGTTAATTATCAGTAGACTCAATGGAGATATCTGAGTGCAACTCAATATTTTTCCTGATAGAAAAGTCTCAGGGGAAAAAAAACATATATAAACCATTAAAGGTTCATGTCACGACAAAATTTAAGACATGGTTAATGTATTAAAGGCTTAAAAATAAATGTAAGATATTTTAAGGTCTGAATTGTAGATACATTCATTTAAGACTTTTAAAATACTTTTGAAAGAATTCCGGGACACACATATTTCCATAGAGTCCCACCTTTGTCTCATCAGTCCACAGAATGTTTTCTCAAATGTCTTAAAATTAAAATGACCTATAAATCTGCAAATATCTGTGATTTAAAGCCCAAAGATAATAAAAAAACATCTTGAAATGATTCATTGATCAAATGATTTGTGAAAATGTGACTGACCTGCAGTTCTGCTCTGTTCATCTGTCAGTCTGGACTCCATCCTGGAGAACTGAGCTGAAAGTCACACATGGAGTTGAAATAAACATCATTTATAACATCAGAATAGTTTAACCATGTAACTAGTAACAAAGCCACTCATTATTATCGTTATGTAATAATATTGATTTAAAACAGAAACTCATAAGTTTTAATCATCTATTTTAACAAGTTTGTTAGAAACATTATGGAATAACTGAGAGTCATTTTAACCTGAACCAGACAGTTTGGACTGGAGGATTTCTACAATATTTACATGTGAGACAGCAGATCTGGAGCAAGACGTTCTGTTTCCTTGGTTCGGATGGTAAAACAAACCTGCTCTAGCTAAGACAAGTTATTAAAAATGTTCAGAAAATGCAAAAGTGTCACATGTTACCTGAGCTTCCTGTTTCCTGCTCCTCCAGCCGTTTCTCACTGACTCTCAGTCTGACCTCCAGAACTAAACAGGATTCATTCATTCATTTTATGGTTTCACTGAGGATGAACAGAACCAAACACAAGACCTGATGATGGTACCTGCAGACTGATTCTTTAATTGGTCCAGTTGTTCCTCAGTAGAGCTCAGTCTGGTCTCCATGTCTACAGAACAGATCAGATTTTATTCATGGATTTTATACGATGACATTTTTAATTGCCTTCTCAGTAGCACCTTACTTGAGTTTCTAATCTTCAGATCTTTCAGTTGTTTTTCACCAGATCTCAGTCTGCTCACCAACTCTAAACACAAGAAACCTTTTTGGATCATTGTTTTTATTTATAAGACTACAAAGTTCCCTTTAAAATTTATACTTCTAAGTTTAAATGTTTACTTCTCAGCTTAGTCATCAACTGATCATGACTGAAATGCCAGAATGAATTAATACTTCATCTAATGGAACAAGTTGATGTAGTTGTGTTAGCATGCAGTTAGCAACCAGAGAGATAAATGAATGATTTGAAACCAAATGATTAGTAAAAAATGTGACTGACCTGTTGTTCTATTCAGTCCATCAGTCAGCCTGGACTCCATCTGGGAGAACTGAACTGAAAATAATATTAGAGTGACTAAGAAGATAGTCGAGGAGCTCATCAGGGTGGAGGGGGAGCAAATGGGCTGTTAGATACATCAGAACTGCAACTTTTCTGCTAGCCTGAGGCAAAACTGAAAACAATTAAATGTTCTCCTTCAACAGATGAAACACTTGACCCTGTCTGTCTCTGTTGACCCTGTCTGTATTTGGTTGACCCTGTCTGTATTTGTTTGACCCTGTCTGTATTTGGTTGACCTTGTCTGTCTTTATTTGGCCCTGTCTGTCTCCATTGACCATGTCTGTCTCTGTTGACCCTGTCTGTCTTTGTTTGACCCTGTCTGTCTCTATTGACCCAGTCTGTCTCTATTGACCCTGTCTTTCTCTATTGACCCAGTCTGTCTCTATTGACCATGTCTGTCTCTATTGACCCTGTCTTTCTCTATTGACCCAGTCTGTCTCTATTGACCCAGTCTGTCTCTATTGACCCTGTCTTTCTCTATTGACCCAGTCTGTCTCTATTGACCCTGTCTGTCTCTATTGACCATGTCTGTCTCTATTGACCCTGTCTTTCTCTATTGACCCAGTCTGTCTCTGTTGACCCTGTCTGTCTCTATTGACCCTGTCTGTCCCTATTGACCTAGTCTGTCTCTATTGACCTTGTCTGTCTCTATTGACCCTGTCTGTCTTTGTTTGACCCTGTCTGTCTCTATAGACCCTGTCTGTCTCTGTTGACCCTGTCTGTCTCTATTGACCCTGTCTGTCTTTGTTTGACCCTGTCTGTCTCTATTGACCCTGTCTGTCTTTGTTTGACCCTGTCTGTTTCTATTGACCCTGTCTGTCTTTGTTTGACCCTGTCTGTCTCTATTGACCCAGTCTGTCTTTGTTTGACCCTGTCTGTCTCTATTGACCCTGTCTGTCTTTGTTTGACCCTGTCTGTCTCTATTGACCCTGTCTGTCTCTATTGACCCAGTCTGTCTCCATTGACCCTGTCTGTCCCTATTGACCTAGTCTGTCTCTATTGACCTTGTCTGTCTCTATTGACCCTGTCTGTCTTTGTTTGACCCTGTCTGTCTCTGTTGACCCTGTCTGTCTCTATTGACCCTGTCTGTCTTTGTTTGACCCTGTCTGTCTCTATTGACCCTGTCTGTCTTTGTTTGACCCTGTCTGTCTCTATTGACCCAGTCTGTCTCTATTGACCCTGTCTGTCTCTATTGACCCAGTCTGTCTCTATTTACCCTGTCTGTCTCTATTGACCCAGTCTGTCTCCATTGACCCTGTCTGTCCCTATTGACCTAGTCTGTCTCTATTGACCTTGTCTGTCTCTATTGACCCTGTCTGTCTTTGTTTGACCCTGTCTGTCTCTATTGACCCAGTCTGTCTCTATTGACCCTGTTTGTCTCTGTTTGAAGTAAGTAAGTTCCAGAAGTTATGACGATAAATTATAATATTGTTGGTAATGGCAAATAATAATGCAAGAGCACATCCTAAAGGATTAATAAACTTTATGTTCTAATGAACATTTAGCACTGGATCTGGAAGACTTTCTCCTCTAGATGGAGCCACTAAAGGAGCCACTGCTGTCATTAACTGGTGAGGTTCTCTATGAGTTCAGACTAAGATGATGATGATGATGATGATGATGATGATGATGATGATGATGATGATGATGATGATGATGATGATGATGATGATGATGATGGTGATGATGATGGTACCTGCTGTGTGATTCTCCAGCTGCTCCAGTTGTCCCTCAGCTGATCCAAGTCGATCCTCCATGTCTGCTCAACAAATCAGCTTTTACTAATGAAGCTTCTTTTAATGAGCTTCATTTGCCATCATTTCTCTCAGCGTACCTGCAGACTGATTCTTTAATTGGTCCAGTTGTTCCTCAGTAGAGCTCAGTCTGGTCTCCATGTCTACAGAACAGATCAGATTTTATTCATGGATTTAATACGTCAACTTAATTTTCATGTTTATTGTGCTTCAAGTCACTCAGATCCTGTGGAACCTGTGATTGTTGTCTTCTGATCCTCCAGTTGTTTCTCTCTGGATCTCAGTCTGCTCACCAACTCTAGACAGAAAACTGACTGTTAGGAAGGAGTCACTCCAGGAACCATTGTTGGATCATTCAGTTTTATTCTACAGTCAAATTTGTGTTAAGACCTGGCTCACTTTTCAGAAATATGTGCTTTTATTATTTACAATTATAAGAGCAACAGCTAAATAATTTGTATTATTTCAAATTCATTTCAACAGGAAGACATAAAACATGTTACCTGAGCTTCCTGTTTCCTGCTCCTCCTGCCGTTTCTCACTGACTCTCAGTCTGACCTCCAGAACTAAACAGGATTCATTCATTCATTTTATGATTTCACTGAGGATGAACAGAACCAAACACAAGACCTGATGATGGTACCTGCAGACTGATTCTTTAATTGGTCCAGTTGTTCCTCAGTAGAGCTCAGTCTGGTCTCCATGTCTACAGAACAGATCAGATTTTATTCATGGATTTTATACGATGACATTTTTAATTGCCTTCTCAGTAGCACCTTACTTGAGTTTCTAATCTTCAGATCTTTCAGTTGTTTTTCACCAGATCTCAGTCTGCTCACCAACTCTAAACACAAGAAACCTTTTTGGATCATTGTTTTTATTTATAAGACTACAAAGTTCCCTTTAAAATTTATACTTCTAAGTTTAAATGTTTACTTCTCAGCTTAGTCATCAACTGATCATGACTGAAGTGCCAGAATGAATTAATACTTCATCTAATGGAACAAGTTGATGTAGTTGTGTTAGCATGCAGTTAGCAACCAGAGAGATAAATGAATGATTTGAAACCAAATGATTAGTAAAAAATGTGACTGACCTGTTGTTCTATTCAGTCCATCAGTCAGCCTGGACTCCATCTGTGCGAACTGAACTGAAAATAATATTAGAGTGACTAAGAAGATAGTTGAGGAGCTCATCAGGGTGGAGGGGGAGCAAATGGGCTGTTAGATACATCAGAACTGCAACTTTTCTGCTAGCCTGAGGCAAAACTGAAAACAATTAAATGTTCTCCTTCAACAGATGAAACACTTGACCCTGTCTGTCTCTGTTGACCCTGTCTGTATTTGGTTGACCCTGTCTGTATTTGTTTGACCCTGTCTGTATTTGGTTGACCTTGTCTGTCTTTATTTGGCCCTGTCTGTCTCCATTGACCCTGTCTGTCTCTGTTGACCCTGTCTGTCTTTGTTTGACCCTGTCTGTCTCTATTGACCCTGTCTTTCTCTATTGACCCAGTCTGTCTCTATTGACCCTGTCTTTCTCTATTGACCCAGTCTGTCTCTATTGACCATGTCTGTCTCTATTGACCCTGTCTTTCTCTATTGACCCAGTCTGTCTCTATTGACCCAGTCTGTCTCTATTGACCCTGTCTTTCTCTATTGACCCAGTCTGTCTCTATTGACCCTGTCTGTCTCTATTGACCATGTCTGTCTCTATTGACCCTGTCTTTCTCTATTGACCCAGTCTGTCTCTGTTGACCCTGTCTGTCTCTATTGACCCTGTCTGTCCCTATTGACCTAGTCTGTCTCTATTGACCTTGTCTGTCTCTATTGACCTTGTCTGTCTCTATTGACCCTGTCTGTCTTTGTTTGACCCTGTCTGTCTCTATAGACCCTGTCTGTCTCTGTTGACCCTGTCTGTCTTTGTTTGACCCTGTCTGTCTCTATTGACCCAGTCTGTCTCCATTGACCCTGTCTGTCCCTATTGACCTAGTCTGTCTCTATTGACCTAGTCTGTCTTTGTTTGACCCTGTCTGTCTTTGTTTGACCCTGTCTGTGTGTTGACACTGTCTGTCTCCATTGACCCTGTCTGTCCCTATTGACCTAGTCTGTCTCTATTGACCTAGTCTGTCTTTGTTTGACCCTGTCTGTCTTTGTTTGACCCTGTCTGTGTGTTGACACTGTCTGTCTCCATTGACCCTGTCTGTCCCTATTGACCTAGTCTGTCTCTATTGACCTTGTCTGTCCCTATTGACCTAGTCTGTCTCTATTGACCCTGTCTGTCTTTGTTTGACCCTGTATTTCTCTATTGACCCAGTCTGTCTCTATTGACCCTGTTTGTCTCTGTTTGAAGTAAGTAAGTTCCAGAAGTTATGACGATAAATTATAATATTGTTGGTAATGGCAAATAATAATGCAAGAGCACATCCTAAAGGATTAATAAACTTTATGTTCTAATGAACATTTAGCACTGGATCTGGAAGACTTTCTCCTCTAGATGGAGCCACTAAAGGAGCCACTGCTGTCATTAACTGGTGAGGTTCTCTATGAGTTCAGACCATCATGATGATGATGATGATGATGATGATGATGGTGATGATGATGGTACCTGCTGTGTGATTCTCCAGCTGCTCCAGTTGTCCCTCAGCTGATCCAAGTCGATCCTCCATGTCTGCTCAACAAATCAGCTTTTACTAATGAAGCTTCTTTTAATGAGCTTCATTTGCCATCATTTCTCTCAGCGTACCTGCAGACTGATTCTTTAATTGGTCCAGTTGTTCCTCAGTAGAGCTCAGTCTGGTCTCCATGTCTACAGAACAGATCAGATTTTATTCATGGATTTAATACGTCAACTTAATTTTCATGTTTATTGTGCTTCAAGTCACTCAGATCCTGTGGAACCTGTGATTGTTGTCTTCTGATCCTCCAGTTGTTTCTCTCTGGATCTCAGTCTGCTCACCAACTCTAGACAGAAAACTGACTGTTAGGAAGGAGTCACTCCAGGAACCATTGTTGGATCATTCAGTTTTATTCTACAGTCAAATTTGTGTTAAGACCTGGCTCACTTTTCAGAAATATGTGCTTTTATTATTTACAATTATAAGAGCAACAGCTAAATAATTTGTATTATTTCAAATTCATTTCAACAGGAAGACATAAAACATGTTACCTGAGCTTCCTGTTTCCTGCTCCTCCTGCCGTTTCTCACTGACTCTCAGTCTGACCTCCAGAACTAAACAGGATTCATTCATTCATTTTATGATTTCACTGAGGATGAACAGAACCAAACACAAGACCTGATGATGGTACCTGCAGACTGATTCTTTAATTGGTCCAGTTGTTCCTCAGTAGAGCTCAGTCTGGTCTCCATGTCTACAGAACAGATCAGATTTTATTCATGGATTTTATACGATGACATTTTTAATTGCCTTCTCAGTAGCACCTTACTTGAGTTTCTAATCTTCAGATCTTTCAGTTGTTTTTCACCAGATCTCAGTCTGCTCACCAACTCTAAACACAAGAAACCTTTTTGGATCATTGTTTTTATTTATAAGACTACAAAGTTCCCTTTAAAATTTATACTTCTAAGTTTAAATGTTTACTTCTCAGCTTAGTCATCAACTGATCATGACTGAAGTGCCAGAATGAATTAATACTTCATCTAATGGAACAAGTTGATGTAGTTGTGTTAGCATGCAGTTAGCAACCAGAGAGATAAATGAATGATTTGAAACCAAATGATTAGTAAAAATGTGACTGACCTGTTGTTCTATTCAGTCCATCAGTCAGCCTGGACTCCATCTGTGCGAACTGAACTGAAAATAATATTAGAGTGACTAAGAAGATAGTTGAGGAGCTCATCAGGGTGGAGGGGGAGCAAATGGGCTGTTAGATACATCAGAACTGCAACTTTTCTGCTAGCCTGAGGCAAAACTGAAAACAATTAAATGTTCTCCTTCAACAGATGAAACACTTGACCCTGTCTGTCTCTGTTGACCCTGTCTGTATTTGGTTGACCCTGTCTGTATTTGTTTGACCCTGTCTGTATTTGGTTGACCTTGTCTGTCTTTATTTGGCCCTGTCTGTCTCCATTGACCCTGTCTGTCTCTGTTGACCCTGTCTGTCTTTGTTTGACCCTGTCTGTCTCTATTGACCCTGTCTTCTCTATTGACCCAGTCTGTCTCTATTGACCCTGTCTTTCTCTATTGACCCAGTCTGTCTCTATTGACCATGTCTGTCTCTATTGACCCTGTCTTTCTCTATTGACCCAGTCTGTCTCTATTGACCCAGTCTGTCTCTATTGACCCTGTCTTTCTCTATTGACCCAGTCTGTCTCTATTGACCCTGTCTGTCTCTATTGACCATGTCTGTCTCTATTGACCCTGTCTTTCTCTATTGACCCAGTCTGTCTCTGTTGACCCTGTCTGTCTCTATTGACCCTGTCTGTCCCTATTGACCTAGTCTGTCTCTATTGACCTTGTCTGTCTCTATTGACCTTGTCTGTCTCTATTGACCCTGTCTGTCTTTGTTTGACCCTGTCTGTCTCTATAGACCCTGTCTGTCTCTGTTGACCCTGTCTGTCTTTGTTTGACCCTGTCTGTCTCTATTGACCCAGTCTGTCTCCATTGACCCTGTCTGTCCCTATTGACCTAGTCTGTCTCTATTGACCTAGTCTGTCTTTGTTTGACCCTGTCTGTCTTTGTTTGACCCTGTCTGTGTGTTGACACTGTCTGTCTCCATTGACCCTGTCTGTCCCTATTGACCTAGTCTGTCTCTATTGACCTAGTCTGTCTTTGTTTGACCCTGTCTGTCTTTGTTTGACCCTGTCTGTGTGTTGACACTGTCTGTCTCCATTGACCCTGTCTGTCCCTATTGACCTAGTCTGTCTCTATTGACCTTGTCTGTCCCTATTGACCTAGTCTGTCTCTATTGACCCTGTCTGTCTTTGTTTGACCCTGTATTTCTCTATTGACCCAGTCTGTCTCTATTGACCCTGTTTGTCTCTGTTTGAAGTAAGTAAGTTCCAGAAGTTATGACGATAAATTATAATATTGTTGGTAATGGCAAATAATAATGCAAGAGCACATCCTAAAGGATTAATAAACTTTATGTTCTAATGAACATTTAGCACTGGATCTGGAAGACTTTCTCCTCTAGATGGAGCCACTAAAGGAGCCACTGCTGTCATTAACTGGTGAGGTTCTCTATGAGTTCAGACCATCATGATGATGATGATGATGATGATGATGATGGTGATGATGATGGTACCTGCTGTGTGATTCTCCAGCTGCTCCAGTTGTCCCTCAGCTGATCCAAGTCGATCCTCCATGTCTGCTCAACAAATCAGCTTTTACTAATGAAGCTTCTTTTAATGAGCTTCATTTGCCATCATTTCTCTCAGCGTACCTGCAGACTGATTCTTTAATTGGTCCAGTTGTTCCTCAGTAGAGCTCAGTCTGGTCTCCATGTCTACAGAACAGATCAGATTTTATTCATGGATTTAATACGTCAACTTAATTTTCATGTTTATTGTGCTTCAAGTCACTCAGATCCTGTGGAACCTGTGATTGTTGTCTTCTGATCCTCCAGTTGTTTCTCTCTGGATCTCAGTCTGCTCACCAACTCTAGACAGAAAACTGACTGTTAGGAAGGAGTCACTCCAGGAACCATTGTTGGATCATTCAGTTTTATTCTACAGTCAAATTTGTGTTAAGACCTGGCTCACTTTTCAGAAATATGTGCTTTTATTATTTACAATTATAAGAGCAACAGCTAAATAATTTGTATTATTTCAAATTCATTTCAACAGGAAGACATAAAACATGTTACCTGAGCTTCCTGTTTCCTGCTCCTCCTGCCGTTTCTCACTGACTCTCAGTCTGACCTCCAGAACTAAACAGGATTCATTCATTCATTTTATGATTTCACTGAGGATGAACAGAACCAAACACAAGACCTGATGATGGTACCTGCAGACTGATTCTTTAATTGGTCCAGTTGTTCCTCAGTAGAGCTCAGTCTGGTCTCCATGTCTACAGAACAGATCAGATTTTATTCATGGATTTTATACGATGACATTTTTAATTGCCTTCTCAGTAGCACCTTACTTGAGTTTCTAATCTTCAGATCTTTCAGTTGTTTTTCACCAGATCTCAGTCTGCTCACCAACTCTAAACACAAGAAACCTTTTTGGATCATTGTTTTTATTTATAAGACTACAAAGTTCCCTTTAAAATTTATACTTCTAAGTTTAAATGTTTACTTCTCAGCTTAGTCATCAACTGATCATGACTGAAGTGCCAGAATGAATTAATACTTCATCTAATGGAACAAGTTGATGTAGTTGTGTTAGCATGCAGTTAGCAACCAGAGAGATAAATGAATGATTTGAAACCAAATGATTAGTAAAAAATGTGACTGACCTGTTGTTCTATTCAGTCCATCAGTCAGCCTGGACTCCATCTGGGAGAACTGAACTGAAAATAATATTAGAGTGACTAAGAAGATAGTCGAGGAGCTCATCAGGGTGGAGGGGGAGCAAATGGGCTGTTAGATACATCAGAACTGCAACTTTTCTGCTAGCCTGAGGCAAAACTGAAAACAATTAAATGTTCTCCTTCAACAGATGAAACACTTGACCCTGTCTGTCTCTGTTGACCCTGTCTGTCTCTGTTGACCCAGTCTGTCCCTATTGACCTAGTCTGTCCCTATTGACCTAGTCTGTCTCTATTGACCCTGTCTGTCCCTATTGACCTAGTCTGTCTCTATTGACCCTGTCTGTCTTTTTTTTTTAACCCTGTTAGTCTCCATTGACCCAGTCTGTCTCTATTGACCCTGTCTTTCTCTATTGACCCAGTCTGTCTCCATTGACCCTGTCTGTCCCTATTGACCTAGTCTGTCCCTATTGACCTAGTCTGTCTCTATTGACCCTGTCTGTCCCTATTGACCTAGTCTGTCTCTATTGACCCTGTCTGTCCCTATTGACCTAGTCTGTCTCTATTGACCCTGTCTGTCTTTTTTTTTTAACCCTGTCAGTCTCCATTGACCTTGTCTGTCTTTGTTTGACCCTGTCTGTCTTTGTTTGACCCTGTCTGTCTCTATTGACCCAGTCTGTCTCCATTGACCCTGTCTGTCCCTATTGACCTAGTCTGTCTCTATTGACCTTGTCTGTCTCTATTGACCCTGTCTGTCTTTGTTTGACCCTGTCTGTCTCTATTGACCCTGTCTGTGTGTTGACACTGTCTGTCTCCATTGACCCTGTCTGTCCCTATTGACCTAGTCTGTCTCTATTGACCTAGTCTGTCTTTGTTTGACCCTGTCTGTCTTTGTTTGACCCTGTCTGTGTGTTGACACTGTCTGTCTCCATTGACCCTGTCTGTCCCTATTGACCTAGTCTGTCTCTATTGACCTAGTCTGTCTTTGTTTGACCCTGTCTGTCTTTGTTTGACCCTGTCTGTGTGTTGACACTGTCTGTCTCCATTGACCCTGTCTGTCCCTATTGACCTAGTCTGTCTCTATTGACCTTGTCTGTCCCTATTGACCTAGTCTGTCTCTATTGACCCTGTCTGTCTTTGTTTGACCCTGTATTTCTCTATTGACCCAGTCTGTCTCTATTGACCCTGTTTGTCTCTGTTTGAAGTAAGTAAGTTCCAGAAGTTATGACGATAAATTATAATATTGTTGGTAATGGCAAATAATAATGCAAGAGCACATCCTAAAGGATTAATAAACTTTATGTTCTAATGAACATTTAGCACTGGATCTGGAAGACTTTCTCCTCTAGATGGAGCCACTAAAGGAGCCACTGCTGTCATTAACTGGTGAGGTTCTCTATGAGTTCAGACCATGATGATGATGATGATGATGATGATGATGATGATGGTGATGATGATGGTACCTGCTGTGTGATTCTCCAGCTGCTCCAGTTGTCCCTCAGCTGATCCAAGTCGATCCTCCATGTCTGCTCAACAAATCAGCTTTTACTAATGAAGCTTCTTTTAATGAGCTTCATTTGCCATCATTTCTCTCAGCGTACCTGCAGACTGATTCTTTAATTGGTCCAGTTGTTCCTCAGTAGAGCTCAGTCTGGTCTCCATGTCTACAGAACAGATCAGATTTTATTCATGGATTTAATACGTCAACTTAATTTTCATGTTTATTGTGCTTCAAGTCACTCAGATCCTGTGGAACCTGTGATTGTTGTCTTCTGATCCTCCAGTTGTTTCTCTCTGGATCTCAGTCTGCTCACCAACTCTAGACAGAAAACTGACTGTTAGGAAGGAGTCACTCCAGGAACCATTGTTGGATCATTCAGTTTTATTCTACAGTCAAATTTGTGTTAAGACCTGGCTCACTTTTCAGAAATATGTACCTTTATCATTTTTATTATTTACAATTATAAGAGCAACAGCTAAATAATTTGTATTATTTCAAATTCATTTCAACAGGAAGACATAAAACATGTTACCTGAGCTTCCTGTTTCCTGCTCCTCCAGCCGTTTCTCACTGACTCTCAGTCTGACCTCCAGAACTAAACAGGATTCATTCATTCATTCATTCATTTCATGATTTCACTGAGGATGAACAGAACCAAACACAAGACCTGATGATGGTACCGGCAGACTGATTCTTTATTTGGTCCAGTTGTTCCTCAGTAGAGCTCAGTCTGGTCTCCATGTCTACAGAACAGATTTGCCTTTTCTTATATATTTAATTTTTCAACTTGTTTTTAAAATAAGTTTCATTTTCAATAAAGTAAACATCATACGTGTGTTTAATGTCCTCAGATCTTTCAGCTGTTTTTCACTGGATTGCAGTCTACTCACCAACTCTGAAACAAACAAACAAAAAACAGTAAAAATAGTTTCCTTTTTTTCCGTCGGTCCTTGAAGCGCCCCGGGGATTGCTGCCTGTCTCCATCAGTCACTGGACTCTTATTGATTCCCTTTTCTTTATTCTAGAGTTTATTAACTTACTTTTAAAACTTTCCTGAAATGTTCTTCTTACATCTAAACTAATGCTCATTATCGATCAAAGCCATCCTGATTACTGCCTTCCTTTATTTAACTTGTGGATGTTTTACATCTGTTTAAAAAAACTCGATCCTGAAGAACATCTACGACTGCCATCAAAACTACTAAAATCATTATTTAATTAATATAACTAACTCATAAACAGGCTGACTGACGTACAAAAGTCAAATTCCACTGTCAGATTAGTTCAGTTGAGCTGTTTCCACTGCAGCAGCTCGCAAAAATAAAACCTGGTCTTTGAGGGCAACAGTAATCCATGGTGACCTGTAGGCTGGATTACTGTAATGTCCTGTATGTTGGGTCAGTGAGTCGGGTCTGTATGGACCAATCTGCCTTCACATGGGTCAAAGTGCTGCTCACCTGTGTTGTGGTTCCTGAGTTCATCCTGTTGTCTCTCAGTTTGGTTCAGGCGATGCTCTGCAGCAAACAGTTCAGTTCGGTGTTAACGGGCAGAATAAAAGAATCTGATCATATAACCGGTTGTTGAATGGTCTGACCAGCAGCAGCACTCAGGCCGTCCAGACCCACATGACTGGAACTCAGTTTGTTTTCCAACTCATGAATTTGACCTGGAAAGAAACAGAGTCAGATAAAACATCCAACTTTTTCTGATAATCAGTGGAGCTGAAATGTTGATATTCCAGTAAAATTTTTTTACTGCTGTTAAAGCAGACAATAAGTCAATAACTCTTGAGTATAGATTTAAAAGTTCTAGTTCCACTGGGAGATTTTTTTTAGAACTTAAAACAGAAAAAAATGTCTTGTTATAAACCTGTGGAGCTTGTATGGTTTAATCTTTATTCACGAATTATTGACAAAAACAAATGTATTTATATTACTGAAAAGTTACTTTTCAGTCAGTACTGTTTTATTTTAAGATATTAGAAAAAGCCCTTACATCTGTTTTATTTTTTAATTTTTTTTGATTTCACAAATAAAATGAATAATGAATAAAGCAACTCAGTTCTAGTTGAATTATTGTAAGCATGTCTGGAGGTCATCTGGAGGTCAGTAGAATAGCTCTGGCTAGCATGTTAGCCTTCCAGTATCGTCTGAAGTTTTCATCAAAGTCTCAGCTACAAGCCAGTTTCCCACTACAGGTAGATGAGCTTTGAATAATAAAAGGTGACAGAAACATGGATGTGATGTAACTATGGGCTCATTGCTGCAGCTGTTTGTGTTGCTAACAGCTGCAGCAGCTTTACCTGCTGATACATTACAGTGTCAGAGGAGAGGAGGCTGATGTAGAAGCTTCATGTGCTCTTAGTAAAATGTCTTCCAACATGTTGGACCCAGAAGGCTGACCGTTACCTTCGATGTCAGCCTTCAGCTTGTCCAGGTGGATGTCCAGGTGACTCTCCAGCACCAGAACTTCCGAATCCATCCCAGATGAAGTGTTGCAGGCCTGGATCTCTGGGAGAGAAGGAAATCTGACCAATGTTGTTCATTTCAACACAAACACTTGTGGTGACTCCTGACAGATACTTTCCTTTTCTACTCTTGCTGCCACTCAAACTGTTGCATCAGAATGATAAAAACGCTCCACTTCCCACATTTTGTCACATTACAGTCATGAGCTTCAATGTATTTTACTGGGATTTCATGTCATAGACGAACACACAGTTTTCACATTTTCTTCACAAATAAAATGTGAAAACTTTTATTTGTGAAAGCAGATGTGGCATTCTTTGAATCTGATCAAAGAATACTGATATGCTAAAATGGCCTAGTCAAAGTTCAAACATAAATCCAACTGAGAATCTATAACAAAATGTAAAAACTGATGTTCACGGACGTCCTCCGTCCAGTCTGTCTGAGTTTGATCCGTTCTGATGATTAAAGCTGGCAGTGAGGCTCAGAGCGTCGCTGATGAAATACAGTGAAGCTTGTGGCTGCAGTGAGACAACATGTGAAAAACCTCAGAGGGTGTGAATACTCTTACTGTAGTTCCTGCAGCTCTTAGTTTGAGATCAAACAACCTTTGCTAAATCAAACTGACTTCAGAATTTACTTTGAGCTGAAGTTTTTATTCAAGACTCCTGCAACAGAACTGAGACAACTTCAGGAAAACATGCTAACTAGCTACGTTTTCTAGGTCCACAAACATCCTGAGCTCTGTGTGATGAAACGTTTAGAAAGTCCCACTGAATCTAAGAACGAACGAGTGTGAGGAGCAGCCTGACCTGAGATCTGCCCCATCAGCTCCTCCATCAAACTCTCCGTGTTGCACAGTCTGCCTGCCAGAACTGAAAGCAGCAAAATGCAGGTTACTGACAGCAGGCATCCAGAAAGAAATCCACTGGATCAGATCCTACTGGCCTGTCCAACTCAGAACATGTGACAAATGTCTACTTAACAAACAATTCAACATTTTAGAATGACACATCACTTTTATTAACTGAGTGATGCTGTGAGAGCTCTGGTGGATCCAGCTGCACTTTGAGTAACAAAACACCCTGTCCTCCTCCTGTTACTTCCTTATTCATATCCGTGGCTACTTCCTGTTGTCTTCTTCTACATTTTCAAAAGTAGTAACATCCAGCTGTTGATCGCGTGACTTGTGATGCAAAAAAAAGTGTTTGTATTGCAGTTTCGCAAAATGCATCCATTTGATGTGACCAAAAAACCTTTTATCAAAAAACTTGAGCTTTTTCAATATTATTGTGTTTCCATAAAGCAAATTCACTTTTGTAGTTTCAGTTTGTGCAATTCTATGTTTATTGGAAACACAAGTCACGCCACGTTTTTTTAGATTTTCCAGTTTTTAAATGATCAATTTTTTCTGCTTCCATAGTCGTATGTGTTGGTTTGTCACAAAGGAATCCTAATTAATACAAAGAAGTTTGTGGTCGGAACATGAGGAGATGTGGATAAGGTCAGGGAGTGTGAACACTTCAGTGGAGCTCTGTGCTGAACCTAGAGAAGAAGTAATGAAGGTGGATGAGAGGAGGATGATGACCTGTGTCCTTCCTCCTCAGCTGCTCCACGCTGCTCTCACTGGCCCTCAGTCTGGTCTGCAGGAACGGCAGCTCAGCCGCAACAGCTGTGGAGACAGCAGCACCGAACTGCTCAGCGCTGCAGAGACACACCAGCAGCTTTTTGTTTTTCCTGGGACTCACCTGAGTTCTTCTTCTTCAGGATCTCCATTGAGTTCTCACTGCTGTTTATTCTGGCATGAATCTCTGATATCTCAGCTAAGAGAAACAAACAAGACAGGAAATGTCAGAGCTGTCTGGGGTCAGGATCACAACGCCTGAGAGAAGGATCCACAAAACATTTTCAAAACGGAGTATTTTATCAGTTTTATGTGCTAAATAAACATAAGGTGGAGGATGACTGTAAAACTGTTCATATATAAAATCTGATAAGTGCGGTGTGCATTTCTATTCAGCCTCACTCAGTCAGTACAATGGAAAACCAACTTTTCTCTCCAGTTCCAGCTGCAGGTGGTTGGAGGTTTGTCTCTTAGTGTTTAAACATCCACAGGCTGAAAGTTGTGTTGCTTTGTTTTTGTAAGAAAAAAAAAGAGCTAAAGCTCAATCATCTTCCTCTTGATAGGGTTAAAGGTCAGTTTGCTGGCCAAACGATCACAATACCCACCATGGACATTGAAGCAGTTTTTGGTATTTTTAGCAGTGTGGGCCAATACCAAGTTCTGCTGGAAAATGAAATCAGCATCTCCATCCAGTTTGTTAGCAGGAAGTAGCATGAAGCTCTCTAGAATGTCCTGGTAGACGGACAAAAGAAAACCCAGCAGACCAGAACTCTGCTTGTGGAACCGGGGACCAGAGATTTAGGGGTTGCTGTGCTGAGTTGAGACTACATCTTTTTGGAAAAGGTTTGGATAGAATTGAACCTGAACTCTCTGCCTTTATCTGTCCAAATATGCTGAACTGAACGGATTCTGGTTGATGGATCTCGCCTTCATCTCCTCATCACAGCTATGATCAGCCAATAGGATGATAAGGTTAATGAAGCACATGAACAGGAAACACAACAACTAGTCTGACCTTTGGTCTGCTCTTCCAGCTCCTCCACCTTCTTCCTCAGACCAGAGGTCTGCTCCGTCAGCAGGAGATCTAGCGCCATCTGCAGCTCATCCATGCTTTGCTTCTGCAGCTCTGCCTCCATCTCCCCGTCCCTCAGCCGACTCTCCACAGTCCGGAGTTCTTGTCGTTGCTCCACTTGTTCCCCCTTTAGACTGAGGACCAGCTGCTTCAGGCCCTGCACCTCTTCCCAGAGGACGCTCAGGTCCCTGGGGGGACGTGCTTCAGTCCTGGTGCCATCGTCTGCAGGAACAGAGATCTCCGCTCGGCCTTCACCGACAGAGCAGCAGAGCATCAGCAGGAACAGAGCAGCAGACCTCATGTTGAAGCCAGAAGCCGTAGATAAGCCAGTCCAGCAGCTTTAACACAGTAATCCAGCAGGAGAACATTCCAGGGTGGAGAGACGGGGGCTCACCATAAATCCTCTGATCATGCATGAAACAGGCAAAACAACACATTAACACTAAACTGTAATCATGATCCTCCCTTTATTCAGATAACCCTAAATAAAATCCAGAACAAGCCACTGCTGTCAGAAGTCACATGATTAGTAAAGAGAATCCAGCTGTTGGTTTTCTGGCCTCAGATGTTTGTTAGAGAACATTAGAGAACAACATGGAGACCAACAGACCAGGGAGAAGTTTAAATCAGAGTTAGGATATAGAACAACATGCCGATTGGAACAAATCCCACATCTCTGATCAATCCATCATCTGAACATGGAGAGAGGGAGCAGCTGCAGACCTACCAGGAGGTGGAGGTCCAACCTAGCTTTGATCAGAGAAGCAAACCGTGGTTACCAGGGAGATTTACACCTGAGGTGGAAGAATCTGTTGGTCAACCAGAGGTGAGTCAGTCATAGTTACATTCAAAAATGGCAAATTGTAATAGTACGAAGCGCACAAGAGTAATAGTAAAATAAAAAGTTTGGGAGGGCCAGTCCGCCCTCCGATTTTACTTTGCAAAGGTGAGCTTTACTAATTCGGTGCATTTTATAGTCCCATAGTTTCTTAAAAAATTTCTTAGGTAAAAAGATAGGAATATTTTGAAACAGGTAAAGGACCTGAGAGAGAAAATCCATTTTAATTGCATTAATTCTTCCCACCAGGGAAATGATCTCCAAAGAGAAGAGATCTCCAAAACAGAATGTTATTTTGTAGTTTTACCATAACGGGGGAGAAATTAGCTTCATACAATGAATTAAAATCCCTAGTAATCTTTATGCTAATGTAGGTGAACTTATTATTAGCAATTTTAAAAGGCATACTTTCCAAGATCGAAGAGTCTTTGAGCTTAATTGGCATCAGTTCACTTTTAGACCAGTTGATCCTAAACCTACCAAACTGAGAGATTGTATCTAGGACAGTTGGTACAGCACACTGAAGGTTGGTTATGAACAAAAGGATATCATCCACATATAAGGACATTTTGTTTATAGTCCCTTTAGTAGTGTATCCCTGTACAAGGGGGTTGGCGTGAATTGATTGTGCAAGTGGTTGTAGGGCTAAGGCAAATAGTAAGGGTGACAGCGAGCAGCCCTGTCTGGTGCCCCTGTGTAATTGGAATGCAGGAGATAATGTCTTATTGGTGACAATTCTAGCACAAGGTATGTGATAAAGGATTTTTAACCATTTTTCGAAATCATCACCAAGGTCATATCTTCTCAGGGTCGCAAAAAGGTAGTGCTGTTCTATTTGGTCAAAGGTCTTTTCCGCATCGAGGGAAAGGACAGCTAAATCAGAAGTTTCCTGCCTCTACGAGTAGATCACATTGTAAAGACGTCTCAAATTAAAGAAAGAATGTCTGTTTGGTATAAAACCCGTCTGATCAGGATGAATTAATCTGTCAATTAATAAACTCAACCTATTAGCTAGAATTTTGGTTAGTATCTTGTGATTATAGGTCAGCAATGATATTGGTCTGTAATGACCCACTTCCTCAGGGTCCTTTTTTTGGTATTAGTTTTATAGTGGCTACTCTCATAGTAGGCGGTAGTATATTATCTAAGTTTGCTTGGGTATATATTTTTAACAAATATGGTGATAAAAGGTCACTAAATTCTACATAGAATTCCCCGGGGTATTTATTGGGACCAGCCGTTTTCCCATTTTTTAGTGCTTTAATAGCAACATTAAGAGAGCATTAAGAGAGCTCTTGTCTTCTTGAGGTAAGGTTGTGAGACTACAGCCATCTAAACACTAGCAGTGTGTATAGCGTTATCCTTGTCCAGACACCTAATTTGTTGCTCTAAATCTACCAACTCTGCTTGGTTCTTTTTCTTCGTTGCTGCTTGAAAAGATATAATACCTCCCCTTAAAAAGGCCTTCATAGTTTTCCACAATATTGAAGGAAACGTTCTTGGAAGGTCATTCATTTCAAAGAAAAAAGTAATCTGCTCTCTGATAAACTTGCAAAATTCTGGTTCTTCCAACAATTGTGGGTCTAATTTCCATGTCCTTTCAGTCTGGTTCAAATGGTCTAAAAGTAGATCTAAAGAAAGGGGGGCATGATCTGAAATTGCTATATTATGATATTTTACTTCACTTGTATAGGGCAATAATTTTCCATTCAACGTTAGTCAATTCGTGTGTACACATTGTGAACATTTGAGTGAAATGAACAGGCTCTCCCCTGTGGGTTAAAAATCCTCCAGCTATCAAACAAATTAGAATTGCGTATTTAGATATTCCTTAAGAAAAATACTAGCATTAGACGCCGCTGCTCTACGTGTTGATGAACGGTCGAAGTATGGATCTAATACAAGATTTAGGTCCCCTCCAATGATTAGATTAATCTGCGAAATGTCAGGTATTTGGGCTAAAACATGTTTGTAAAAAAGAGGAGAGTCTGTGTTGGGCCATATATATTAACCAAAGTTATAGAAACAGAGTACAATTCTCTAATATTAGATATCTGCCTTCCTTGTCGGATATGGTAGACTTATGGGTAAAATGTGTACCTTTCTTGAATAATACTGCCACGCCTCTAGCTCTCACTGCACAAGTAGAATGATAAGCTTGCCCTGACCATCTGCATCTCAATTTTATGTGCTCATTCTTATTAAGGTGGGTTTCCTGAAGGAAGATGATGTCACTAGACAATGTCTTTAGCTGTGCTAATATCTTACCCTTCTTCACAGGATTATTCAAACCTTTAACATTCCATGTGACCAAAGTAACTTGTCCCCCCTTCTTTGTTTGTGTTACATCAACCTGCATAACTCAGATTAGAATGAGAAAGAGTATAGAATTCCTCCCAAGTGTGATAGAAATGATTATACATGGTATCTAAGTCCCAGCCCACCCTCTTGAACAAAATGCTTACTGTCTTGCCTATACTAAGAAGAACCTGCAAAGGAAGGCGCAACCCCACTAAGGAAGTTATAAAGAAAAAAATAGGCAAAAGAATTAAATTAAGAGTAACACTCTTACAACCAAGACACATTAACCTACTCAACTAACAACTTCCCTTACTTTTAACTCCTAATTAGAAGTTGAAAAAGGCTCTGCAAAAATGTACAGTTCCAGCACCAAACTGACATATGAACAGTTTCTAAACACAAGGGTTCAAATAAAACGATTGACCAATATAAATAGAATTTCACCCATTCTTGCATCTTGACAGAACTAACAGAAACTAAACTGTTTATAGATTTGTATCATGGAGAATCTAATTTCTAATCTTTATTTTAAGACGCATTCAATAGTATATCTGATAACAAAGGATGGCGCTACTGCTCGTCCTGTATTGGAATAGAAAGGTTTTCTGAACACAACAAATCACATAGCAACTAATAGGCACTGTCCAGTCCATATCAATTAGCAGAAATATGAAAGACTTAAAAATAATTAACTATACTACATTAAGAAATTGTATTTAAACCTCAGTGCTACATGAAGCTCATTTTGAAACAATGCGAGTTAAAAACAGTATTTTGCAACAAGTAAATCAAGTAAATTAATGTCAGAATTCTGACTTTAATCTGACCTTAAAGTCAGAATTCTATCTGATGGTCTCCAGCCATCAACCAGCTTCAGAACCACAGATGCGCGTTGTGGCGGACAGCTAACTAACGTTCTGGAGAAATATGTCTGATTGAAGTGACTTTTTACATGCCAGAGTCCCCGAAGTCAGGGACTTATATATATATATATATATATATATATATATATATATATATATATATATATATATATATATATATATATATATATATATATATATATTATTATATTATTATATTATATTATATATATATTATTATATTATTATATTATATATATATATAAGGAAGGCAAGTCCTGAGAAGCCAGCTCAATGGCAAGAACAAGATCCGTGCAATAAACAGCTATGCCTTACCAGTAATCAGATACCCTGCTGGAATAATTAGCTGGTCAATGGAAGAGATGAAGGCCACGGATGTTAAGACTAGGAAGCTACTAACCATGCATGGAGGATTCCACCCCAAATCCAGCACCCTGAGACTGTACACGAGCCGTAAGGAAGGAGGCAGAGGACTAGTGAGTGTGAGAGCCACTGTCCAGGATGAAACATCCAAGATCCATAAATACATCAAGGACAAGGTCTCAACAGATGATGTGCTCAGCGAATGTCTCAGGCAATGGGGAACAGAAGACAAGGTGCTGGAAGTACCATCATGGGGGGACAAGCCCCTACATGGGATGTACCACCGACAAATAACTGAAGTGGCTGATGTCAGGAAAACCTACCAATGGCTGGAGAAAGCTGGACTCAAGGACAGCACAGAGGCTCTCATCCTGGCCGCCCAGGAACAGGCCCTAAACACCAGAGCAATAGAGGCTCAGATCTACCACACCAGACAAGACCCAAGGTGTAGGTTGTGCAAGGAGGCCCCTGAGACAGTCCAGCACATAATAGCAGGGTGCAAGATGCTGGCAGGGAAAGCGTACATGGAACAACATAACCAAGTGGCGGGCATAGTGTACAGGAACATCTGTGCAGAATATGGACTGGAAGCCCCGAGATCAAAGTGGGGAACACCCCCAAAAGTGGTGGAAAATGACCGAGCTAAGATCCTGTGGGACTTCCAGATCCAGACAGACAAGATGGTAATGGCGAACCAACCGGACATTGTGGTGGTGGATAAAGAACAGAGGAAAGCCGTTGTGGTGGATGTAGCAATACCAAGTGACTACAACATCAGGAAAAAGGAGCATGAGAAACTGGAGAAATACCAGGGCCTCAGGGAGGAACTGGAAAAGACCTGGAAGGTGAAGACCACAGTGGTGCCTGTGGTCATCGGGGCCCTCGGGGCAGTCACCCCCAAACTGGAGCAGTGGCTCAAACAGATCCCAGGAACAACATCAGACATCTCAGTCCAGAAATGTGCAGTTCTAGGCACAACCAAGATACTGCGCAGAACCCTCAAGCTCCCAGGCCTCTGGTAGAGGACCCGAGCTCAGAGGATGAAACAGACCACCCGCGGAGGGTGAGAAGGGAATTTATTTTTATATATATACTGCTCAAAAAAATAAAGGGAACACTTAAACAACACAATATAACTCAAAGTAAATCAAACTTCTCTGATTTACTTCTATTTAGACTTTCTCCAGAATAATAACCTTTTTTAACCTTTATAGCTCCACCGTTGAAAATGAGGCTCTGTGTGTGTGTATATATATATATATATGACTGGCAAGGACTCCTTGTTGCCAGTCTGTTGCAAGGCAACAAGGAGACAGACAGGACAAACAACCATGCACACACACTCACACCTAGAGACACTGCATTTAGAGAGACCAATTAACCTGACAGTCATGTTTTTGGACTATGGGAGGAAGCCGGAGTACCCGGAGAAAACCCACACATGCACAGGGAGAACATGCAAACTCCATGCAGAAAGACCGGGGCCGGGAATCGAACCCAGAACCTTCTTGCTGCAAGGCAACAGCTCTACCAACTGTGCCACTGTGCAGCCCACATTACCATCAAAGTATCTAAAACTTTTTAGAACCAGTACCTCCAAATGAACCACCCAATTCAGGGGATGCTGCAGGTAACCAAAGAAAACCCAAAATTACAGGTAAACAACCTGGTTGTCCATTACAAAAAGAATCAATACATTCAAGGTGAGTAACGTCGTTTTCTCTTCATGCCAGGAAAGAAGGTCCAAAAGACTCAGTAGACGACGTGGCTTCCAAACAGAAAGTCCCAAGGACCCAGGTAAGGACCTCACTTTTCTTTTCTTCTATCATGTTTGTATTCATTTAGTCAGATAAGTAGTAACCTTTCTCCTCCAGCGAGGCGTATTTCAGTTTCCACCGAAGAAACAATAGAATCCCCAGGTAAGTGAATCAATTTTCTGTCCATCCGTCCATTTTCCTCCACTCTTTCTGGGTCATGGGGCAGCAGCTTCAGAAAGGAGGCCCAGACTTCCCTCTCCCCAGCCACTTCTTCCAGCTCCTCCGGGGGAATCCCAAGGCGTTCCCAGGCCAGCTGAGAGACATAGTCCCTCCAGCGTGTCCTGGGTCTTCCTTGGGATCTCCTCCCGGTGGAACGTGCCCGAAACACCTCAACAGGGAGGCGTCCAGGAGGCATCCTGACCAGACGCCCAAGTCACCTCAACTGGGTCCTCTCAACTTGGAGAAGCAGCGGCTCTACTCTGAGTCGCTCCCGGATGTTGGAGCTTCTCACCCTATTTCTAAGGGAGAGTCCAGACACCCTGCAGAGGAAACCCATTTCGGCCGCTTGTATCCGTGATCTCGTTCTCTTGGTCATGACCCAAAGCTCATGACCATAGATGAGGTGGGAACGTAGATCGACTGGTAAATTGAGTACTGTCTCTGTTTGACTCGGCTCTCTCTTCACCACTACAGACCGGTACAGCGCCTGCTTCACAGCAGGCACTGCCCCAATCCGCCTGTCGATCTTCTGCTCCCTTTTTCCCTCATTGGTGAACAAGATCTCCAGATACCTAAACTCCTCCACTTGAGGCAGGAACCCCTCTCCCAATCTCTCCCAGAGAGGAGACATTCCACGTCCCAAGAGCCAGGTTCTGCAACTGAAGATCAGGTCGACGGGAACCCCTCCCTCAAGCACCATCCAGATTCCGAAGAGGACAGGACAGTTTAGGACAGGAGTTTAGTACCAACGATCAGAGCAATGCCTGCAGCCGCTCCAAAGCCCAGGCCAAAACTCAACCCGCTCACAAACGACTCTCCACAATTGGACAAAAAGCCCCACATTTGATGAAAATGTTCAAGAATAGTTTCCACCATTTCATCTTCTTCTGCCGGATTTAAATTGTAAGATCTTTTCATTTTTTTCATCAGTCCTGCAATTTCATCGAGTAACTCCTCTGCACTTAAATATTCTAACCTCCTCCTTTCAACCCTAATATAAAATTCTTCGAGGTCCTGAAAGAACTGCGGATTCTCCATGCTACACGTTTTAAAGCTCTCCAGTCTCTTCAGGACTCGAATGAAAGATCTTGGGAAAGTTCAAGTACTTAGAGACTGTTTTATGATGTCATAACAAAAGAAAATGATATTATGACATCACAGAGAAAGTGATGTCATAACTGACATATATTTACATTTGCATATATTTATGCATTTTATAAAATATATTTATATGGTTTTCTTTTTTACATATGTTGAGAATGGAAATCTTAATCGATGAATCATAATTTGTATTGACACATGGAGCATAAAATCAGCTAACAAAAGCATTCCGACTTTACTTATTTTATTCACTTTCAGCGCTGAAAGGAGACGCTTTAACCATTACATTCGAGAAGTTTCTAAAAAAGTCTGTGCAGCGTCTGAGGAGAAGGAGGAGGTTAGCAGACTATATGGACTGAAGACACTCCCTGAAATCACACCATGTCTCTGTGGCCTGATAAGTTTCTGTTTTTCTGAGAAATGGGCCTTAGCGTCTAACAGAATCAAAAATGTAACTCTTTACAATGAGCCCTTTGTCTAACAACGTGTGACTCTTTCTCGACCTGGTAAAGCGTCTCAACATCCCCCTGTTGGGCTCTGAAGAGCCCAAAACAAAACGGGGAGACAAACCCTTGAGCAGAAACTGTCCCTATCCGGAAACGTCCCCAGAGGCTATTACAGATGTTCACATGTATTTGATCATTGATGTTCTCTTCCATGTCATCATTCATGTTGTCTTTCATTTCATTTCACTTGCATTTGGTGGAGGTAAAAACAGATGGGGCCTCCGAGGCGGTGGATCCAAATCACCATGTCCCCCTTACAACCTAATGAAGAGTATGTAAGGAAATAAAATGTTAATAGATGTTAAAGTGTTAAAAAAATAGCTAAATGTTAAAAAGAATAAAATATTAAGATGATATGTGAAAGTTAATGAGCTATAAAAGAGTAAAATATTAAAAGAATATTTAAATGTTAATAAAATGTAAAATAGATAAAATGTTAGGACAATATTTAAAAAGTGAATAAAATGTTAAGATAATATTCAAAAATTAATAAACCATAGAAAGGATGCAATGTTAAGAAATGAAATGTTAAGATAATCTTAGAATTAATGAGTATTTAAGGTATAGAATATAAAACGAATACAGTGCTAAAATTTCAAACCAACAGAGTAAATAAGCATTACATGAAGTCCGATAGAAATATAATGAGATTAATAAAATCACATCAGTTCAGTCTCTGTTATATCAAGACCTATCAACGTCAGGTCAGTTTCTGCGTGTGTCCAGATGTTGAGCCGGTGCAGCTAGATAGGAAACCCCGACAGCATCCGCCAGGCTTCAGTGGCGTTTCAGCTTTAAATTGGTCCACCAATCATGGAAGGCGCCACAGTCTCACATCCTGTCACACCCAGAAAAGATTGGACTTTATTCTGCGACACAAGAACAACAAAAGCACATTTAATGGATTTATATAATGAATACTAAAGGAAAAATATATTTTTTATCCTAGATACTAGTACTGAACTTATACTCTAGAAAGCCAGAGTTCCACGATCGTCTTTAGGTTCTGGGAAACCATCTGATAGACAGGTGGGGTTCTGTTGGTACCGCTGCCCTTCTCTGTGTTGGAAGTGATGCACTGAACAGCCGAGGACCTCAGGCAGGGAACACAGCAGCATCCACAGGTGATGAGGAGAGCAGGGAAGATTCTTTAAGATTTCTTTTTTTTAAAAGCTGCTCCTTGAAGCTTTTTATCAATAACATCTGTTATTTATTTAACCAAATGACCCTCTTTTGTAGAGTTTATCATATTTATCAATACGTTTTTGGCAGTTTTGAGGAGAAGTTTGATATAACTAAATTTATTAAATGATATAAATGCTCAGGTTAGACCTTTCTGCATGACTTGGTTAAAAAACCTCTTGCTTCAAATTATAGCAAGAGACAGAGATGCAGCAATCAAACAATCCGTTCCATGTTTTAAGAAACACTGTTTTGTAAAATCTATTTGACACGTGATATCATTGTTCATTTTAATATATTCAATTCAGAATATTCAGTATTAACTCCAGAAGTATCTGTTACTACACATTAGAAAACATTTCATGTAAAAAGTCTGTTTTAAAGCAAACAACAAGTAAAAGTTTCAGCCATTAAACGAGGAGCATTTTTAACGGCACTTTAGCATTTTTGCCTGTCTCCCTGCATGAGGACATACAGGCTCCATGTTGTCACATTTTGTAGATGCGCCACCAGGTTTGTCCCAACCTGATGGAGAGGAGACAGAAAAAACAGGCCATTAGTGATGCACTTATTTAAACAGTAAACAATTTGAGCATGATTCAGAGATGAAGGTTGACTTACAGGCTGGATATCAATGAAACCTTCTGAACTTCCAGGTTGATGGGTCTGAAAATCTCCCAAATGTGTAAAGTGGAGCAGGGCGGAGTACTGGCAGCAGCTCCAGGACTACATCATCTTGTCTGCCTGGCAAACATAAGCTTGTGTTTAGGGTTATATTTATTTATTTATTTATTTATTTATTTATTTATTTATTTATTTATTTATTTATTTATTTATTTATTTATTTATTTATTTGTTTTGTTTGTTTGTTTGTCATAGTACCCCCAAGAATTTAAAACTACTTTCACCCCTGGTTATAAAACAAAACTTTTCCTGTTTTTTACGGTTTTATTTGCTCTTCCTTTGAGAGCGGTCAGACAGGAAGGCCAGTAACGAGAGAAAGGAAGCTACACAGCACAGGTCACCAGGCCGGGACTCGACCCTGTGATGTCCATGTCCAGGACTGAGGCCTCCATACATGGGTTGTGCTTTTCCACCGCACCACCCCAACGTTTCTTGTTTTAAGTTAGTTAGAATTAGCAAAATTGTATTTGCAAAATTCAAAAAAACATGAGAACATTTTTCAGAGAGTTTTTTTTACCTTCTTCAAATTCAGCAGTTTATATACTTTTGGTTATTATCAAGGATAAATGTCTTTTAATGCATTTAGACTATAGCTTTTAGACCTGTTCAAATAGAAAATGAGCTTAATTAACACACTGGAAACCACAGCAGAAAAGTATTGGGTAAAGTAACATTTTATTAGCAAAACATTTTTTGCTAATCCCAATAATATGGCCATTACAATGACCCAACTTTTAAAACAAACGTTCATATTGAATATAACCTTGTGTTATACATCAGTAACTAAGTATAAAAGATCATAAACACTGTTGCTCTTGTAGTATCAAAAATAACATGTCATCTCAGATGCAGAGATAGAACAAGTGCTAATTGTTGATAAGATACACATACAAAAATCCATAACTTGTCAATAACAAGGACATTTGTACAGGTGTTAGATCAATACTTCATTTTAGAACGTGACAATTTTGCTGGAAGCTGATCAAATAACCTCACCTCTTGCATTGCAGTGTTTATAACATTAGGAACAAGTAGATTTCTTCAAAAACATACTGAAATAATCACACAGCTTGATGACAGATGAACACCACATATGCTTAGAATCAATGACATTTATAAAATAAAGGAAAATGTTGAAAAAAATTTCTATAACTTTCAATTGTACTCTTGTATTCAACAGCAAATACTAAAGACTAACACCTCAACCTTCATTAAAAGATGTATGGTGTGAAGAAGAAAAAAAAAATCAGTTTTCAGACACGAAAAATTCTTTGGCCATTTGCAAATGTTGAAACATTGTATAAAATTTTCAATATAAATTAGTTTCTTGTTTTATTCCATTTCTATTCCAGACCCAATTACTCCTTACCAAAAGAGTTTGCGATTTAACTAAACTGTCACTAAATATGTCTTCCATTAAAAAAAACTTAAAAGCAAATTTTATTATAACTTTATATGTCTCTAACAATATTTTTCTTGTTACTGCAGAAGGTTTCTATCCAGCAGCTGGAGATGTTAGATTTGGTCAAGATGCCCTTGGATGTAGTAATTTACAGTGTTTTTTTTTCATTTGTTTTGTGGCAACTTTATTGTATAATGTGAAACTAGGGAGAATAAAAGAAACTTGAATATTTTCAGCTAAAACTGAGCTTCCATACGGCTATCAATTGTTTTTTAAACAGGAATAATTTCTCTCAATTCAAAATACATATTCTTTATGTCTCTTTGTAGTTCTGCTCTACTCTGATTGAACATTTCAAAAGTAGTGCATTGCACTATGAATCAAACAACGTCCATTACCCAGACATTGCTTTCAAGAACTGCATTGAATTCAGAACGAAAATCTGGGAAGTTTTCATAACTATCTGCTATTTTCAGAGTACTTCCACGTGTGTCCCATCTTCTTGTGAACTCTGTCATATCTTGAAATTCCACAAATATACTGTTTAAATATACTGTTTGTTACAATAAGATCTGATCCAGTGCAAAATCGCATACATTTCTGAAGCTTAATGTCATCCAGCTCTCTTATGAATCTTTTGAGATGATTCTTCACTTCCTTTTGCTTTGGAGTTAAATCTACAGAAAATTTCAGCAGCTGACAGACTTTTTTGGAAGTTGGTTGCAGGTCTGAGAACAGCTTGGTCAGTGCCTCTGGGCTGAGGGACAGATGTGGGTAGATGATCTCCCTCCAGCAGTCAATGACAAACATTGGTTTTTGGACGAGCTCTTTGTGAGCTCTTTGATCAAGGATTGTAGGAAAACTTTCAGGAGTGATTCTTTTTCTACAGCCATAATTGTCAAGAACTTCCACAAGATCATCAAGGTCAACAGCAGAAAAATTCTTAACTCCCTTAAAACTTCACATTCTTGGCTGCTCACAAACTGTAGAAAATGTGCTTTAAAATCGCTGTAAACATTACTGAAAAGCACTTGTTCAAGAAAAGGGATTGCAATTTTATTTGGAAAATACTGACAGTCTTGGTAGCCTTTCAAAAGGATTCGCCCAACTGCCTTCCATTTTTCAGCGGTAAAGTCATGGCGGATAAATGGCACTTTGACTGTTGTACCAACGGTGCATCGCTCATAGAATTCATTCCAGAAGCAAGTGAGAACATCTCTCAGTAATCCTGAGCCAGTGCCTGCTTCTTCTGTGTTGTCTGGAAGTATGCGCTTTACATTCAGTGTTTTACTCATAATGTCTTCATCAGAGAATGCAGTAATAAGGTCATGTAAAGTGTCAGCATAGCGTACAGTGATCATGATTGCATCTTCTGGATTTGCTGGACTGGGGTGAACAAAACCCTCATAGATTAATGTGTCGTCTGTCTTCCTCAGCACCTAGAATGGGACCAAAAGTAATTTCTGAATCATCAAAAAGTTCTGAACTATGTAGGACTTCAACAGAATTACTCCTGACTTCCACCACCTGCAATGGATTAAATTCACTGCTACTGCTTTCCAAGACAAATACAACTTCAGATGTGTCATTGTCATCTTCTTCTGGATCTTTTGGTTTTGTTGCAATGTAGAAGCGTAACATTGACAGTCTTGCTAATCCACCATCAGTGGCCATTTGAATTTTTCTAGTGCCACCTCCCTGCTTCGCTCTCACCTGTTCGGTAGTTTTTCCATCATTATGTATCCATCCAATCTCAATATTTCGTGTTCCTTTTCCTTCTTTTTCTGCCTTCTATATTACTATATTTAGAGTATAGTTTTTGGATGCTCTACCCCGACTCATGGAAATCCACTTTAGTAGATTCAAGCTGCTCTTCATACTTTTGGCCAACAGGTGTCAGTAAAGAGAACAGCGTTGAAAAGCTTCGAGTAATTAACTTTTTAACATAACAAGCTGCACGGAGCTCCGTTTGGCCATCGGCAACTTCTAGTCTTGTGTTTCTTAGCAGCTTATAAGCAATCTAAAGACTACCAGAGTAATCAGGGCTACATACATAAAGCTGCTTTGAAAAGGCTGATAAACATGGAGGAAAGTAGTCATTTTGTGCATCATCCTAAATGTTTTATCAACTATAACCTGTTCAGAAATTGGTATATTTTCTCTACTTTATTCATTCACTCACTCAGAAACTCTAGTTTTTCTGAATTTTTCAAAGCTACACCTATTATCATCGCTGCAGTCATTTTTCTCATAGCAAATGGAGCTGATTCACACAGAAGGATCCTTTTCTGGAGTTTTCATTCAAAAGAGCACGTGACCCCATGTTTCCCTTTTATTTAAATGGTGGTGCTACAGAAGCATTAAAACGATTTGCATTAATCGGATATTTTTGGATCAAGAAGCAGTTGGTGAAACATACCCAGATGATTTGATGATAACAGAAAGCTACAAGAAGCAGTTTCTGCTGGTAACCTTCCTGGATACCTGCACCCTACAGAGCATGCTCAGTGGGATCCTGGTCGTTGAATTAATTCCCTCTTCAACGTCATGTGTCTGTTTTTTCTTCCCTTTCATAACTTTGTTGGATGGTTGTTTTTCAACTGATTGTCAATTTCTATTTACAAGCCACAGTTCAGATTCATTTAAAGATAGAATTTAGTTCAGTTTATGTTTAATAATTCATATTTATGTTCAACATCCAATCTTCAGTTCATATTCAACTCCAGGTCACCAAATGTTAAGCTACAACAAAACTCCTTATAACGGAATCCCCAAAGAGTTACATTTGTTTCACACACCAAATTATGTACTAACAGAAGAGAAATCATCAGTTTGTTGAATCACAACCATCGCAACATGAAAAATTAACTGCAACAGAAAATAGTTTTGAGGTTTTACATTTGTCAGACTTGTGCTTTCCCCTCTTTTAAAATGGAGATTCTGACACCATCAACCTGGTAACTCAAGCTTTATGTTTACTGTCTGCATGCAGAAAATAGATAAATAGAGCTACTAGTCAGGCTCTGTACGGTTTCCTGGGAACATATTTACCGTTAACCATTACTGAGGATCCTGCATTTGCTCTGACTTGAGTTTTCAATCCATTCAAGTCAAAAGTACAAACATTCATTATTACAGATTTAAAAATCTCTTATGAATGCTTGGAGGAAAAAAAAATCAGTTCACTACATTTCAGTCAAGTTAATCTTCCTGTAGGGTTCATTTGACTGGCAATTTGTTTTATCATTATATAACATCTACAAACTGACAGCTCTGCTTATCTAAAAGCAAATCAGAAGCTGAAGGCTGACCGTCTGAACAGACTGAGCCCTGTGGTAACAGCTGAATGTTGGACTGCAGACTGACGGCACCAGAACCCTTGAGAATGTTAAGAATTGTTATGCTTCCATTAGTGACAAAAATACTGATTCACAGCCCTGCTCACCAAACCTGTCAAAATAAATCAATTCGTCACGATACTTCAGCACCGAGTTGAAAGTGTTTATTCAAAATCTATGAACAAAAGCAGAAAAGTAACAGAGACCAGTCAGTCATTTCCAGTGTTGTAGTGCAATCAGTGAACTAATCCTAAATATGTTTTCCAGAGAAAATGACTAACCTCAGTAACTATGTCTGTGTAACAGGAAGTAACCAGCAGCTTGGAGGAAAGTTCTATGAACAGTGAACATGAGTCGGGTCTAATGGATCCGTTCTTCTCTGGCAAAGCAAAACCCAATCAGCTCAGAGACAACGGACAGGTTTAAAGTGTAACCAACCCCAAATGAACATTCTTGTTTTAATAAATTGTTTAAATAGGCTATAAAGGGTTCTATCTTTACATTTTTCAATAAATCATGTAAATATGTTTAGTTCTGTGATATTCTACGTAAAACGGTCTCAGTGCTCGGGTCCTTCAGTCGAGTGGTGAAACACACAAAACTCCTACATTTGTCACTATATTGGGGGCTGAAGGGAAAAACCAGAAGAGGAACAAACAAAATAAATAGGCAAGAAACTGGATAAGTCAACCGTGTTTCTGTCATCCTGACCACAGCGCCGCTCAACAAGCCTGTCGACAAATCAATTCATCACATGATAAATTAAAACAAGCTCAATCATTTCCATTTACATGATTGTGTTTCTCGTGTCTCTTTATACAAAATTCTTCAGTCTGGTGCTTTGGTGTAAACTAGCCTGTTTTTTTAAAGGGTAATTTTGTTTACAGAAACTTCAGCATCTATTTTATTTGAAGTTCTGGTTGTTTTATTCATTTCAAATATTTAAAATGTCTTCCAGTTCCAGTGTTAAATATTCTTTAGAAACTAAAGTTTAATGAAATTTGAGGATGTGTTTTAGCATTATTATGCCAATCTCATATTACTTGAAAATGGTCTCAAAACAAGAATATTATTGTTTATCGCAATAACTTCTGGGATAATTTATCGTTCAGCAAAATATGTTAATATTACAGGCTTACCGCTCAGCCCTACACCTGGCTGAGTCTTTTGGCTCTGCCTGCTTTGATACTTTCTAACAGGGGTTAGTTACACTTTAACATCACTAGAAGAGTCGGTTTTACACATTTAAAATACATATATTCCAGAAATAGCTCTAATGTAAAATTTAACATGATTCAAGCTGAGCCTGAGAAAATCCTTCAATCTCAGAAGCAGTAAAGCTGCTGCTGTTTAGCACAGCTTCAGTGTTTTGACCTAAATGCTTCCTGATTGTAACTGCAGATCAGGAGGAAAAACAACATGGTGGCTGCTTAGGCCAGGTCTTCTTCTCCCTCCTCTTCAAACTCTCCCTCCTCCTCTGCCGTGGCCTCCTGGTACTGCTGGTATTCAGACACCAGGTCGTTCATGTTGCTCTCTGCCTCGGTGAACTCCATCTCGTCCATGCCCTCACCAGTGTACCTGCGACGACACGTCAGTGTCTATGTGATGTACAGCACGCCGCTATGAATCACTGCATTGTACTCACCAGTGCAGGAAAGCCTTGCGGCGGAACATGGCGGTGAACTGCTCTGAGATGCGCTTGAACAGCTCCTGGATGGCCGTGCTGTTTCCGATGAAGGTGGCGGCCATCTTGAGGCCGCGTGGCGGGATGTCGCAGACGGCCGTCTTCACGTTGTTGGGGATCCACTCCACGAAGTAGCTGCTGTTCTTGTTCTGAACGTTCAGCATCTGCTCGTCCACCTCCTTCATGGACATGCGGCCACGGAAGATGGCCGCCACCGTCAGGTAGCGGCCGTGGCGTGGGTCGCACGCCGCCATCATGTTCTTGGCGTCGAACATCTGCATGGTGAGTTCAGGGACTGTCAGGGCCCTGGAAGAGAGACATTCAGTTAAAAGGAAGTGGGGTTGATCGTAATCTAAGGCTGGACTGAGAGACTTCACCGGTACTGCTGGCTGCCTCGGCTCGTCAGCGGGGCGAAGCCTGGCATGAAGAAGTGCAGTCTGGGAAACGGCACCATGTTGACGGCCAGCTTCCTCAGGTCGGCGTTCAGCTGGCCGGGGAAGCGCAGGCAGGTGGTGACGCCGCTCATTGTGGCTGACACCAGGTGGTTCAGATCGCCGTAGGTGGGCGTGGTCAGCTTCAACGTACGGAAGCAGATGTCGTACAGCGCCTCGTTGTCAATGCAGTAGGTCTCATCGGTGTTCTCTACCAGCTGGTGGACGGACAGGGTGGCGTTGTAGGGCTCCACCACGGTGTCTGACACCTGTCAGGAGGGGGCGGGGTTACAGAGAACAATGGAGCCTAGTTAAAGACCCAGAGGAAGCAGCTATGAGGCAGAGCATCTTATCTGAACCGATTTGAATGCTGGATGTAAACCTTGGGCGACGGCACCACGCTGAACGTGTTCATGATGCGGTCCGGGTACTCCTCCCGGATCTTGCTGATGAGGAGCGTGCCCATGCCGGAGCCGGTGCCTCCTCCCAGGGAGTGGGTGAGCTGGAAGCCCTGCAGGCAGTCGCAGCTCTCCGCCTCCTTCCTCACCACATCCAGCACCGAGTCCACCAGCTCAGCTCCTTCAGTGTAGTGGCCCTTAGCCCAGTTATTACCAGCACCGCTCTGACCTGGAACAGACCCAAGTAGAGGATATTCAGAGAATAAAGACTTACTTATATTAGGACTATCATGACTTAGTTGTCAAAGTTCACTGTAAAGATTTGACTAGTTTTATGACTTCATGTTTGATCCAGATTTCTTAAACTTGAACTAAATTGAGTGGTTTCCCTTCAGGCTGCTTCCTGTTTCCTTGCCTTCCTGGTCAACATTAGATCTGTTAGTGAGTTTAAAGGATTCTTTTCCTTTTCAGCCTCATTCAAAACAGAAATAATATCAGTTTGTCTCCAGTTCACCTGCATCATATTTAACATTAAGGCTTATATTTCTCTGTGGATTTTTTAAATACAAAAAATAGACAGTCTTCCAGTTTTGTGTGGCTGCTCTATGTAAATAAAATGTAAATATGCTAAAGCAATACACTCACCAAAAACAAAGTTGTCAGGCCTAAACACCTGCCCAAAAGGACCAGACCTCACGGAGTCCATAGTGCCAGGCTCCAAGTCCACCAGAACAGCACGAGGGACATACTTTCCACCTACAGGAGACAAAAGTAAATTGGACTAAAGTATGAAAAAATAGAAAGAAAAACATTTTCTCCATTAACTGCAATAATAATTTATTTTCTATAAAAGCCAGTGTGCGCAACATGTGGGAGAAAAGTTGTAGCAACCGGTTATCTGTTGCTAACAACTAACCGTTAGCAACAACTCTTCCTAAAGTTAACAGTCGCCGTTAGCAACAGCCAACTAGTAACCATTGAATTGAAAACCGGTGACGTGAAGGCCAGGCCCTCTGGTGGACGGTCGTGGTACTACAATGTTTCTTTGAGATATTGAATTACTTGGACCTCCAATGTAGTAATACTATACAACTATGAAGCAAACTATGAACCAACCTGACGCCTCGTTGTAATACACGTTGATACGGTCCAACTGAAGGTCGCTGTCCCCGTGGTATACCCCGGTTGGGTCAATACCGTGTTCGTCGCTTATCACCTCCCAAAACTAAAACCAAAAAGAGAAGAAAAATATTAAATTAACTAATTGAGCAGAGAGATTTACTAAAAACAACGCAAGCCAACAGTTATGAATAGCCTTTCAGCTAACAGCCACGCTAGCTTTTTTCCTGCTGAGCAAGCTGTTGGTTATTTAGCAGCGCGCACAAACTAAGTAATATTTCAGTCAGTGTCTCAACGAATTTAGGCCGAAGTTTCAAGCATGAATCCTTTCTAACCTTGGCTCCAATCTGGTTCCCGCATTGGCCAGCTTGAAGATGAACAATTTCCCTCATTTTGTCGAAATAAAGACTTTCTGACCCTTCTCGAACAGGCAAAGTTGGTGCGCTACTCCACGGAGAGGATTATAAACCTAGGAGGTGGGTGGGAACGTTGCTTAACGGTTGCTACGTGCCATTGGATGAGAAGGGTTTCACTTAAATTGTAAACGGTTCCTGATTGGACAGTGTAACTTCAGTTCAAACATTGGTAGGAGTGAGCGGGGTTACCGGGTTACCTTGGAAACCAAAAATAAACCTTTAACAACACCGCTGGTGTTTTCGCCAAAGATTTTGCTTCACCATATTTTTTGCTTCGTATAGTTACAAGCATATCATATTTAAAACTAAATTCATCTGTATTTATTTTTTAGTGATGAAAGTTTATACAGAACAAATGCGCAATAAAAATACATTAAGTACAAAAATGTAAAAGTTGAAATGACATTTTACACGTTGAATGTTTTTATTCAACGTGTATTCTTCTGCATTCTTATGCTCGTTTCATTGTCTAATTTCATTTCTCTTTAGTCATTTTGTTATATCCGTGTTCATTTGCATGTTATTTTATTAAATATTTTCTTACATTTTCTGTGTAATTAATGCTCGTCAGTATGTATTTATTTAATGAACTTGCCACAGTTGTCTCTTTCTATTACAATTTGGACAATTCTAAATAATATATATATAATAGTATATTTACACAATCTGTCTTCCTTGAAAACTGAGTTGTTATGAAGACATCATCCATGAATTTTTGCATTGCTTATGTAACCAATTTTATTGTTTATTTAAGACCGAGTTCTCAGACAGGAAATTGGTATTTCCTAAAAACAGTCGATTTTTAGCCCATCAAGAAGCCAAACAGGAGAGGTAGGAGTTTTGTTAGGAGTTATGAGATGATGGCTCTTCAAAGAATAATAAAAAATAGGTGAAAAAAAATAAAATGCACAAAAAGTGGAGAAGAAGCCATCCAGCACCAACAGATCAGACTGATATCAGATCACTGATTTTAAAAGGTAAGAGATTACAATTAGTTGAGGAGAAGCACTGCTATATTTTTAGAAAGCAAGTCTTTTTTTATTTTTTGGATTTATGTTTTTGTGCGTGTTTATGTAGGCAACAATCTGCTTCATTAGGAACTCACTTTTCTGGTTGAACTCGAGTCGCCTGCAGAGTTTCCGTCCTGTGTGGACTGTAAACTGGACCTGTAAGTCCTTGTACAGAGGAAATGTAGCTACAGAACACACACACATTCTCACAAATATTACACCAAACTTTGTTTTTTCTTCTTTCAGAAGACACAGTTGAAACCAGAAGTTTACATTCACAAGAATCAAAAGAGACAAACACATTTCTTTCTATCTGAAGTTAAATCAGAACTTCTCTTGTTTTTGGTCAATTACAATTTACAGAATTATTCCTATTTGTCAAATGTCAGAAAGCTTAACAATAACATTCCTAAATAATTTTTTGTAACTTTTTTCAAATTCAGAAGAAAACCTGTTATGTTCTTTGATTGGGCCTGTGTCCTAGAGTTAAATGGGTTTTTGTCCAAAACGAGTACAGACCACAGAAAAGCCAAACATGTTGTGGAAATGCTGCTGAAGCTGATAAGACAGATTCATTATCCAGTCAAACTGTCCTGGCCCATCGGTGGGCTGAAAGGCCACTCAGCGAGGAAAAAGCCTTTACTTCAACAGAAACATAAAAAAGCCAGATTGCAGTTTGCAGATGCAGGGATAAAGATCTTTATTTTGGATAGATGCTCTGTGATCTGATGAAACCGTTTGGCCATAATGACCATCATTACATTTGGAGGAAAAACTACATTTTCTGAAAGTCTTCCGAAGTTTGTTTTGCCTGTAGTTTTGAAAAGTGTGGAATTCAATTACAAATATTTTCCAGATCTTAATTAGTTGATCTTAATTGATCTTTCTGTGAAAATGTAAACAGAAACTGAAATCAATTAGAAACACCCAAAACTATTACAAAAAGCTCAATGTAAAGAAACAAAAGATGAAACAACACCTGTCTGATAAAAATCAGACACGTGCTTTAACTACACCTCTGTGTCTTTGTCTCAGTTGCAGGAGAAAAGGAATCTGAGATGAAGGAGAAAAAGTCAGAGGGAACGCAGCCACTGGAGAGCTGCTGCGGGCCGCGCCTCCCGTTTCTGTTTGACCTGCTCCACCGGAGAGCAGAGCTGCTTTCAGCACCACCTCCATCTTGGTGGTGTTGAACTGAACAACATGAGGCAGGTAATGGTTTGAGGACGTGGAAACAATAAAAGCACTGACTGTTTATTTATAAGATCAAGTTAATGTTATGTTTTTAAGAGTATGCCATGAGAAAAGTAATGTCAGCATATTAAAACTAAATGTTTTAGATGTCCTGATGACAAAGCACAGTCAACCGCAAATCCTCAGTTCAGTGAGAATGATTCGTTCACTGCCCTCTGGCAGCAGCGGAAGGAACAGCAAGTTGATCTGAAGCAACACAGACGGAGGAAAAGTCCCAGGATCTCTGGGAACACTCCGCTTGAGCTAAAGAACGGAACGTTGGTTACATATTGTAACCCCAGAATCTATGAGTATAGGCGCTTGTGGTTTGGTTCACTTTTCCAGATGTTTGCTGCCATTTTGTACCAACATTTGTGGATGATAATCAACAGCTTTAGCCAAATTATCCCAACTGCACAGACGAAACATTCTCAGGTTTCCAAACAGGAGTAGGAAAAGGAAATTGCTATATTTTAGCTATTCCTCCTCCTAAACAGTGTATCTTGTGTAGGATCTGTCAGCTTTTTTCACCAGGGCCACTTCAGCAATTCCAGTCAATTCTGGCTTTGACTGGAATTGAGGAGGATATTTTGGTTAGGAATTAATGACCGAGACTATATAGATTTTTATATTTAATTTCCTGCACAATTTGGTAACATTATGTTTCCCAGATTTAAAGAGTGCTTGAATTTTTAGAACAGTTCATTTGAGTGGAACTCACTGAGAAAAGATGTTTGTTTTTTTATTCCGATTCTGGTCTTTATTCTTGTATAGTTGGGTTGGATATCTGGTCCTTCAGATCTGCTTGTAGCATGGAGACCCAGCCCAGTTAATGTGAACCATGGGTATTTAACTTTATGTCATTGTAACTAAGCATGTCAAACCACAATTTGACAAAATATGGATTTTCTTTAGCTGACTCAGATGATTGAAGGCTACAGTAAGTAGCTTTTCAATAAAACATTTTTTAAATATTTGTTAAAACAATCACCGTGTTGTGACAGTATGCCATGAGACAAACAATCTGTGAAAAGATCTAACTCCTCCACCTTCTCCCTGAGATATTATAGTTATTTGAAGAAAGGCACGGCTCCCAGTTAGTGATGTCTTTAATGTACTACATAGATACATAATCACAGTCATCACTTCACTGCTCTGTCAATACAGCAAAAATAATTCTCACCTTAACATGCAATCATTCAAAAAGAGATCTCAGCCCTGACAAAACTCCATAATGCAAAATATATTAACAAAAATGTATTTCCAGCTTCTAATTTGAAAGCTTTCTGAGCCCTCCAAAAGATATTGGAAGCAACATAGAACCTGAATCAGATGTTACTTCCATATAAAGATGTTATGGTACAGCTTCAGCAGAAGGTAAACAGGGGAAGGTTATTCCGTTTCAACTTCCGTCCAAAAGGTAATGAGAACAACTAATCACAAAACAAAACCAACACAGATCTGGATGGAAGGTCTCAGGAGTGATGTAGTACCGGAGCAACAAGTCCAGAACAGCCTCAGCTTCTTTCTGACTGGAGGAGGATCTTCCTAAAAAGGTTGTTTCCACAGGTTAAAAAAATACAAAAGTCCAACCTGCAAATGATCCAGTGGGCCGTTCAAAGAGCAGCATTATAACCACGCTCCGCCAGCATCCGACCACCAGGTCAAAGCAGCACGGCGTTCTGTAAACCTCTACTCCTGTGTCCGATCCTTAGCAGCTTGTTTTAGGTTCCTGTTAGTGAAGGCCGGCTCCAACTTCGGATTACAAGGCCGGCTGGGAATGATGAGCCAGGTGGACGATGTGGCTAGTATCCGTCATCAAAATCCCCATCACATCCATAACCTGGACAGAGGGAGACACAGAGGGGGAAAAAGAAATGACCATGCAGTGAATGGGTGATTCAGGGTTGAGTTTATCTTCCCTCTGGTTCAGATCTGATTGTTTTGAGTCAGGTTTGAGTCACTCCCACATGTGGTCCTCAATCAGATTCCTGCTGGAGGTTTCCTCCTGTTAAAAGGGAATTCTTCCTTTCCGCTTTCACAGCATGCTTTCTCAGTATGAGGAACCGCTGCAGTGACTCAGTGCAATGAGCTGGACTGCCTTAGGTTGCATTTTATTAATTGGAATCTCAAACTCAAAATGTATGTATTGGACCCATTTGTCTTGTTAAAGGCATTTAAATGACAGATCGGCTACATTTACACAGCAGGTCTCAATGCTCAACTCTGATTTTTTGCTGAACTAAAATTTCAGAGATCTGATGAGAAGACGTTTCAGTTTCTCCAGATTTATCTTGCTATAAAAATTAGTGGTGAGAAAGCATTGGAAAATTTACAATATGCTACCACTTGTTTAAAAAACAAAAACATATTTAAGTACCAACTAACTGCATTTATTCACCAAGCACTCTCTAAGGTAAACACCTGCTGTGTGTTTAAACTGACCGTCGCCGCCCAGCAGCTCCATGGCACTAACACAGGTCTCCTCCTCTTCATCCTCTTCCTCGTCTACATCGTCATACAGGACAGGTCCACTCTCGACAACTGCTGCACTGGGAGGGGCCTCTGCAGTCGCTGCCGGAGTGGGAGGGGCTTCAGTCTGACCAAACGATCAGGAAGAGACGCTGATTATTTTCACCAGTTTAGTGGCTCATATGATTAAGTCAAACAAAGACATGGCAGTACAGCAGAGGAGATAGAAGTGCTAAATGTAGCATTGTAGTGTGACCAACATCTTTCCCCTTATTACAGTAAATGACTTCAGCACCTGATTTAAAAAAATATTTTTTTTAGATAAAACCGCCCAGCAGATCATTTAGATCATTTAGCAGATCATTTAGCAGAAAAAATGAGATATTAACCAGAGTTTTGGAATACTAATTTTCTTCATAGTTCAAAAAGTGAGTTTTTCTTTGTATTTCTAGTTCTTCCCATTGTATTAGTTAAGCTAACAAGTGTTCACTCCAACGGGTTAACTGGAAGTTGTCTATGTTTTTTCAACTGAATTGGGATTATTTTGCAGCGCTGAATCAAAAAATGACATCCAATTAGATCAGGTTTTTATTCTAATTTGATTTAAAGAAATCTGACCTTCTGACTAAACTGATGCCATTTTTTGTGACATAATCAGTTCATTGCCATTCATATTTCTCATCCAAAAAAGATTTTAGGTGAAAAAAAATGTTTTTCAACAGTGTATTAATTAAATGCTACAAACTTGGATTTCTATAAATTAAATAATAAACACTAATAAGATTAAGTACATAGAAATTGAACATTGCGTCTTCATTGTGTAAAATTCTCTATCTCTTTCCTGTCCTGATGGAATCTCTCCTCCTGCTCATCACTCATTGATCAGATTCTCAGGAAACGGATCCAGATGTCAGAACAAGTCATGATTTTGATACTCATGTTGCTCCGTAGTTCAGGAAGTTGACCTGATTGAGCAAAACCAAAGTGATTTTTGGATTCAACTCATCAAAATGACCCTAAAACAGTTGAAAAACCCCTGACAGTTTTTTGGCTGTTGACCAGTGTTATGATCCTGATGAAACCAGTCGCATTCAGAAATCACATGACCACTAAATAAATTCCACTTAACTTAAAGGAGAACTCCAATGAAAATCTCAAAATGTTGATATTGCGTGAATATTATTTACATAAAACATTTATCTGACCTAAAACTTAACTTGTTTTTAGCGGGTTCTTTTTGTCAGTTTATACATATGCGGGGTCATTTTTAGGAGGTGGAGTCGATGCGGTTGATGACGTGCTCTGTGCCAAAATATTGTCGGCCTTCTAGAAACTCAGAGTGAAGAATTACAGAAAGTGATGTATTAGGTGCAGAGCAAATGAACAGGAAGCTCACCTGCTCCACAGCCAGCTTCTTGTTGGGTTGTCTGCTGATGAACGGCTGCAGTCTGCAACACAATGACGATTAAAGACATAGAATCAGAAAAATCTAAATGGAATTACACTTTTAATCTTCAATAAAAACATAAAAATAATGTAATGGCTAAAAATATGAATCCCATTAATTGGCTCCATGTAAACAAAATGAATCTAGTTTAATTTGTCTTATTATATTAATGTTGAGATTCAAGCATTAGTGTTTGGGAAGGGATCTATTAAGTTAGCTAGCTTGCTTCTGAAGACTATTGCTACTATTACACTATATTCTTCATTAAAGAAAAAAAAAACCACACACACTTTTAATGAGCTCTGTTGTCCCTGAAATTAATGATTTATTTTCCTTTTTCTTGCACTGACTGTCCTTTCTCTTATTTCATTATATAAAGTCCCAATGAAATATACAGACGTTTTTGGTTGAATTGTGAGAAACAGGAAAATGTTTGGGGTGAGGCACTGCAGTCTCAACCTTTCATCTATAAAAGTCTTTGGAAATCAAGACGTAGATGACAAGTAGCTCAACAAGGCACTCTGGTGGACAATATGAGCTTCATGTTGACTGAAAACCAAACATAGATTTCAGTTTCAGACACTGATTGATCCAAATATTTGTATCTTGGCCACAAATCTTGGCCTGCGCTATGGCTACTTACCAATTGATTCTTTTACATTCATAATCTACAGAAACGCTGGACAATGTAGCCGATTTGCAAGGTAATACCAGCAAATAATGTTGTTAGAGTCCTACACTCTCTAAATCTCTATTGGCTCCAAGCATCTAGCTCCTGTCCCTGGAATGACAGTGAAATTGTGTGAATGAGAACGAGCTCAGACCCAACTTTGAGTGACATGTCTCTCTGAGAAGGAAATCTTTTCTTAGACAGCCCAAGAGATAATCAGCAATGAATTTACCACTGGCGGTAATTCCTAAGTAGAAATCCCACCACGCTGGCTGATATTAACATAACTCCCGGGGGCTCCCCACCTTCTTTCATGCCCACCCAGCCGGGTGCTGAGCTCAACTCTCACTGATAAGACGAAGAGTGCGAGTGAGCTTTTAATTAATCTGCTGTAACCGGGGTAAGAGGACGGGAGAGCGGGGAATGTTTCATCTTCACCCCCAACGCTACCCGCCTTCATTCTCAAACCTTATTATAATATCCCAGACAAGGTGGTGGACCACTAACTACGGAGAGAAATATTCAGGTCACATGTGTTAGACAAGAGCACATGTGGTCTGAGCTGGACATTGTCAAGGAGGGGAATGGTGAGGGACTATAGGTGACTGGTAGAGGCAGAAAAGCAAAAAAGCAAATCTGCAAAATGCAGGCAAAGGTCACAGATAGGTCAAGAAAAGAAGTGACAGTAAAAGTGATGGATCCATGGGTTTGATCAAAAACAAAACTCTGGAGTTTTAAACATGGTGCACACAACTCCATTGAAAGACCAATGACGCAATTTGACTTGTGGCCTCCATGAAGGTCACAGCTGAACTGCGTTGGTCTTTCAATAAAGTTGTTACCTAGAACTTGAAGGTAGTATCATCTGCACTACCTTGTTTCAAGATGACCAGCCAACTTTACACTGTTATCATTTTAAGTAAAAATTTATCTTAGTGGGAGGAAAAAACAACAGCAACAAAAACAGTACTAGTATATTAGAAGGACATTTGGGAGGGTGGTAAAAGTCAGTCTGGGAGTTGTGGGGTTAGTAATCTGTCGGTTCATCTTTTACAGATTTTTAGTTCTCTCTCTGTGCACCTTGGGAGTCGGTGAAGTCGTGTCAGAAACGGTTTGGATAACTGGCTGTTGCCCCTGAATCCACCTATATGACCCAGGGTTTACCAATTGGGTTGGGATTATGGTTGTTAAAAACAATCTATATTTTGATATCATCTGTACTAGGAAACTGAATTATTCAAAGTCTAAACCGACTCAATCACATCTGCCCAAACTATGGCACTTTTCCTGTAACTGCGCTGCAATAACAGAGACACTTGGCCTTTGTCATCAAACAATGAGCTGATGCTGGAAGTTTTAAACTCCAACATCAGAAAACTCAAACACCCAGAAAACACCATGGCGGTGGGGGGCAGCAGCTTCATGCTGGGATGATCCTTTACTTTAGCAGGCACAGGGAAGCTGATCAGAGTGTATGGATGGGATTACAAACAAGCCAATCCTTCAATAGTTTTTATGCACAACCACTGCACAAGACTCCACTGCTGAAGAAAAAGTCTGCTGAAGAAGATCCGAAGCTTGCTCCAGAAGATTTGAAGCCAGTGAAATACTGGGAGAAAATAGTTTTGTCGGATAATGCTAAAGCTAAACTCTTAGGACTTTACAGCCAACAGCCACATTTACGAGAAGAAAGCTTCTGCACATCAACCCAAAACCAACATGCCAAAAGTGAAGGTTGCAGGTGGAAACCTCATGGTGTGGGGACTGTCAACGCAAACAGAACTTAGAAGGTCAGATAGAGACATGTCTGAAGATGAAATGAGTTTTGAATCAAATTATCATCAATAAGAAATTAATAAAATAGACCAAGTATGACGAATATGTTAAGAAAAGGAGTAGCACACGTCTTTAGGGTGAGGATGGTGTCACATGTCAGGTAGCAAAACTCAGGCAAAAAGGAACCGATTTGCTGATTCTGTTTGGATGAGAAGAACTAACCAGCAATAAAGATTCACCACTAAGTATAACACACACATCTGTTGCTGTTCTCAGAATCTAAATCGGGTCTCTCAAAAGGAAACTTTTGCTTAATAAGAAAAAAAAATCAATACACGTTGTTTGATGTGAGAAAACTTCAAGTATTTTTACTGGGTGGTTTAAACCCTTTATGCTCCAAACTTTGGAGCGATAGTTCTCAACAACACAGATCTGCTGGCAAAGATTTTCCACTTTCTGTCATAATATTTATTCACAGTGAAGCTAATTGCTGTCTGTGTGACGGCAGTCGTTAATATCAGCTCCCTTCAGTCCACTGAGGAGGTCAAAGATCAAAAGGCCATCAGCAGTGTTGCCAGGCTAGCGGTGGCAGACTTCTTGGCAGCCTTTTATCACCATGGCGACCATTCACAATAGCATGGAGTGACTCTCAGTCAGTGGAGCAGGCGACATAGTGAGTACAAATAAATCACTCCCTCCAGCAGAGTACAATGGAGAGCAGTGAGCACTGAGATCTTTCCTACCTCTTGATCTCAGCATGTGGAGCCATTAGTACAGGGTCGACCAGTTCCAAACACTTCAGACGACGTCCAAAACACTGAAACTTAAATATGGAGAACCAGTGCTGCTCAATGGAAATACAACAAAGAATGTTTCTTGAAAAGTGGAGAAGAAAATTGTAGCTCACATGCAGTTGAACAACAAGCCATGCATGCAGCAATGTGTGTTTATTTATGTTTGTGAAAGTATTCACACCCTGTAACCCTTTTCACCTTCAGGCACATTATAACCACAAGTATGTATATTCACTATGTAATATAAATACACAGCACACACAAAAAATCTCATACATTTGAGATTAATCTCAAAAATTTTCTTGGAAATTTTTTTTTTCGTGTTTTGAAACTCAGAAATGTACATTTTATTTTTTTCTGGAAAATTTCTGAGATTAATCTCAAATTTCAGTTTTCTGATGGAAATTTACTCCTTTTTTCTATCTACAATAGCTTTAACATGCTGTCATACATATCAAACGTATGCCAAGAATTTAAAAAGTTATTTTTTTAAAACCAAAAACCAGAGCTTATTCTATAATATTATTGTTAGAACTGGAACAATCAGTAAGTCATCTTTCCAGCAGCAGCATGAATAACCGCAACCTTTCCTGCTTATCACACAATAAGAACATCCTACCAGTCCATGCCTAACACTGTCTAATTTCACCATGGTAATAATTAAAGACAGAAACCATTTGCTCCCTGACAGCTGGAATTGTTTCCTTTATGCATCTTAAGGCACATTTAAATATGACTCTAATGTAGCCATTGTATTAATTCACATGTCTTCAGGCTACACTGTAAGCCACTTAGCATTCATTACAGTAAAACACATGGATCCATTTAGCCTACTATTCAGGTTTGTCTTTCTTAACACTGCACATCATGTTACTTGAGTTCTTCCTTATACATCAGCAGTCAAACAGCAGTTTCTCCCCGATCTCATTAACCCATCTTTAAGCTGCAGTTAAAATATACACCGTAGATTAATTACCCAAAGAGATGCACCATGACACAGAATGATATCCAAACTATTAATCAGCCTCCCATCCTGTCCACCCCATTTTACTCTGTCTGCACATTCTCTTTCCCTCCCTTTCCTCTGCTCCGTCGCCGGCTTTATCCATCCACTCAGGCAAGACGCTATGTTGGGCTTTCAGTCTCTGCTGGGTTTAGCCGTGCGTTCCTAATCAGCTTACTGCCAATGACACTCAGCCTGAGCTGAAAAGATGATTGAGGGAAGTAGTTTAGCCAATGGCTGAAAACTGGTAATAGCTTGGTAAGGTGGAGGAGATGGTGCTGGTGGGGGTTCAGTAAAACAGAGCAGGAAGAGTGAATAACATGTAAGGTTTTGGGAGTGAAGACTAACACGGCAGGAAAGCTAACATAACCTTTAGGTAGCAAGGCACGCCTTCTTGAGGCTTCAGCAGCCATAAACTGGGTGGCAGCCTCAGGAAACCATCTATCACACTAAAATTAACTTAATGTGAACGTTGTTAATTGTTGGTTAGGCTGCATTTTGTTTTATTTGGCAGATAAAACAGGGATCTTATCCAAATGACCCAGTTTTTTTTACCCTGTAGCTTCTGTCATTATTTGTCTGTATTCATTAAATAGATGTGTGGCGGCTAAGAAGGATGTCTGGATGGCATTGGATGAGCTGCTGTCACTCAACTTAGCCAAGTCAAACATTTAGAATCAAACAAATGCAGTCATGTCTCTGGTCTTTATTAGAAACAGGCTCATCCTTAAAGACTACAAATCCAAATAAATTAGACTTAAAGATATCAACGAACTCTCGTAGCTACATCTTTAGATAACTAACCATAAAATCTGTGGTATATTTGAAAGCTAAACTCAGAATGAGCTAACTGTGAAAAATAAAATAAGACTTGAATGAAACGACACTTAACTCCCGTATTTATAATGTGCAGTGACGATTCTTGGGGGCTTATCCAGGATCTCAACTTGCCATGGAAAAATGACACAAACACACACAAACAACATGCTTTTTTGATTTCCGTCTGTCCGTCTCCACTTATCCAACATCAGGTTGCAACTGTAACTGGTCCCAAACGCTGAGACTCTCCAGGTCATCCTGGGGGAGTTCAAAGTGTTTTCAGATCAGAAAACACTTACATACATCTTTCATTCATGAACTGGTTCAGGGCCCTTCAAATTTCAGTGTTTTGTTGAGAGCTGAAGTCTGTTTCTATGCGGTAGGAGAAATTTATTTTCTTTTTTTCTATTTTTACACATTTTCCTCTAATTTAACAATCCACAAATCTTTCCACTGATCACCAACACATTGTTCACTCTCACTGCACCTAACAGAGACATAGAACGGAGAAGTTGATAACCAGGCAGCGACAGTAGATATGGCATTCATGTCCACTAATGTGAAAGCTGAAGTGACTTGCTGTTGAGGGATTTTTACATGTTATAGAACCATGACTGATCAAAGTCAAAAGTTTTAGTTTTAAATCTAAAAACTAAAACTTTTAGTAGTATTGACAAATCCAATACTATTGGGATTTGTCAAGTTATTGTATAAAGGTGATTCTAAGTCTTAAAATATATCTAGTGGAATTTCTGAATTCCTCATTGTGGAGAGGCAAGTAATAAGCCAAGTCTGCTGGAGGGTTTATAAATATGTTTAATCTAACAACAAAAGTAGCTTGTGCTAAAAAAAAAAAACATGATAAACTGCAACAGACTTAACAGACTTATCAAAATCCTTCAGCGTCTCTGAGACCAAACAGCACACTACATCGTGATTCAGAACCGGCTTTACAAAGGCCCTGCAAACGGCAACCAATGAATAGAGATGAAATAACCAAAAGATGAGAGACGGAGCCAACAGTGGGGCTTTACATCCCCTTAATCACCAAACAGCTGCCCCTACAGGGTTCCACTAAAGCTCAAAGATGGCGCCCAAAACCAGCGTCAACTCAAAGGGCTTTAGAAAACAAAGCCGTGTAGGAAAACCAATTCCTCCCAAAATCAAATACAGTGAAAACCATTTAGTTTTTCCTGTACGCCAAACCAAGAACAATTCAATTCTTCTGAAACGAGCAGAGTGGATCTTTTCTGTGATTGCTTGTTGTCAAAGCAACACCCACAGACAAATTCTGTCTGTGGATTTGAGAAGATGGTTAAAAAAAAGAAAAAAAAAAAAAAAGGAATATCCCCCAGGAGTGGAGAGGCAAACCGAGCATCTGTCCTCCTGTCGCAGCCGATTATCTTAGTCAGGCGGAAGAAGACGAGGTGGGGCCTTCTAGTGTTTACAGATTGAAGCCAGGAAAAAAAATTAAACATCTAGGTCTGAGAACAGCAGAGGAGGAGGAATGGCTGGTGTGGCAGTGAAGAAATAGCCGACATCTATATAGTCTTGATTTAATTAACTATCTGTTAGGAACAGAGATTATTTAATAGTTTGAGGATCACTAGGCTAACGTAATTATAGGCAGATTTATATGCCTAAGATGATAATTATGAGAGACACACTCACCTCTGACATAACCTACTGATTCTACAAAATCTTATAGCATTGGCAGAAACAGAGTAAATAGTCAAGATGGCATTTTTGTCGAAGCACAGTTGAAATCCTCCCAGAGGAGATGAGAAGATTTAATGGGGTTCTACATTCAAAAGGTACTCAGTGTTGTCTGAAATACAATCTAAAACAACCATCCTGATGTAGCAAAGGTTGATAAACTCTACTGACGAGCATGCCTCACCTTTCCAGAAGGATCCTACAAACAACTTTGTATTTTTCAGAGATTCACAAATACAAGACGACGAATCCGTCAATTTTTAGATTGATTGTCTTTGATTGCTGAGGGGCCAGCTGGAAGCTAAAATATTTAATTTCTTTCAGTCGGTGAATGCATCATATGTAAGCACTACCAGGTTGAACTGGCACCAACCCCCCACCCCGATTTGGTACAGATCCTGCTACTGAGATAAAAAACAAACAAACAAACAAACAAAAAAGAGTCAAAGTTGGTTGTCTTCAGTATTGGAAAAAGTGTTTAAAATAAGTTCAGAGAGCTATAGAGATGTAAAAGTGGTGCACTGATTTATCGGCCAGCCAATTTATTTGTGCTGATTTCCTTCATTTTGGGAGATCAATGATCAGCTGATTTTTACATGTGAAGCCGATTTTATCCACCGATCTTATCTACCTTGGCAAAGGTCTAAGAGTCAACCACTGTCCTCTTCTGCTCTCCGGTGAGAAACGTTTGATTGACACCAGTATGTCTGCATGTTTGCAGTTAAAGATAGTCACCCCGCTGTTGCCAACTCAACAACTTTCTTGCTATATTGAGCAACATTTCAGACAAAAAAATTGGTATCGGCCAAAATCGGAATCAGCAGGTTAAGCTTTTTAAAAGGTCGGTAATCGGCGATTGGTCAGAAAACTGCGATCAGTGCACCCATACTGATAGGTCTTCAGCCAAAGACAAGACAGAAATCCAACAGACGCTAAAATCTGAGGCCACTCCATTTTTGTTTAAGTTTTGTGAAGAAAGAAGTTTTGATCATGCGTTTTTCAGAGGTTTTTATGTAATTTCCTTCAGTGGTTATTGGTGCAGTGCCCCCACAGGCGAGGAGGGGAACAGGTTTTTCAAAGGTTTTGGTTAGTTTGACAATTTTGCAACTTAAGTTCCCAATCAAACCGAGTCTACTGAACTATCAGGAATAAAAACAATGCGACTCTCGGGTGAACAACTGGTTGGGAACCACTGCTCCATGTCTCAGCTGTTTGAATATTTCCATGACAGGTACTGGATACGTACTGCCTCTTCTCCAGGTTAGTGCTTCATGTTGCTTTTGTGGAAGAACAGACCTAACTGATGAATAGTAAGATTACTTGCTTTTCATCAAAGATCCAACATCATCACTTGGATATTGTGTCCTGAACATATACTGCAGCATGAAAATCACCTTAAACAATGTAAACGAGATGCACCAGCAATAACTCTTCCAATTCTGATTTTGTCAAATTTACATACCTGCTGTTTTGTTAGGAACATCTTAAGGTAAATGTTCCAACATTTTTAAGCTAACAGGACAACCTACCGTTTTCCCAGGGTGCTGAGCGGCATGCTGAGGCTCAGTGGGGTTCTAGTGGGCGCAGGTCTACGGGTGCAGGCAGGCGTCCTAGGGGCCGGCGGCTCCACCTTCGGGGACTCCTCAATACCAGCCGGGCTGCTGCCAGGCTTTACGACGAGGTCCTTTAACACGTCGTAGTTGATCTTGGTGGATATCTTCTTCTGCTCCAACATCTTCTCAATGGCCTCGTCAGCAGTGCTGGCTTTGATGGCAGGGTGCTTCTTTGAGGGCCGTCTGGGCTGTTCAAAACAAAAAGGAAGGATACGCTTGACAAACTGAAGTGTAGAAAATGTGACATTATTTAAAACGTCTGTCAATGACAACACTCCCAATTAGTTGTTAATCTAAAAGCAGACAAACAAAATAAACATTTCTACAGTTTGGCACATAACCACAAACAATGTATTTTACTGGGACTTAATGTGATACATAATTATCAAAATGGTTCACAAACCAAAAACAGACAACTTGAGATGAGTTTTTAAAAATTATTTATTTAATCCCCAATTCTCTGAGGTGAATGACCTTCTCATTCTCAATTCATTTACATATTTTAAAGCTTCATACAAATATTTTCTGTTTTGTTTTAAAGATTTAACCTAACAACACCACACTTACACTATGCAATGTTTTTGAAAAATAAAAACTTAGCAGATTTAAGAAAAATATGAATATTCTTACTATCTTGCTGTGATGTGAGAGATGAGTTGCTGTAAAACAGACTTTTATTATGACATTAACAAGAAACAATTGGCTGCACAGTTGTTCATTCTTCAATCAGGAATAGGTCTGATTTTTCGGTTTTCTACTGGCCAGTCTCCAGTAGAAATTAAAACCAACTCCTGATTTCCTGATCCAACTCGTAAATTTTTATTTTTATTTTATTCTACTTTTGCGACGTAAATGGCATGTTCTTTTCAGAATGTGTTTTGAGTGCAGATTGGGAAATCACAATTACTTCAAATATTAAAAGCGTATCTAAGGTACAGCACAAGTTAAGCTTTTAATAAAAGCCCACCTTTGCCCTTTTGGCTGACTTTTACTTTAAAACTGTCAGAATTTTTTTTACTTGACATTATTTTTCATTTCTCAGCTATTTGTGTTTCTGTTGAAATTCCAACAATTAACATTTCCAAGGTTAATTGGTTTTACCTTTTTTTCTTTATAGATCCCAAGCTCCTTCTCTTTTTGGATCTTTGCTTCCTTTTCTGCAAACAAGAACGATGAGCATAAAAACCAATAACCACGATCTGTGCACCTACAGACATGTTGTAACGCGCTAAATGTTGATAAATCACAAATGTATGCAATATACAAAATAAAAAGTTTTGCTATTAATTGTCAACACAATGACAGCTAGATTTGTGATACCAGCTCCAATGGTATCACATTTTCCAGGTCAGTAAAAAATTTTAATAAAAGAAAAATAGAGAGGGAGATGCTAGCTTGACTTTGAAAACCTTCACAAAGATATACTGCGGAATTCTGTGCTTTTTGGTTCAGTTGATTTAAAAAAAAAAAGGGTTGTCAGTTGCTATGACAACAGGTCTGTGAGTAGCGTAAAGCCAATAGTGGGTGAAAATAGAATATGAGTGATTGAGTTATTTTTCTGTTCACCAGTTTTTCTCTGGTACTTTCCATTTCAGGTGGCACACTGCACTAAATTAATAACACCTACATGTCCAGGCTTCATTTTAACAATTAAATTGTTCTACTGCAGCATCACAGCTATGGAAGGGCAGCAAAAGTATTAATAGGCTGTTTGCCTTCCAGAGTTGGGCGCATGTGCAAAATTTCCAAATGTAAACAATAACACTCGATAACGTGTCTATAGAGCTGACTTAAAAAGTGAAAGGTACATCAAGGTATGAAATCAGTCAAAGTATTTAAATAAAAAGAAAATTCTGCACTGAAGCACACCCTAGGCTGACCGGTCATGCGGCCTCTGGTACCTTTTTGCGCTTTTAGGTAGTCTGCATTTTCTGCCATCCAGAGTGCAGTTTTGATTTCAACTTCTTTGTCACTCAGCAGATACTGCAGAGATACAAAAGAAAATAGAGGAGTTAAATTCAAGAGGACATGTTTTTCCACATTTGGTTCCAAAATATGTTTGTATAATGAGAAGTTGAAGAGTGACTCAACCACTGCAGGGTGCTCAGCTTTTGTGGCTGCAAAACAAGGCCGAATCGTCACCCATCCACAGCCATTTAAGATTCATCTGTCAAAAAAAACTGACGGCTTTTGGTTTTCCAGGACTAAACTGTGCAAAACCAAAACACTACAGCCACATTCTGTTTAGAAAAGAGAGGATTCATTTTGGGAACCCTTTCATTCACTTGTTTGGCTTTTTCTGTCACCCAGTTCTTTTGTTCGCAGCCCGAGGAAAGTTAGTGTCAGTTTTCACAAGTCCAAGTCTAATTTAGTCTCGACCACATGTAAAGTTGTAAAGTGCTGGGTCCTTTATGCAAAGTAATCAGATTACATTACATATTTATCTTCTTGGGACAATAGGCTGGACTTAGGGACACACCGCAATCTAATTAGCTGGGTGATAATACTGTGGACTGGTCAGTGTCTGCACATGTCAAGCTGTTGGGATGTGATACAAAGGTGTGAGTGAGTATGTTGATTCAGACATGCTGCAAGACCTACTGATAGCAGAAGACCTTGAAGGTTCTACAGTGCTCAGTTTTATTAACAAAAACAAAATTCAAGTGGGATTCCATAAAGATCTGTTGTTTTAAACCAAAACTGTACAAAAAAATAAAACACATTTTGCATTTAGGAAAAAAAACCAAAAAACTTTTGTCTAAGTATGTTCTACATCAAACTCCTAAAGTGGCTCCATCCGTTTGTATTTTGGGAAACAATATCTTCTAGTAATTACCTTTTGTTATCAAAATGGCTGAGCTTTTTCACAGGTTCATGTTGGTAATATCTTAGCCGTAGATTCATTCTGTGCTATAAATAATCAAACATTCACTAAAGGAATGCTGTTATTGTCTTTTAGACAACATTTTTATTTTTTCATTTAAAAAAAAAGAACTGAATTGTGTATTTGAATGTTTTAATGTATTTCTAGATCTCAATAGGTTGATCCAGCTGCACAGCACAATATAAACGCCTGTCCAGAGCAATACTGAGCAGAAGTGACCGGGTCAAAACAATGTCATATATCCTGAGCAGCAGAAAGCAGAGCTGCTCTAGATGATCCATGTCAGTCCTATTCATCTTCCAACTCCCCACAAAAGCACATGTTTGATAATAAAAGCCGATGTCTGGATTTGTTTTTGGTTCAATGCTGAAATCTAATATGAAGAGCATGTAAATCTAAAGTTTTGTATTGTTCCGATTCCACATCTTTGTAAGGAGGTCAGAAATTCAATTTAGCCATCATAAAAAGTTAGTGTTCCCACTTTTCATTTGGCTGAACTGTGTGAAATAAAAGGTCTCCAACAATGTTTTTTTTTTTTTTTTTGCAAAATTGTAAAGTATTTTCTTCTATATGTAGGGATGTGCATAGATGTTTTCATACATGAGGATCCATGAAGAGGTTTTACATACCAAATTGATCTCACTGTCATCTATGCCACTCAGGTCCAGCTCTCCACTGTCAGCAGTACCACCTGTCATGGAAACGATAACCAGAACGGACAAGTTGAGATGATATTCTGCAGAGCACATCGTTACTGCAGCGTTCCCATTCCAGGGTTCACCCATAGAGAAAAATAACCAAAATATAAGTTTCTAACAGTGACTCTGCTCTGGATTGTCAAAAAACCAAACTACCTCCTTTATAGATTCTCTTCAAATGACACACTTGACCTCAAATAAGACTTTTATAGTTATTATACTTTAAAATTATTCTAATTTTAATTTTTTTGGATCAAGAAATTTTTTTGGATTTCTTGTGATTGACAGTGCTAAAAAAACGGTCAATCAGGCTTGTGTATGTGCAAACAAACTCAAGATTGCCTACTTGCTGCAACTATGCTAAAACGTAGGCAACCTAAACTTACAGAAAAACTGTTGCTAGCTAACTACAGCATTCACTGCAGGCTCCGCTATGGAGCAAGGGGCAGGAGGGAGGTTGTGGGCATTGGCAGTGCTAAGATCCGCCCCCTGGCTTTCATTGGTTGTTTCTGACAGAGTTGCTTTCCTGCAGATGGCAGTAGAGCCACAAGGAGAAGGCAGAGGAGCTTGATTTTTTTCACAGATTATCTGTCTCATTATAAGGTCAGGACAAAGTGACAGTTGTAGCAAATATGTAAAAAAAAAAAAAAAAAAAATTCTAAAAGTTACCTGCTGTAGCTTTAAGAACGTCCAATGAGCACGAGAAAGCAAACTATACTGAATGACACTTCCACCATCACCATGAACCAAGGAAAGCAGCCATCATTGTTGCTGTGGCTTTCTTGCTGCCACATCTGTGTATCCTTGCATAAACTGGATAACTGTTTATACAGAAAGTATTTTGCATACTTTAAATATTTTGGCCAAAGACGTGTCAAATTGTAGCATCTTCCAAACAGATAAAGTTATTTCCAATCAGCAGAAAGAAGAAATCATCTACACAGTGAGTCTAAAAAATGAAACCACCAAGAGACGAGTGGGATGACAGATGAAAGGAAGGCGAGGCTTAAAAATCTGTTACACATATTCAGTGTGTGATGGGTCCATCATCGTGTATGAGAATCAAACATTTAAAATGCTAGACAGCAGCCATAAAATGATTTTTCATCAACTAGTCAGATGTTACACCACACTGATGAATCAAACTCTGTTTTTATTTTATTCTCTCAAACAGATTGATCAAATCCGAACAATACATGAAATTTTCATCTGATGTAAAAGAAAGTAAAATGTGAAATACCAAGTCTTTAATTTCACCCACAGATCCTCCTGTGCTGCTCTGCCTGATCAGTCTGTGGCATTTCAAATTATCATGCGATTAATTAATTCACTGCGTATTGCGACATGCCTAAGAAGAAGCATGAGGAGTTGAGTAAAGTCAAGACAAAAAAAAAACAAACGTCAGCCAAAAATTGTAGATTAAGAGAATAAGAGATGAAAAAGGGGTGAAATGAAGAGATCTTCATTACTGGAACTGTAAGGCACTGTAAGAGCACTTTTCGCACTTTATCACTCTACTTCAAGCATAGATTTGCACATCAATAACAATTTGCACACAAGAAGTTTTAACTGTATTTGAGTATTTTTAGTGGTTAGCATGGAGCCTTTTGTTCTGGACTTTTGTTCTTGATGCCGTGTTCTGGAAGAACAAACCATTGCTGTTTCCACCTTACTCTGCCTCGACTTTCATCTTCACCGTAAATCCAGCCGCAAAAGGCTGCCTTGTTACAGTGGGTGACAGTCAAATCCGTTGTGACAGAAGCAAAAAGAGGAGTAGTTTCCTGCGTTGGCACCGCCTGCTAAATGGTAGCTGACATTTCCTGTCAGGCCGGCTGTACCAAACGGGACGGCTTCCCTTCATCTCCTTAGGCCAGAAGAAGCGCATCATCTCCAATCAAAGCAAAGTGCTGTGATGGGCCGATACTGCACCGACTGCTGCAGGCCCCGCAGACGCACAGCGTGATGCTGCTGGAGTTCGCCGCATAACAAGCTGTCCTACGAGAATACCACGAGTCTGAAGGAAACATCAGACTGGCTCTGTATCAGTGACACCTGTCTCCTCAGACTGTCAAAGCCCGTTTGTCTGCCACCCAATCATGTCAACCTTTCCCCTGAGAGGCTGTGCCCATTCAGCCATATGGCTGTCAACTTCAACTGTACCAGATCCAAAGTCGGGCCACGCAGCTGTCCTGCCACAAATACAGTGAAGAGTGGGTAAGAAAGATGCCATCAATTTTTTATAAGTCACAGTCAGAGGAACCATTAGCCTAATTTCTTTCTCTCAATACGCAGATGTGAAAATAATTACTTAACAGATGAAACATTAGCTGGTGACTAAATGTAAACAGCTTTCACCTTGCTTAAAAACAAAGCGAGTTAGAAATTTCTTTTATAATATAAATGTTATATTCCCTGTTTTTTAGAACAGGGAATATAACAAGCTAAATGCCACAGGACACAGTGAACGATAGAGAACTCCAATCTAGCTGTTTTCTGCTGTCAGTGTGGCACACGTACGCTAATCCGCTAATAGCATGTGCGATTTTTTGTTTAGGGCTTTTGCCAACTTTAAAAACATTTAGCGCACTTATCTTCCCCCAAACAAATTTCCCCAGACAAATTGTAAAATGCTGATTTATGTGACTGTTTTGTAAACTTTAAGGTGAATAAAGTTTGAAGTCTGGGATTCATTCATATTGAAACTGTCAATTCATTCATATTGAAACTGTTAACCCCCATTATGAACATACCAGATTTGGCTGTTTCATCAGGTATTGCTCACTGAGCCGGTTCTTAATGTAAAGACAGCTCAACATCTCAGCTCCGTCGTCTGTTAGTCTGTCTTTTAAAATGGGAAACCCCGTTCACACAATTTACTAACACACACAGTAGGAAGCCAGACAAAAGCACATTAAGAACAATAATTTGGGCAGAGGTCTGCTATTAATAAGCCCTAAAAACACTACTATTAGTCTAGGTTCTGCTTTATAATGGCAGAGGGGGCTGAACATACAGACGGCTTCTGAGAAAAGAATGACTCTCCTCTAATTACACCATGGAGGTCAACCTCTAATTCCACCAGCAGCCTTTAACCCTTCTGTCACAGCCATTTGTCATTTTAAAGGAAATTTTGTCATTTGTGGCTACATGCAATGAGTGCTGTGGTCCATGAATCAAGAAGGATGACATGGGCTAACGTCATTCTAAATCCAATAAAAAGGGAGACGTTTACAATTAACTGAAGGACTTGTGGAGTATAAGAGCACTTACTCAATGTAGTTGTGGCTCTTTTCACTCAGAATCTCACCCATAACACATATTTCCATAGCAATATTAGGTCAAGGAGGCTATCTGGATAAGGATGTTTTTTTTAAAGACTTTTATTCAAACCACTTTCATCATATCTGTTCCCATCATTACTTAGATTTATAATTTGCTAAATACTTTTAATCCCCTCATTTTTCCTAAAGGACCATTTTTATGTTTTTCTCTTCTGGATATACAGTCATAACAAAAATGTTTTTATGTATTGTATTTTAATCTAGTGTACATATATATATATATATATATATATATATATATATATATATATGAATCCATGCTCACACTTTTATTTCCAAATCAATGATGAAACATAGTAAGCAATAGGATTGCTTTATAGAATCCATCAAAAATACATTTGTTTTCTTAAAGGGGCAGTATTGTGTGTTTTCCAGGCACTCTGTCAAGTAAGTAAGTTACTTTTAGTTAGAGTTACAACTTATATATAAGTTGTAATATATATATAAGTTGTAATATATATATATATATATATATATATATATATGAATTAAAAGGAAAACTAACATTGTAATTTAATGCCTTGAAACTGGGCCTCTTGTCTCTTTAAAAAGAGACAGAGGACAGAGAAGGCAGAGTTACTTTCTGAAACTCTGCCTTCATCACAACATGGTTCCTCTATTAACCCCTTAACATTTTTACCAGAATTGCATTGAGAAGCAGTTCTGCCAGGAGTTTGCTAATTGCTGCTGGCTAGTCTGAAGGAGCCTAGTGGGGAAGTCATGGAGGACGGCTGCTCTGTGAGGCAGAAGCTTGGAAATTGCAGCTCTGAGGAGGAGCTACACCTTGAAGGCGGGGCTAGGTCCAATCAGGCATTTTGCGCACCTGAATGGTTAAAGGATTTCTCTAACATGCATGAACAAAGCAAGGCAAAAATTTTTGTTTTTCATGAGGGAATAACATTATAACATCGCTCACCCTTTTAGACAGAATGTTGTGAGGTTTGATGGTTTAAAGTGTAACAATCCTCTGTCAGGAATCTTTCATCGTTAGCTTGCTTCCTTACTTTTCATGTCAGACAGAAACCTCTGCTTCTCCTTCTGTTCACACCTTGTATTTAGTTTTCATAAGGATGAAATAACCACAGCCTCTCCCCACTGGAAGCAAACTGTTGTGATAAATACGTAAAAAGAGAAGCACGTACATACGTTTACCTAACTGACACCTAAACACAAAGCCAACTCAACTTTTCTGCTGGCAGGAAATAACAGAGTGCAAGTAATTGCAGCCTTTGTCACTGTGGCCCACAAACAGTTGCACAAATAAAGCCACTGCAGGGATCCGTCATACGTAACCCATAATTACCTCATTACAAGAGTAGGAGGCTCTGTGTACCTAACCTTCCTTATCTGGGTGTGCAGAGGCGCTGATGGATGTGATGTAATGGTGACATGCTGCTGCATTAGTTCTCAGGAAACGTGTTTTTATGGCTCTCAGTGGGAGGACGGGGTGGGAGGTGAATGTGTTCTGATGGGAGAGGAAGGGCTGTCTAATGTATGGAAAACATCTTAGGAAACTATGGCTCACTAGTTTGAATATGTGGATCTGAGTATCACAAAAGTGTTCATTGCTGAACCAAAAGCTGTTTTTGATGCATTTCCCACAGCTGCACTAAACGGTGGGAGGATCCACTTCAGAATTGCATTTCATTCTGTAGAGATGTCAATTTTTCAGTGTCTAGCAACTCGATTCGATTCCGATTTTTAGGGTCATGATTTGATTCAGAAACCAATTTTTGTACTCAAACAGTTTGGAGATTCTGTTTAAATTATGCAACTGACAAGAGGAAAAGACAGTCTGAACAAGTAGGACATTTATTTAAAACAATTCTATAAGGATCCATGTTGATTCAAATTCCAAAAAATTATATTTAAGCAAAAATAGGTTTGCGCATCAAATTCTTTAACTTAAGCCCAGTTCCCACTACATGATTTTTTGCCCCGATTTTGCCCTTTGGCCAATGATAACCGATCATGACCAGTTAGCTTAGCTGCCTGAACTTTTGTTAAATACAAAAAGTCTCAAAGAATTATTCAAAATCCATACGGTGGCCGAGCGGACGAATAATACGACAAGCAGTTTACTCAAAAATAGGAGCGGCAAAGACGAACAACTTAAACGCATTGCAAAATCAATTTTTGAGAGTTTGAATTGACTCAGAATTCCCAGGATTAGCAATTGAGATTCATTATAAAATCAATTTCTTTCTGCACCTCTAATTCGGAGTAATATTTAATCAGAAGCAGCAATGGAGTCACAACTGATGTGGAGGTTGCTCACACCTTCTGCCTTGCTCTCTGCTAGGCTACAGCTAGTTCCCCACAGCACAGCCTGTCATGGATGCTAAGGCTAGTTGGGGTCAAATAACGTGTTGACTTGCTGAAAGGTAATTGGCTAAGCAGTAATTATCCAATTTACAAGATGAATAGCAAAGGCGAGTGTCTCATCATTCTGATGCTTGTTTTTCAGTATTTTTATGTTTTTATGATGTATAATCGCTGGGATACTGTATAACCAGAAATGTTTGGAGCGAGTCGTTCATGTGTGGATGGCAGACAGTCGGCGCATTAGGGTTAAAGAGCCAATCACAGTGGGCTGCTAATGGCATGGGGAGGTCCAAACGCAAGAGAAACTGGCCACAAGATTCAGATAAGTGCATCTCTAGTAATTAGGGTTTAAAGCGTAATTAACATAACTGGGGTAATTCTGTTTTTACATAACTGTGCTACATCAGAAGAATAGAAGGAAATGGAATAAAAAAAAAAAATCCCAAGAAATAAGAAAAACTACATAAAAATTACCGGCTGAGTTTCTATTGGCAAACTTACCGATGTCCACGTCGCCCCCGACAGAGTGACTGAAGGTCTCTGAGAGGCCCAGAGAGGATGAGGAGGTCATTCTTCCCAGTATGGAAGCCAGTGAGGGGCCTTTTCGCTTGGGGACATTCTCCTCCTGGTTCTCCTCCTCTAACTCTCCCCCCTCTAGTTTGATGAGAGCCTCTAGGGTGAGCTCTTCCAGCTCTCTACCGAAGTGCTTCGCCACGGCCTGAAGCTCGTCGCCTTCACTCGGTTCCTCTTTAGATGACGAGGAGCTGTCGTCATCACTTAAGATATCTGAGGGGAGAAAACGTGAAATGAAGACATGACAAAATCAATTAATCATTAATCTGTGACACCAATTAATTTAAATCTAATGTAGCAGAACAATCTTCACAGTGGGTTTAGTTGAAAAAAGCTTTTGAAAGATTGGTGATCGGTCAGAAAACTGCAATCGGTTATTAAATATGTATCTGGATGAGTCAAGTATTAAAAAAATATATAATTTTGACAATTTTAACAACTGCTTGAGTACAAGCAACAAGTACAGACTTTTCTTTGCACAAGTAAACTTTCATTTCTGAATCAGACAATGTGACTGGTTCCTTCCCCCCTCTGAATGCAGGTGTGATTTCACCCACCTTCCTTGGTGTAGGCAGCGTAAACGCCTCTCAGCTTGGGTCTGCAGCTCTCCAGCTCTGCATCTATTTCATCCTGGAATTCCTGGATTTCATCTGATTCAGGGAGAAGTGAAGCGGTAAAACATTTCAGATCTACAGGCCAGATAAACACACTGGATTCTTTGGAAGCTTGGTTGATTTTGCAACTGCAAACTTCAGCGTATTTAATGGGATTTGTGCTAAGCCAAGACAAAGTAGTGGACAATAATGAAGGGGAAAAGACATGATAGGTGGTGTTTAATTTCTACATATGGTTTATTGTGACATGCCTTCATGTTTCATCCCCTAATGCAGGGCTGTCCAAAGTTTGGCCCCAAATGTAATAAAAGTGATACGAATATGTTTGAAATGCACTGTAGAATGTGAAAATAAACTAAGAGTGCTAGTAGAAATCAAAGTTACAGATCACCAACAAAGCCAACGAACAGAATTTAATTTGACATTGAGAATCAGAATTCCATTTGGAACAGCAATATTATTTTCATACCTTCAAAGTCACCTATCTTTTTCTGGAGCTCCAGTTTCAGCTAGAGGGGGAAACAAAATACCAAATTATACAATGAAAGCCTTTTCTAAATCTGACCTGTAATGCAGAGTGAGAGGATAACAGGAGTCTGATGTCAGTGCCAATACAAGACACGGCTCAGGAAAAATGCTCAGCGCGTCTTTCCAGAGGTTTAAAGGTCTGGTTACGTTCAAGTTTTTGTACACTTAAAAAAAATTAACAGTCTTAATTCTGATGTAGAGAGATTATTAACTATGGAGCCAGAAAAACATAATTTCACATAACAGTTAAAAACAGTCAAAAACATATCTGAACAATAATTTGCCACCTTTATTTTGTTTGTTTTCTTCTTCTTTTTTTTGGGATCAGAGAAATTTTAATACCAAACAGAAACTGGAGGTAGAGAAACTTCTTAAAGAGACAGAGTGGAACAGGATGGAGTTTTTGTTGAGGATTTGTGTGACATGAGAAGCAATTATGTTTGTTAAAAGTAACAAATATTTTATTTTTAATTTGAAGTGTGTTTTTCTGAAAGCCTGAGCTGAAATCAGTCAGGGTACCTTCACAACTTCATGGAAGAACTGCTCTGAATTCTCTGTCCCTCATGTTTATTTTAATTTGCAAACGGAACAAACTGACTACGAAATAACTAAAGTTATTCATTTTTCAGAGGTCAGGCTTTAAATTATTAATTGTAAAAACAAAACACTGGAAGAAAGAAGACAGGACACATGGACAGAATAAAGGAAGCAAACGGAAGGAGGAGATGAAAGGATGGAACGAAGGATTGACACCAGAAAGAAAGATGCAGGAAACATGGCAAGAAGAAAAGAGGAGAATCAGGACACAAGGAAGAAAGAAAATAAGGATGACAAATGAAGGCAGGTGGAACAAGACAGGATGGGTAGAAGAAGTGGTTGACAAGAAAGAAAAGGAAGGTAGACCTAAAGAACCTAAAAAATTGGAAGAAAGGACAAAGAATAAAATAATGTGGTAAAGAATTGCAGGAAGGACACAGAAAGAAGGAAAGAACAGAGCAAAGAGGAAGAACATGAAAGAAAGGGAAGATGCATAAAAGGACAGAAGGAGAAACATTTGGAAGAAAGTTTGGACATCAGGGGTTAAGAGAGGACCAAAACAATAATGGAATATGGAAAATATTCTGGCAATTCAGCTGTTTCTCCACACTGTTTTCTTTTTCCACACTTATCAGATGCAGAAAAAGGTTTTGTAGAGGCCAGGAACCCAAACAGATACCTGCTGGTCTTTTTTCTTCCTCAGCCCAGCTGTAAAACACGGTGGGTCACACTCCTCGTCCAGATCTACCCTCATGAACTCTTCTATGGTCAGCTGACTTGTGGGCGTGTCCTCAAACTCCGTCAGCCTGTTAGAAGGAGCATAACATCTTAAAAACCCCACACACACTCACTGGGCCATACTGATGCAGCTCAATATAGGTGGCTGAGAAACCTGGAGGGATCAGAAAAGCTGTGAGGATTCCTAGAAAGAGGAGGGGCCAAATCAAAATCTTCTCGACTCACCTTTTCCTCAGCGTGTTCTCACAGACCTTCACCACGTTCACAATTTCTTTGGTGGTGCGGCAAAAGTCGTGCAAACGAGCAGCAACAAGAAGAGCTGGAAAAACAGGCAAATAATAAATTAAAGTTTTTACTAGTGTGTGCAAAGTACAGTCCAATCATCGTCCACACCCATGGACATTTTTACATTTTATGACATTACAACCACAGAACTTCATGTGGCAGAGCGTCACAGAAAGCAGGAGAGAAGATGAAAATAATAAAAACAATTATTTGAATCTAATAAATGTTTTAAATACATTTTAATATATTTTTTTAAATCAAAATCTAACCTGTATTTCAATTATTTTCAAATCATTCACTAAAGTATTAAGCTCACTCTAATTTATCATGCAATTCATTGATTAACTGATTAATTGCTTATTGCTCATGATGTTATTTGTTCACTGTTGTTCTCTCATGCATTCACAGAACAACCAGAATCACAGACACTAAATTTACCACATATGGAGTCCATTTCTAACTTCATGTCTAAAAGCAGCTGGTGGCACGTGATTTTGCTGATTTGTATAAGAGTAAAATGGGCTGAACACAAAAACTCAAATTCTTGTACAGTTTTTTATCTTTACTGTAGTGTCTGATAAAGCAGAAGTCTTACACTGCTCAAATAAGGAAAGGTATGGATTCCAGAACAGAAGACCAGATATGGAAAGTGTGAATGCAGAAAAAAAAAACTGTTGAAAGTAAGACCTATATGTTGGGGAAAGCCAGATATGGCCAGACTATTAAGGAGGTCTCTAGTCTCCTTAATAGACTAGAGGCCTATTAAAGAGGCTGCGCCTAAAGGTCAACAGGAAACTGTGATTGGGATCGATTCCTCAGGATTCAGTTGTTCTGCAACTGTTCAGCTGAAGTCGTATCTGCAGAACCTTTTCCCCGCAGCATCTTTAGCCCATATTTTTTAAAGAAAATATGATTTTCCTTATACTTTATAATTATGTTCAACTATGTTTGGACTATCATATTAAATTTTCCCAAAATACATTTAAGTCTGTAATTTTCCTGGAAAAAAGCTTGAAGATTTTAAAGCTGCAGAATGTAACTTCTATTTTAAAAAAGGTGCTTTAAGCATATTTGTTTAAACTGTAACTATGTCATGACAGTATGAAACAGTCTGAAAAAAAAGAAGAAGCTCCTCCGCCTCCTTCCATTGCTCCTACTGCTATCTGCAGAGACACACCGCTCCCAGTCAGAAACAACCAATCAGAGCCCGGAGGAGAATTTTAGGGCTGTCAATCAGGCATCTGTACAAGCTGCTCAATGCGTTAATAGAGGAGAAACAGCTTACCGTTATAGGAAAACTGTTTATCTGTCATCATCGGTGACTATGCTAACTAGCCTTAGCATTCATGGCAGGCTCTGCTCTTGGGAAGAAGCTGTAGCAGAAAGCAAGGGGGAGGGTGGGAGCAGTGCTAAGACCCTCCCCCTGGCTCTGAATGGTTGTTTCTGACAAAGCGGTGTATTTCTGCTGATGGCAGTAGGACCACTGGGAGAAGCCAGAGTTGCTAAATATTTGACAGATTGTATCATACCATCACAACATGGTAGAAAATATTTTAACATATATTTAAAAAGTTACATACTTTGAGGAGGGAATACTTCTGAAAGGCACTGTACAAGATAAAACATATTAAAAAGAAGACTAAAATGCTTCATCTTATTACAAAAGTACCCAGCAAGTGTATATAATGCAGGCACTGAGCAGCAGTAGCCAGAGAGCAGCATTTCTTTTTGTACACCTTAAAAAGAACTAACAAGATGGGAGGCACCTTATGGCACTGAACCAACAGTCAGCCCCCACACAAAATCATTGCTGCATAAAAGAAATAACACTAACATTATGCAACGAGCAGCCATGCGAGGCTTGAGGGGGAACAGTTACATAACTGTCATTAGGCTTACAGCGCTCAAGAGGCTGTTAAAAGATGTATGCACCAATCTTCTTCCATATGCAGCACGCTTGTAGCAGCTTTTAGGAGTGAAAGGACGGCTTCAGCTAGAAACCACACACAGGCAAAGACATTTTCTTTTCTTTCGAAGTGTCTCCACTGTTCTATTCCTTTTCTCAAGCCGTTGTCCTCCGACTCATCATTGCAGACAGATTTTGTGATTTAAGGACTCATCTGTGAACCAAAGGAGCACAGGAATGCTTCTGCTGATCATTTTAGAAACAGATTACTGCTCTTTGAGTCTCAATGTTTTTCCCTCAATGATTTATGATAACCAATTAATTATTGAGGCAGAGCAGCCGAGGAACAGAAAAGGCAGAACATTCAAACTTGTGTGTAAACATGCAGGGAGAAAGAAAATAAAAATTGTGATTTTAACGAGTCAGAGGTAAAGATGGCCTTACACTGACGGACAGCTGAGTTCAGCACACACATACAGTAGCAGACCTAATGTAGAATTACATGGAGTTCAACTTAAACATGGATGCTTAGAAGAAAACAGCAAAAACTATCTACAGTACATATATAGAAATGTGCATACATATAAATCTATGGACATTGTTCATGTCTAGCATTCCCTGTTTAGGAATATCTCTATATAAACAAGAAAAAGATGTCAAAATGCCTGTGGGAATCTGCACACGATTAACAATCCTGTCAACACAAGGGAAGAACAGGAACTTCTCCAAATGAGAGGTTTAGATGCTCCTGAAATTATCTGCAGAAAAACGTAATTATATTTGAAGTGCCAAATCTGAGTCATCAGTTATTGTTATACTGTAAGTGAATGAAGTAGTACATAGAGGAATAGTTGAAGCTCATGTGTTTAAAACTTTACATATGTCTTCCTTGACTTGAATGTGAACAGAGACTTAAAAAAACCCTGAAACTATAGTTTACCCTGCAAAAAACTTACAGATATGAAGCAGAGATGCAAGAAATTGGTATTGAATCAGATGATTTTCAGCTTTTTGATTGGTCAGAATTTTTTATTTTTTTTACCCAGATCAGAAAATGCAATAAGCACTGCCAGCATTGCAGTAACAATAACCCCCATTTGAACTCTGCGGTGAGGGAGACAGAATTAAAGCTAGCTATTTTAAGCATCACTGCAGGACAGCGGGTCTTTCAGCAGAAAGAATGCTGAACAAAGTAAAGCAAAGTTATAATGTTTTATTATTTCCCCTCTCCTTTTATGTTTTTATCCTCCATTTGGAAAAGTGGACAGCCTTTAGACAACTTCAGAGTTAGAACATTAGTTTTGATTTTTAAGGTGATGTCCTAAAAACATATCACTGGAAATACCTTTACATGTAACACGATAGGTGTTGCATCACTGCAAGCTCATGAGAAGCTATACATTTTTCATGTGCTGTAAATAGTCTTTATAAAATGGAAAAATACTCCTGCACATTTTGTACATTTAAAAAGAATAGTCTTAATTACACATTTCTTTTGATCAGACTATGCTACTTTTGATAACTGCACAGTAGATTATGTTGCAACTCTGCCCTTACATATTATTCTTAATTTTGTTTGTTTTTAATACTTTGTCTTAACATGCCTTCATGCCTTGTCACTTTACTGGTATTACACCCATATTTCCCCAAAGTGGGATAATAAAGATATTTCTGTTCCAGCTACTCCTTAAATAGTTGGCAGCTACAAAAATCTAGCATCATTTTCAAACAACCATGAAACATACCAACATACCATCTATAATGCTGTTGCACAACTGACTGAAACAAAATCAAAAGTTCACTCCATTGATGGCAGAACTATAGAGTTGTTGTTGATGTGGGAATTATCAAGCTAGCAGATACAACTAGGCTAACCACACAGGAACACAGTTACTATTCGGTTGATCAAAGTGCAATGAAACAACTCTTATAGAATGTTAATATCAGTTAATGCAGCATTTTATCCCACTCATATAAAGTTTTTCAGTTCGAGTTGTTTTAAATAGCTCAAGTTAGCTAAAATGAATAGCGTACCTCCGGCTAGCCATTATAGCCTTCCACCACACAGATAACACGCTAACCATGATGCAAACACTAGTGGAGGTCAGATCATTTTTTTTACATTCTTTAAAAGTATATCCTTAATTAATAAATAAAGTAAAGTAAATAACTAAACAAGTAAATAATGTAAATAAATTCTTGGCAGGGAAAACTGTTAAAAAAAAATTACAAATTTGCTATAAAATTGTTGACAATGCATCTGTAGCTTGAAACACTGAATACCAATTGTAACATGAGTTCAAGGTGATATTTTAGAGGGCACAATATGCTTCAGGAGCTGGTCACCCATCTTAATTTTTGCCAGCTTGCAGCTTGTTCCCAGACTGTTTAGCAGAAAGACAGAATCTCTTGTTAAAACGGGCCATCTCGCCACAATGTCAGTTGCATTTACACACCCCATATAAGTGCTGCAATTACAGAATGAAGATGGTTTTGGTACCATAAACATATTCATCTTGTGGTGAGCAAGTAGAAATGTGCTCTCTCTCCCAGTTCCCTCCGTTACTTGAAACCCAGCACAGTTCATCATACGGCGTTTCAAATCCAACTTTATCTCTGAGCACAGTTCTAAAACCATTACCGCTAAAACCTAAAGCCAATTGTCATCATGAGCCAGAAAATCCTCTCAGTCATTAAACACTAGTTTTCTTTGCACTGCATCGTTTGCGATATTTTTCTGTAATACTAAAACCACTGCTGGTAAAGGCATTTTGTGCATGACTTTGTATTATGCCTTTCCTGTGTACGATAGTTTTAAAATTAGTTTCCTAGAATACTGTCAGAATGTCAAACTAAAAAACATACCATGAACTTGGCACGTGTTTCCATCAATGTTTTTTTATGCGCATTTTTGTCATGTGGTGGAGGTGATAGTGGTGAGGAGAGAGACCCAGGATGTGATGAAAATAATTAATTTAATGATAAGGTTCACAGTCCAGAACAGGCGGCACGGCAGAGAATATAGCACGCAGCTAATACTGGTAGCACTGATACACAGAAGACTGACAACTAGAGCTGATGCCGACACAGGACTTCCCAGTTCTACTGTGCTGGCTAGCTAACATAGACCAGGACATAAGACATGCGTTTGACAATAGACAAGGACCCGACAAAGAACACAGACAACAGGTGAGACTAAATACACAACGGGGTAATCAAGGGAACGAGACACACCTGGGAAACAATCAACGGGAAGACGCAGAGACAGATGGACATGGCAAAATTTGAAATACTTCCTCAATTTCGCATAAAAGTTTTTACGCTTGGAAAATTTTAAACTCCAGACCTCTAGGCCAAAAGGGAGGACTGTTGGCTTAAAGTGCCCAGTCAATAAAATAATTCAACAGTCTGTCAGAATCCCCACAGTTCTCTTCTGAGGTGCTATGGAATGAAGCAAAATAGCCAATCATGTGTCGTTGCTATGGTAAAAATAATAGCCATTTAGCCAATCAGCATTGTTTAATTTAATGTCTTTGAGCGCTGAGAATTTTGCCCTTGATATACCAGTATGTTTTGCGTCACTATGGTGATAAAGTTCATATGGTGAATACTGCAGTCTAGGGAATCCTTGCACCAAATTCTCCTCCTTGAATGAAAATGCAGAGGATTTTACAGATGGCCGGTGAGCTACAACTCATGTTCTTCAGCGTGTTTTATTAGCTTTATTTTCCATATTGATCTGCTCTTTTCCGCTGCTTACTTTTTCTGTTCATCAGCTGGTGTCAGTTCTTTGATGATTATGAGTTATGAAAGTTGCTGTGGTTTATTTGATGCTTCTGTTGCTCTGGCTAGCATAATGCCAATGCTCATATGATAAATGTTGCTACGACTTCTGTGATTTTGCAGAGCAGATTCTTATCTCTTCAACTCCTTGGTTAATTTTATGTTTGTAGCCGTGATAGTTTCTAGAGTGTTTCAGTTGTTTCTGAAACACTCTAGTTTATTCTCTTCAGTTTTAATCACACATTTTAAAAAGTGGAACTTGTCCATTTTTGTTGTTGCTTGAAAAACTTTTTACTCACTTTCTTTCTCACATTCTGTTCATCTTCTGGGGGCTAAGCCTCCCTTGTCCTAAAAATCTAGTGACACTCCTGAAAATCATACATTGGTTTGGTATTTTACACAGTTTTGAGTCCAATTCTGCTAGCTGTTGACAAAGTAAGTTACTAAACAGACCTTGTACTTATAACTAATTTAATACTTCATGTTGTTTTGCTGTTTGAAAAATATATTGTGAAATTTTAGTCATTTTCCTACTGTTCATTTGAATCTTTATACGGGGAAGGGAAATCTATTGGTACATCAGCCCACCAAGAAGTTTATTCACCAGCCACCATTGGGTGACTGGGGGGTGTCTGTTTGAAAGAGCCATGCAGAGAGACAATTAGGCAGATGAGAGAGTTTGAGGTAAGGAGGTGAGGAGCCGCCCTGACTATGGAAACCTAAGGAGGGAGGACGTTAGGAGAGAGTGCCCACAGAGAGGAGGTGGTGGAGAGTTGCTCTGACTCAGCAAGAAGGGAGGAACTAAAGCACAGTTTACCGGAACGCTCAATAACCAGGGAAGAAGAGAAGAAGAGAAATGGAAGGCAGGTTTATCTTATGGTAAGTTACAATGTTTCACCAGCACATAGTCAGTATTATTTACCACTGATGGTGACAAACAACCTGGAGACTCCACTCTGCCTCCCGAGTCACACGAGTCGTATGAAAGTTATGAAACTGTCCTTGAAAAACAAAGCAAAATCCAAGGACCCTAAATTTCAGACAGCTAACCATCCAGTAAAGGTCTCAAGGACATTAAGGTCTCAGGCTGCATTAAGCCTTAAAGGGGCAGTATCATACATTTTCCATTTAACTATGTTAACTTCAGCTATTATAGAAATACTGTATATCTAAATTAACACTTTAAAAACATTTTTATATTACGCCTTGAAATTGGGCCTTTGTCTCTTTCAAGAGGCTCCTGCCTTCAGGAAGTTATCACAACATGGCTTCTCAGTTAACCCTTTAACAATGTTTTACATGCATTGCACTGAGAAGTAGCTTGTATAATGAGCTCAGCCGATGTGCAGTTCCACCAGGTGCTAATTGCTGCTGGCTAATCTGAAGGAGCTGATTGGCGCAGTCGCGGTGTGTGTGTGTGTGTGTGTGTGTGTGTGTGTGTGTGTGTGTGTGTGTGTGTGTGTGTGTGTGTGTGTGTGTTGGACTGCTCTGTGAGGTGGAATCTTGGAAACTGCAGCTCAGAGGAGGAGCTGCACCTCAAAGGTGAATTTTGCACAACTGAATAGTTGCCACGGGAGATTAAAGGATTTCTAAAGCATGGATGAAAGAATCAAAGCAACACTCCAGGTATTTTTTTGATGAGGGAATAACAGTGTATAACATGATGTAAAACCCAAAAACGTCGATTTTACATGATACTACCGCTTTAAGAAACAACAGCCTCTGAATGTGACCCAGTCCACCCAATCCACAATGGTTTTATACGAGTCCTGACATGATATGTTCTGGTTAATAATTTGGGTGGCAACATGGTTTTGCGGTTCCAGTTAATTGTGTGAATCAAAACTTACCATCAAAGAGTTTTTCAGTTGCCTTGTAAGTTGTAGTTATCAATAAAGAGAGATTTGCTGCCGTCACATTGTGTTACAATGCATTTAAAACCTCTGCAACTGACCTCTGGGAATGGCTAAGAGTGAAAGTGAAACTTCTTACTGTTTAAATTCAGCTAACATTTAATTGACCACTTGGAGGCAAACTGTTTTGGTTTTCCATTTAGTTTTACCGTAGTAGCTTATCAAAACCCACACACAAAATCGAGGCATGGAATCCACAATGCAACAGTTGCTTTTGAACCCACCAGCAATGACAACATAGGAAACCATGTGACAGCAGCTTTAGGATGCACAGTAACATGGAGATTTCCAGACATTTTTCATGACAAAATGTCACTTTTTCAGTCTGAATATTCTAGTGTTTTAAGACCTTTCTTACCCATAAATAGGATTAAATACAAAATATCACCACACAATTCTATCTGATATTTTCATAATCAAATATGGAACATGCACAAATTCAGAAACTGATAAACAGATGAAAAATGGACAAATGGAAGATGAAAAATGGCAGAATAATAGATGAACAATAGTTGAACAAAAAGTAAATAGATGGATGCTGAATAGAAAGGTGGATGGAAGGTTGACAAAAGCATGAATGGGTGAACAGAGAGATGAATACATTTGCTAATTACACTGAAAAATCTAGTTTCATTGCCTTGGCAGACCACACAATAACCCTGGTATCAAAAGAGCTGCTTACTTCAGGAAAACGCTGCTCAAACGGTAGCATCTTATGCTGGCACACACTGTGTGTGTTGATCCTGTCAGTGCCACTAAGAGGTGTTTAATGGATGAAATCAGCAGTAAAAAAATGACTAACAAATAAATCTCTGCTGGAGTGAGAGAGTCTCTTCTATCAGGAACACTGCTGGCCTCTGCAAAGCCGTCTGGTGACCTGTGGTTTAAGCAGCTCATTAAAGACAACTTTGTTGTTGGAGAACTAAGAGCAGAGCAGTAATTACGTTCCTCCTTTAAATGTTTCAGCTTCTGCTGCTTCATAAAGTACTCTGTTGGAGGGGGGAAAAAAGAACAACCTTTTCCACAGCAAAGAGCGTACTTCTCTATTGCTGCCTCATGTGGTTACCTGCTCCACAGAGTCCAGATGGCCGCCTTCCCGTGTGCATCCAGTCCCTCTTCATCCGCTGAACCAGTCGCAGTGCCGTCATGGAGACCTCGCGGCTCTTCTCGCCAAATTCCAGCATTTGGGTGAAACGGGGTATATAAAGGCATGGGTCTGGGTAGGAAAAAAGAAAAACTTTTTTTCAACTGGGACTTTGAAAGATTCTAATACCCTCATAAATGTTTTTGCAGTTTTTGCACACAAAAACAACAGTTTGCCACTCGTGACATATCATGATTTAAATTAATTTTACGGTTGTAACAATTCAGTGAATTATTGGAGAACCTCCATTATTAAATTTCCTGTAGACAAAGTAGAGGAATTTGCCTAGAGGAAATTCCTCGAGGCTTCGTTACACTTACCGTTTAGTACGCTCTGTTGTGTTGCGCATGCGCAAAAGTCTCACTTCCAAAAAAGAGATGTTTACAACTGATAAGTGCTATTAGCATAACATGGGCTAACCAAATGTCCTCTTTTCCCCAGACAGGTTTACTTGTCACGTTCTTTCAGTGGGATTTCATTGATTGATGAAAATGTCTGGGTTTTTGTCGTACACTGACTGGCATGATAAGATGGCCTCTCTTTATTGGACGTCCTTCGTGAACTCCTGCCTAGTGGGTGGCCCAGAGCGAACGGCGGCAAAGTGGGTGTACGTATACAGGTGGAGCGGAGACGCATGCAGGTAGACAGAACACAGCGGGCTGCTCAAGTTTAGCTTGACAGACGAATCGGAAAATAATTTTCCTACTATTCCAACAAATAGGTAGCGGAGAGCACCATGGTGTGTATAAAGCTGGAATATCCGTTTCAGTGTGTGACGTAGGACCCAAAGATCCTGTCACTAACTTGGACACAGAGCCTATAATAAGGCTGTGCAAAGTGAGAGTTTATTAATTTGACTGAAGATGAATACGTAAAGACTGGAGCATGTACAGTTTAAAAAAAAAAACTGTCTTTGTGAGACAGCTGCTTTTTATTTGTTACCTTGAATAGAATTTCAGATTTTTCTGAGCAATTATTGATACAAGTTTACCAATATTTTATTTGATTACTCGAGTAATTGTTGGAAGAAGAGATAGATTACTTGATTACTAAGCACAGTTTACAGCAGCCCTACTGAATTTAAAACACTTTTCGGAGGGTTGAGGGCCACATCAAGCCCTTAGCATCAGGAAAAAGCTGCTTTGGGTGAAAACAGGAATATGTGAAACACTACTTCCACCAAGGGAGAAGTGGAGATGGTGGAGGAGTCAATAGATCAAGGTGTTCACCTGAACAACAACAAGCTGCATATAGAGGATAAGGGCTACAACTACTGATTGTTTTAGTTATTGATAAATTATTTTGACGACTAATCAAATAAAATAGCACATTTAAGCCTTTTTCTTTAAATACATTAAAAGATGCAAATAAACTAATTGGTGCTCTGTGTATATTGTTCTTTCAAAAAACGACATTGTTTTTAATCCGTTTACTCCAGTTAATTAATCAATTACTAAATTAGTTTACAATTATTTCAATATTCGATTTATGACGGTTTGGATTCTGCATCCCCAGAATCCAAACCTGAAGAAGCAGCATTCAGCTTCTATGGACCACAAATCTGTAACAAACTTCCAGAAAACTGAGAAACAGCTGAAACACTGAGTTCCAAAAATAAATAAACAAATAAATAAATAAAGGCAAAACAATCACCTGTTTAGAGTTGCCTTCGAACCATCATCACAGGAACATTGACCAACATATTTGATGCGTATCGATTGTGATGATGGTACTTGACAAAATGTAGTTTGTTACTGATTTCACAATTGGTAACTGTATGACATTTTTATGTTTCATGATGTAAAGCATTTTGAACTGCCTTATTGCTGAAATGTGCAATACAATTAAACTTGAGCGATTTATTAATCCGATTAATTGGGTCCTCTTGAGGACATTTAGGTCCTTTTACTTTTGCCTCAAGATATCACATATCTTACATAAATCTGTTAAGAGTGCAATGTGAAAAAAAAATACAAGTGTATTCAGGTCATGTCTCACTTTATAGTTTTTTTATATATGAATTATGCAAGTGTGATACAATAAAAGCAGAAAAAAAGGGAATTTTTTTTTTTACTCTACTTTGAGAACAGCTGCTCTGGATAAAGTTATCTTTAAAGTGGATATCAACTGTGCCATGTCAAAGTAGAAAAATATAAGATTAATAAAAATCTTGACTTTCTACTTTTACAGCCAATAGCATGGCTGATGGTTAATTTGCTTGTGGGTTCTATTTACCTCCTGCCTCTGAAAGTAATGCAGCAATCACAATTTTAATGAGAAACTAAAATGAGAAGCAATCTTTTATTTCCCTCTGGCCAGAAGTAGTAGTTTGTCTCATCAAGCTATGACAGCGGACATAAATATGTTTGAATTTAACGTCTTTTCTCACAAAGGAGTGCAGTGGAAAGCTGTGTTAGTCAGCTGGTAATAAGATTGAGGCTGATTCGTTCCTCCTCATCATCATCATCATCATGTAATAATGCTACGTCTGCACCACTGCTCCACGTTTTACTGGAAAATCTAACTTAAAAACCAGGCAGATAAAAAAAAAAAGACACCAGTTTACCCTAATGCACAATCCCTTCCTCTGGACCAAATTTTACCCAGACATTATCTTAATGCCTCTAAGAAAGAGAACTTGAATTGCCCCTTTCAATCAAACCCAAGATGAGCATAAAACTTGCAATGTAGTCAAGACAACATTGGACCCTTAATTCAAAACTAAAAGTCTCTAAAACTGCAATCCATGATGTACTGGATGGATGGGGGTATGTGATTGTTGAAGGTGGTTTCCTGCAATAACTTCATGGACCTGATGTATGACTTGTTACATTTTTTCCCATCTTCTTTGCCTTAATATTGACTGATGATTAATGCTTCACTACCTGGAGCATTATAAACGGTTTGTTGGTCGGAGGTTCGCTCAGTTAGATTCCCATGTGAGACCCGCCCACCAGCTAATATTTGCATGTTTAGAGGTAACAAATTTCATGAAGAATTGGAATATTTTCCATTCTAAATTGTATTATTACTTGTTTAAATTTTAAATTATTAATTAATTATGTTTTGGTAGCACATCTGTTAGTATACAGGGCAGGACCATGAAACTATCAAGTGGTCAATTAATTCACCTTTTTTTTTTAACAAAACAAAAGCTTTAGAAAGTACAATAAATGAAGACAGAAGCAAAACTATCTGAACTCTAAAAAAAATATTGGGGGTTGTAGGATTAAAATGCTTCTGAAATTCAGTGGTGGGAAGTAACGAAGTACAAGTACGTCGTTACTGTACTTAAGTACAATTATCGTGTATCTGTACTTTACTTAAGTAGATTTAATAATGGATACTTTCTACTTTTACTCCACTACATTTTACAGTAAGTATCTGTACTTTCTACTTCACTACATTTCTACAAAACTGTCGCGTTACTCGTTACATCCAAGTCGCGTTGTGTTTTTTTTCCGTTAAAATGTGAAGTTCAGGGATTTAAGGTGGCGCCGTAAAATCCGAGCAATAACGTGACTTAGTGTCTGTTGTCACCCATCGGCTCCACCTTTACTCGCACGCGGAGCTCCAAGACATGCGCAGTGGTTTTCTCTGAGCGTCAGTAATATAATAGTACGGAAGCGCTACATAAATCATAAGATATGGCGACATGTAAAATCAGCAGCGCTTCGCTTTCACAGACGGTGGGGACTTCGTCCAATTTTTAACGTCACTTGGAAGGAAAGCTTAAAGAAAGGTAAGCTCCGTGGACGTGATGCTAGCAAAGCTAGCTGTATTGACTGAGACACATGTTGCATCTGCATGACTGACATGTCGCAGATATGGGACAACGCTGTGACCAAAGTGCAATATTGTAATATGACATTCATGGACGATCCGATTCTTCTGGACGGATCTTGACTAAGTCCTATAGTGCTGAAGCCTCACTGAGAGCCGTTCTTTGTTCTTGTAATGCTCTGTGTACACTGCAGTAGCTATTTTATTTCATTAAAATATCTTTATATTTAATTGGCGAATAAATAAAACAAGAACGTAAGAACGCAGAGCATGCTCATTGCTCTTTGTTTTCGTCACCTGTCATGGTGGCAGACGTTGCAGCAGGAGGGAGGATGATAACAGTCATGGTGCTCCTCCTGCTTGGTTACATCTTGCTTATTGGGCCTTGGACAGTGTTCATAGTTGAGCGTTGTTAATTGCAATGGTGCAGACAATTATTATTTCTGACATTGGCAATATGGGCAATCGCACAGGGCGTTATTTCTTTAGGGATGGCAGGAGACCTGTGTGTATTGTGGCACAGAGATGAAAGCAAAACAGAATGAAGAAGAGTTTGAATTGTCACTGGTTACATTTATTTCAGCTCTAAGTATTAAATATCTAGGTGTTTTTATGGGAAAGTAAATCTTTCAGATCAATTTGAGAAGCAATTTTGATAGGTGCACTAAATTTTATTGTCATGTAGCACGGGGTGCTGGTTTTGATTTGGTCTTGGGTTCAGTGGTCCAGACTACAACTCTGCTACGTGGCTCCTTGGTTCCATGTCCTCCTCTGCCAGTTGGATTTCTTTCAAAATAAATGTGTGGCAAAAAAAGTGAAGTTCATGTTATGTTAGGACAGGAGACGAGATGTTTCCATCCCTGAAATTATGATGCATAGAATCATATATCTAAGTCTAAACTATGTTACAGAGTAAACGCAATAAAAACATGCTTTATCTGTGGCATATGATCATATGATCGGTACACTTAATGATATTAGCGATTAGGTAATGCATTCAGCAAGTACTTTTACTTTTAATACTTAAGTATTTTTAAAAACCTGTACTTTTTTACTTTTACATAAGTAAAATGTAAATGTGGTACTTTGACTTTTACTTGAGTACATTTTTGTCTGTGTATTTGTACTTTTACTTAAGTAAATTTTTTGAGTACTTTCTCCACCACTGCTGAAATTACTTGGGGTGGCAGAGGGGGAGAATATTTTTTTATTTTCCTTTCTTTTGTTCTGTGCCCCTGAGAAAAAACGACCCCACCCTGACCCCCACTAAGTCTGGTCTAAATACCGGCACTGAAAGAAAGGACTAGTGGAAACAATCCAATTCTGGTTGGGCTTGGAGGATGTTTGTGTGCCCCGGGAGGCGCTGCCTCTTCCTCCGCCCCTGGTCCTTCAACTCTCTGAGGCGCCAGAGGAGAACCCGACCGCCCCCGAACCCTCCCACCCCGCCCGCCACCAGTGACGCACTCTGCGGAGGAAGCAGAGGGAGGGACTTCTGCAGTTCTTACGTTAGCGCCATGCCTTGATATGATTGGTTCTCATCGAACCTTGGGCGTCAGTGGAGATCGGGACGGAGAAAAAAACGCAGTAAAAATAGAGCAGAGACCAAAAACTCAAGACTAATACCCATTTATTTGGGATGGCCGTGGATGTGGCGTGACGTCCCGGCAGGCTGGGTGTTCGGCTGCACGGAAAAACACGGAGGACTATCCGTGAGGATTACTGCAAAGGAAAGGCGGGGGAATAAGCAGGACTGTCCGGATTACTCTCGTTGGAAAAGGGAAAACAAATGAGGGCAATTTCCAGGGAAGTGAGGATGAGCTGAACGCCAAAAAAAGGAGCTAAAGTGTTTATATGGAAGCGGATGGGGAACATTAGTCCGGACCTGGACGGATGTTTATATTCCTGGATGACGTTTTAAATGCATAAAAAAATCCCCAAATTCTCCACTCAGGACATACTAGTACAGCACGTCCCGGAAAACCGAGCCAGTAGACCGGGCATCAACACGGAGAACTGCCGTTCGTGCCGATGCCAACGGCAGACTGTAGCTTGTTCCATCATGGCCGGATCATGAGGTGTTTGACTTATCTGCTACTGCTTCCAGAAACACTGAAAAAGTCCAAGAAGCTCCCGGGGAGGCTTCCGGCATGTTATGAGATCCTGACTTTATCCCTGTCGAGCACCAAGAAGAAGCAGCAGGAGGAGGAGAAGACGACGAAGATGGCTGCGGAGTTGTTTTCTGCCGCCGGACCCAACAGCACCAACCTGGCCAACGGCACCACGGTGGCGGATGCGGAGAAGGCTAAGGAGGCGGTGTGCCTGGCGAACAGCGGCGGCGGAGGCAACGGCAACACCGGCGGCCTGAGCAGCGGCAGCGCGGCCAGCACTCCGACCAGCCAGCACAACATCAACAACAACAACGTAGATCCACCCAGCTGGCAATGCAGCCACCCCACACTCAGAGAGAGGTAGACCCCGCTGCTAAACCCGGGCTCTGAACCGAGTTCTGGGCTCCTTACTTTTGATGCAGTATTACAGTTTTAAAGCAGTGTAATAATAAAGTTTCTCTTTAAGTACTCCAGAGGTCTGCAACCTGCCAAGTGGCTCTTTGGTCCGTCCACAAAGCCCTTAAAAACTTTGTCTAAAAAAACGACAAGCAAACGTCTGAATTTTTTTAAATAGATGCAGTTTGTTTGTTTTTTTTGCTTGAAATAGTTACATTTAATTTTCACAACAGAATGACAAAGTGACAGTCTTTTTTATGCGCATCTATTTTTCTTATTAGACTAGAAACTATGTGCAAACATCATCATCTTAAATGTAGCCATGTTTTTCTTTGTATTAAAACCTAAAAATGGGAATAAAATGATTGCTCTTTAAAAATAACAGATTTCAGGTATATATATTTACCATAAATTCAAAAGGTCAGGTAATAATTGTGGCTCTAAATCTTTTATTTTTGTGGACTGGAGGTAAAAATGGTTCTTTAGATTGCAAAGGTTGCAGAACCCTGAAGTATTTAATAAAGAGACAACAGCAGGACTACCATTTTTATTATGCTCTAATAATTATGTTAGATTTGTTTATTAGGGGACTAGAGGTGATGTGGCAATGTCTACAAGAGAGACAAACAAGGTTTTGCTCGTATGTTAAAGCAAATACAAAATTAGACTTTTGAATTCTTAGCCACAGTATCTGAGTGACTACTGTGGCTAGCAAACAGCAGTCTGAGTGTAATCCTCCTAGCCTGAACTCTTAAAGGCTGCCAACGTTTACCAATCTAGCTCAAAAGAACACTACAGATCATTGTTATCAGAGCAACTTGGAAGCGTTTATGTGAAGTTTGTTTTGGATGGTAGTTTGATCAGATTCTGGATAGGGAGGGTTAGCCTTGTGATATGTGTTTGGCCATGTGACAACGAAGCAGCACAGGTTTGTGGGATGCTCAGCTAAAACAAAGAATCAATGTAGGCAGTATGGTTGATTTACACATCAAAAGAGTAGAAAAAAATATATATATATAACACATCGGCCATCATGAGTGTTAATATCGGATGTTGAAATTGGTCCAAATTTTCAAATTGGTGCATCCCTACTTTTTTTACATGGGTTTGTGTAAAACAAAGCAACAATTAATCCAACTACTGCTGAAACAATAATATTATAACATTGTTCTTTTTCAGAAGCAACAGGTGGGAAAAGTTGTGGGGTTTCTCCAAACAATGTGAAATATTTCTGTTATTTAAAGATTTACATTTAAAGACAAAAAAGGGAGTTCTTAGTTTTGATGCATTGAATAAATGAGAAATGATCAGATTTTTTTTAGTACTGGAATCTACAATCACCGATTTGCTCTTTAAAAAATGATCTGATTGGTTGGTGCATCTTTGCTTTAAATATAAGCACTTTTGAAACAGAAAGCCTCACAGTTAAATTATGCACTAACTGGCATCTGTATCTAACATGACAGCAACTGGTGTTATACAATCCTGTGTCTCACTTGTGAAACTTGGTCTTTCAGGAATGCCTTGATGTTTAACAATGAGCTGATGGCTGACATTCACTTCATCGTGGGGCCCCTGGGGGCGTCACAGAAAATACCTGCTCACAAGGTAAAACCATGTGTGTGATTCACAGCTATTTCTGTTCCTTTGTTTGCCTTTAATAATAAAAAGCCAGGTATGACTAATGCGTCTCCTGTTTTCCTCCCAGTACGTCCTGGCCGTGGGAAGCTCCGTCTTCTGCGCCATGTTTTACGGCGATTTGGCCGAGGAGGAGTCGGAAATCCATATCCCAGATGTGGAACCTGCTGCTTTTCTAATTCTGCTGAAGTAAGCCACACATGACCGAGCAGAGGCCCACATCACAAAGCGCAGTCAGCGTCACTTCAAAGAGCGTCATTACTCATCTGAACGAAGCTAGGCGGAGGCAAAACGCCAGAGGTCTGGGAGTGGAGAGCAGAGGCAGCGATTACGCTCTGGAAATGCTGGGCTTCTCTTCACGACTTAGAAATCCTCAACCATCGTTTCCCATCTTCAGATGCATATTAACAGAAGTTACATAATTTAATGTAACATAGCATATTTTTTTGCGCTCAGCTTTGAATAATAGTGTATCACCTGTTGATGTTGATTCAAAAAGTGAAACTAATTTTATAAAGACACTTGACACAGAGTGATATATTTCAAACATCTAGGCAAGAACGACCTACCCGACTACAACGTCTCTCTGTTCCCGGCTTTCTAACCATACAGTCAGACAGACATTTAAAGAGGAGCAGCAAAAGCAAATGCAATGGATTAGCAGACTACTGCATTACTGTCATGAGACAGCCATTCTGCAACACTCTTCAGTCAGAGGCCTGTTTAGATTCAATGTAATACTGACTGCTACTGCAGATCCTTTGTAGAACACTTTCAAGATACTTGGATGATGTGAGCTAGCAGAACATTTCATTTCCCTTTTTACACAGTTAAAGTAGTTTTGAATCGACTCTATTTTGGCTCATTCTGATTATCCTAATTGCTCAAGCAATAGGAAACTCGACTATTTTTCTTTTTTTTTTTTTGAAGACATTTCGCCTCTCATCCAAAAGAAAGGCAAAGGCATTTTGGATGAGAGGCGAAATGTCTTGAAGGAAAAAAAAGAAGAAGTCTAGTTTCCTTTAACTTAATCACTTAGGCTTATCATGACAATCTGGCCTAAAGTTCAGTATTTAATATACAAAGTATATTCACATAATGTCTGGCCTGAATGTTTTTTTTTTGTTATGAATAATTGCATCAGTTTGCTATTGAGGTAATGTGACACCGCTGAAACTGTAAGGAAGCCCAGGTAGCTCTAATGGCAGCTTTCAACTCGCCTGTGTTGTTGGCTCAGATGTCTCATCCTCCTCTTAGCAACACATCATGCGTTCTCTAAGGGAGTTCAGTCAGGCCACCATTTTCTAGCATCCCTTTTAGAGGACTGAACAATCAGCTTTTTCCTTGTTTGATCTTGTCTGGCTGACCCTCTGTGTGGGTGTATGAGAGGCTCGACAACTGAAAAGTCAGCAATTCTCTTCATGACAGTGTAGGAGGTCACATTTCTGTATTAATTTTTCACTCGTTTGACGTACAGTAATATGTAGATAAAAAAAAACACGGAATTTCTGGTTTTCAATAATCAAAATTATCAGCAATAACTGCTTGAAATATTTAACTTTGTTTATACTGAACGAGTTCATGATTACTTGAATAAACGTTACTATTCTATAATAATTCATTCATTTCATTTATTTAAGAAAAAGTTGGGTAGCTAAGCTAACCAAATACTAAATTTGATGCACAAGCCTATTCTTGTTTAAACATAAACTGATGAAATTAAATACAGTATGGAACATCACAGTCATTTTAAATAAATATTACTTTTGTTTACAGTAGGGTTGCACCAATATGAAAATTGGGATTGATATTGATACACATGATAATATTGCTGTTATGGCCAATAACCGATATTTACTGATATTATATACATTTTGCCACTGTTTTGAGAGCCTTGGAGAAAAAATGACCAGAAACATACAGCAACAAGATGGAAATAAATATCGGTGGTTAATAAAATACAATATATTTTATTGAACCCCAAGGAGAAGTTGCTTAATATTGGTGTAGTTTTATTTATCGAGCAGATACCAATGTTAGTTCCGATATATTGTGCATCTCTAGTTTACATTCTTTTCCTCTCAGTTACATGATTTAAACAGAATTTCAATATTGTTTGAATAGAAAAATTGGTATCCAAACTAAAAATAGTTTGTGAATTGAATCGTGACGTTCAAAGCTGGAATTGAATCACTAGACACTGAAAGATTTGCATCTTTCAGCACCTACATTTATCCTAATTTGGTGATATTTTTTCTGCTCTCAGATACCTGTACAGCGACGAGATTGACCTGGAGGCGGACACAGTGCTGGCCACTCTGTACGCCGCCAAGAAGTACATCGTCCCGGCGTTGGCCAAGGCCTGCGTCACCTTCCTGGAGACGAGCCTGGAGGCCAAGAACGCCTGCGTACTGCTCTCCCAGAGCCGGCTGTTTGAGGAGCCGGAGCTGACGCAGCGCTGCTGGGAGGTCATCGATGCCCAGGCCGAGCTGGCGCTGCGCTCGGAGGGATTCTGCGAGATTGACCTGCAGACGTTGGAAATCATCCTGCAGAGGGAGACGCTCAACACGGACGAGGTGGTGGTGTTCGACGCGGTCATGAACTGGGCTGCGGCGGAATGCAAAAGGCAGGGCCTGGGGCCCACCACGTGCAACAAGAGGAACGTCCTGGGCAAGGTGCTGTTCCTGGTGCGGATTCCCACCATGAGCGTGGAGGAGTTCGCCAACGGAGCGGCGCAGTCCGACATCCTGACCCTGAAGGAGACTCACAACGTCTTCCTGTGGTACACGGCGGCCAAGAAGCCCATGCTAGACTTCCCCCTGACGCCGAGGAAGGGCCTGTCCCCGCAGAAGTGCCACCGCTTCCAGTCGTCCGCCTACCGTAGCAACCAGTGGCGCTACCGGGGCCGATGCGACAGCATTCAGTTCGCCGTGGACAAGAGGATCTTCATCGCCGGGCTGGGGCTGTACGGGTCGAGCGGCGGCAAGGCCGAGTACGCCGTGAAGATCGAGCTGAAGAGGCAGGGGGCGACCCTGGCTCAGAACCGCACCAAGTTCGTGTCGGACGGTTCCAGCAGCACGTTCCCTGTGTGGTTCGAGCATCCCGTCCAGGTGGAGCAGGACACGTTCTACACGGTGAGCGCCGTGCTGGACGGGAACGAGCTGAGCTACTTCGGTCAGGAGGGCATGACGGAGGTGCAATGTGGGAAGGTGACTTTTCAGTTCCAGTGCTCCTCGGACAGCACCAACGGGACGGGCGTGCAGGGAGGGCAGATCCCAGAGCTGGTGTTCTACGCCTGAGCTGCTGCCGCCGCCTTCTAGCCTTCAAGCTAATGTAGCATTCAGACATTCTGTTAACGTCACATTAACTAGCCTGCGTAGTTCCTCCAGAGACTATTTTAAAAGCAACGGGAGCCGTTTTATTCTATTTAATTTAAGGTTAATATTTTTTTTTAATTTAAGTGCTGATTAAAGGTTATTTACTCTGCTGCTTGTGTCGAAGGGCTGCATCTGCTGTGGAAACCAACACTCATACTGTGCTTATGTAATCAAACCTGGAGTGAGTAGAGACTGCTTTAAGACGTAGTTTAATACAATGTTGTTCTTACAGTTATAGCAGCAATATTCCACAAGGAGCGACCTTAATGTAGGGTTCTGAGTAGACGTACAGGGAGAGACGGAAACTCTTCACTAACGGTGGCTTTGCACTTCAGAGGACAACCTCACAAACATTTTTTGTCTTTTGTAAAATACAATTCAACTGTTAGCAGCTTGATGCTGTTAAAAACTGATGTGTTCTGTCCAAGAATGCTTACACACCTCATAATAAAATGTTAAAGTTCTAACGTAAACAGATGCAAATCTTTGTGTTGTGGGGATGAAGAGGGGGTTATGGTGCCCCCTGGTTAAGGAGGAATGACCTGCAGCCTATTTTAGTGAAAAGATCGATTACTCCATCAGAACAACTGATCATCTCTGATTAAGAATATTGATGAAATGTTCATTCATCTCAGTTATTTTATTGAAACGGTAATAGAATATTATTGTAGTGAAGGATAATCAGAATATTATTGTAGTGAAGGATAATCAGCATTATGTAATATTAACATGTTAAACCTTTTACAGTAATCGTATGCATTAACAGCTTTACCTTTTATACATTTATTAAAAGAAACGTATTAAACTATCCAAATGAACAAACAATTCGGTCCCTGAAAATTTCTTGTTAGCTTTTTCCCTCCACTTCCCATTTCTGGTCTAATTTGTGCCATCTATTCTGTAACATAGACTGACGTTTGTGGTTGTGACTACATCAAGCAGTTTGAAGCTACAGTGCCTTGTAAAAAAAGATAGAATGCTAAATGAAGAGGATGAAGTGAAAATCAATACCTATAGCTGGAGCGTTGATGCAAAGTTCTTTAGCCAGCACGAGGAAGGTTTTTCCCAGCACAAAGACATTCACCTGTGAACAAACACATAAACAAGTTGTTACAAAACTGATTAGACATGTGAAAACCTGGTGCTGTTAGATCTTCCTACGTCCTTAACAAACATTTGTACAGTATCGACTAAGCCACTGAACCCGCCCAAAGCCACAGACAGACTTCTAATCTGGCTTCAGACCATTTGGTCCACCAGTTCCAGTGTTTGTGTGAAGCAGACTGGAAGCTTCCTTTGCTTCCCAGACTGGTTTAGCAATCAGATTATGCAAATGAACCAAAGTGTGAAAGCATTTCACATGAACATGACCAATTAAAAACTGAGCTCTTACAGAATTTGAGCTGCACTCTGTTACTGCACCTTTTTCCCCCAGCAGGTAGAATTTCCACATCTCAACTAGAAATCTCAATGTGCCCCATGGTCAGACTGCACACACTTCTTCCTGAATGACTGTGGACTGCTGACATTTTAGCAATGTTTAGTTTTGATCATTTTTTTAAACTTTTGATTTATACAATGACCTAAGGCCTCCTTCAGTATGAACAGAGCTCTACTTCTATAAATCTACAACAATATGACCTTTACAGACCTGAGCCAAGCATGAAACAGGAAAAATGGTTCGTCATAACGATGAACATTCTTGTCTCCAATCTTAAACATTTTAAACTTCCACTATCCAAAAAGTTTGAAGAGTTTTAGAATGTTTCAGATCTTGTTAAAATCTACGAACCATCAGAGAATTTGCTCTCTGATGGTAGCTCCCGCTCAACTACTCTTTAGGCTCCAGTTTGGTCCATGGCCTGGGAGATCACTGAGGTAGTGTTACTCTTCCATCACCTTCATTTCTCCCATGATGAAAACCATCATCGTGGTTACAGCTTCTTCTGTAATCTTCAAATGAAACAATTTTTTATGTTCAAATTCAAGATTAGGCAATGTTTCCAACACCACACAATAAAGCGATCGACTGTATCTTTGGACACAGTCCCTTGTTTTTCCCTTCCATGCTTGAAAACAGCAGTCTTCAGAGTATCTCCATCAGATGACAGGCCTGATGCATTTAATAATACCTGATGGTATTATGCAAGTTTTGGAGAGATCAATCAGCTCCACAATATCCAAAACCAGAAATAAAAAATAAATAAAAAAAACTTTCAAGAAAAATTATTTGTGGAAGAAATGAAAGAAAGCTACTGTCCCTTGCACTGAACTATTCCAGAGTACAAAATATGGCAGTCAGTCTTTGGAATGTGTATAATATTAAGGTGGCAACAAGCATTAAAAAAGCTAGTTATAGTGTTTTTTTAAGAGTAAAGAGTTCATATTTGTATCTTAAAGGGCCCAAAGGACAAGAACATTACATGTTGCTGCTGTTGTCCTTCTGGCGCCTCCTGCACCAGGGATGCCACAGCTAACCAGCCTCACTCCACAGCTGTGCGCACACAAACTTGGCGGACGTTTTATGCTGGATGCCATTCCTGATCCCACCCCTGTAATTATTGCAAGAAGGAACCAGATTTGAACCAGGAGCCTCCAGGACCACCTCTATTGAGCTTCTACCACTTGAGTCACTGCTGACCACCAACGTGAGGAAATTAAATATCAACTTAAAACGATACTGACAAATATTACGTTTAGATACATGGTTAGTTAGCTTTTAGAGGGATGTTTGCACCGCTTCAATCTCACCCATTTAGTTTGATTTTTTTTTTTTACTGCTGAGTGAGTTCACTCTCGGTTAAAAGCTGTCCATGGCTTAGAAAGTAAAATCACTCAGTAAGCAGTGTCCCCCCCCCAAAAAAAAAAAAAAAAAAATCAGTTTCTGCAGAGAAAATAGTTAAAGGAAGGGAGGACGAGAAACATAGGAAGTTAATTTGTCAAAGTCCTGTACAGACGATGAATAAAAAGTAACAGGCTAGCACATATGTAATTAAAAAGCAAAAGGCACTCAAATAAAAGTCTGTTTTAGTTTTGCAAACTTGACTAAAATTGCAGTGTGATGAGTGCCATTTTATAGCACAATGAAGTAGCTATGTTAACTTCACTTGTTATAAAAAATGCTACCTATATCAAATGACTTAAAAGAAATTTCCCCTTGTAAATTAATTTAATGCCTTGAAATAGGGATTAAAAAAAAAATCCTGCTCGGATACTTCACCTTCAGGAAATCACCACAACATTGCTAAAAGTTTAATAGAGGAACCAAGTTTTTACCAGCGTTCACTGAGAAGTAGCTCCTACAATGAACTCAGCAGAGGTACAGTTCTACCATGTGTTTGCTAAATGCTGCTGGCTAGTCTGAAGGGATTACAAGCTGAAAGCAGTGCCAGGTCCAACCAGGTGTTTAACACAGCTTAATGGTTGCCATGGGAATTTAATGGATTTCTCAAAAACGAATGAAAGAATCAAAGCAACACTGCAGAAATGTTTCTGGTGAGGGAATAACATAACATGATGTAAAGCTAAAAAGTTACCTTATAATCTGCTCTCCTCTCTATTGGAGGCCAGTGCTGAGATTTCTGAACTGAAGCGATTTGTGAGAACTTACGTCTACCTGTAAAAAACCTTGTTACTGTGTTCTGCTGTGTGAGGCATCTTCCTGGGTAAACCTGATAAAAGTTTCTAACAATAGTCTAATCTTTAAGAAATGGACATGAATGAGGATCTGGACAGATTTCATCTGATCTGCTCTTATTCTTCAAATGGAAAAAGGCTGAGCTCGTCAGTCCTTTATGTACAGGTCAAGTAAAAGGCAATGAGTGGTCCAGATCTTTCAGATCAATTTTTGTAATGCACATACATATTCATATATAGGTGAGAGGTTACCCCACATTATGGTAGAATCAGACCAAATGGTGCAAAATACAAGAAAAATATGATTAGTGATATCTTCCTGAGATACTGAAATGATTCTATCAAGCAAAATGAGGTCGTCTAGTGTACTAAAAGCATCGGTGAGATCCAGCAAGAACAGGAGCTGACTGTGTATCTACAGCCAGTAAATGAGTCAACATCATTGGAAATCCCATTTCTGGAAGATGATTTTCCCGAAAAGCAGACTGTAGCAATTCAAATCGATACAAAGTTGTTAACTAGTCTCCATCTGAGCTGAATGTACTTCTTCAAAAACCTTTTTTTATAAAAAGGCAACATTTAAGACATGTGTACAGTTTGTTAGACATCCAGGCTGGGCTTCTTCTGTCAGTTTAATCACAGCATAAAAAATAACAGGAAAAAACAACCAGCAACCAAACAATTCAAAATAAGACACAAGAATCCAAAGTAGAACATATTTCTTCATCAAGTCACAATGAAAGTGAAGTATGGGAGCAATTCAGTGGGAATCCATAACAATATACCAGCTGACAGAGAAATGGATTGAACTCCCTCAAACATGGCCTGTATAACTCTGTAGCAGTAAACCAAACCCTCCAGAATTCATTATTTGGAGTATTTCTTATGTTTTCATCCCAGCTTTGAAACACTCTCAAAAAAGTTAGGTGCTTTCAGTTTCCTGCCACTGATCACTTTGTCAACTTGAGGTGATAATTACTTGATTGTGCAACAAATGACACTATGTAGCTGGAAAACAAATAATACTGCTACTTTAACAATCTGTGAGAAGATGAATCTGAGAAGACTGAGGGAAGCACAACGGCAGTAGGATACACAATAAAGTCTGAAAATACTCATATTTTCCAACCCTTTTTGCTTTTCCATACAAACACCAACCATGTCAAATAAAATCAAACTCCAAACTGGACACAAAAAACAACAACGTTCCCTTAAATTATTTAGTCTGATAAATACATCCTCATGCCATTAAATAAATCTCTGCCATGCCATTTTGTTTGTGGCATTATTAAAAACTTCAAACATCACTCTCACTGATAATGAATAAATTAGGGGATCAAAGAGTTTCTTTGAAACTTTGTGGAGCTGATGGAAGCAGGAGGAGCTGTGTGGGTGGAGCTGGGTGAAGTCTAGCAGGGCAGTACAATCGTCTGCGTCGGGACCGCCCATCACAGATGTTTCATTGTGTTTCAGCCCACTGGCCATCCAGAAGGCTCTGCGGTAAATTCGACCCCCCAACCCACCCTCTGAAAGGACATACTGATGGATACTGTGGAATAACAAAGGGACAGAGCCACATTCTACCATCTTCCTCCAGATGTAACAAAGTTAGCCCAAAATTAAGACCTGGGGCAGGAGGGGGGGCTTCAGTGCTGAAATCTGGAGCAGAAGGCAGCAAAGGCTAGAGAATAAGGTCATGACCTCCAGTGAAAGCTCTGCCATTCCTTCAGACAGTCTGCTCAGACCTCCTGGTGCTTAAGGAGGGCCAGGCGTCCAGGCCAGACAGATGGATGGAGTCTCACTGCAGCACCCTAGGGAGTCAGCAGGGACCCTGGATTCCAGCAAGGAATTTAGACTCAAACGTGGAAATGGAGACATATGCCAACATAAAAATGTGAGCATTAAAAACTGATCTTTACAGGGGAAAAAAAGCAAGCCTGTGGTGAGTAGCAACCTCTAAAGTACAAAGAATAAATAAAAAAAAACATTTGCAGTAACAACTGAAATCTGTTCTTACCATTATTCAAGTGAACAAAAATCAACCCTGTTTGATCAGCAGGTTAGAAAATTTAACTAATCCACTGAGTGATTGAGCGGAATGGGATGAAAACGCCTGCATAGTTACATATTTTTATTTGTAAGAAATTTAATCATTTTACAATCCTGAGCCACTGAGAGTTGATCTCTATCACATAAAGTCACAGTGATGATGCTGAAGTTTGTGGCAAGGGAGAGCTTGAGTTCATCCACCGGCACATCTCGTCATCCAGAGATTTCTTTGCACAGCAACAGGCACAAACGCAGAAAACGCCTCACAAAAGCTGCAGAAGACAGCTGATATTTAAAGGAAATTTTTTTGATGTGGCACAGTCATTCAGATAATGCAAGAAAGATCAAGTGGCTTGGGCGTGGATCCACTAAAAAACACAAGTAGTGGAATGGAACTGGCCCACAGCTGCCCAAACACCCAGCATTAATCACCCCCCTCTCAGCCCCTCGCCACAAAAAGACAACCCTCAGCCTCCAAATACCAGGGTGTATAGGGTGGGGGGTGGGGGAGGGGCCACCATCTACTGCAGGGCAGCTGGGAGCATAAAAATAAAAGCTCCTGACCAGCTGTGACTCAAAGAAATGTCCCACCATGACCACCACACCCTCCACTCACTGCAAATCGGCTGCCATTAAATATGTAGACTAATGGAGGTTTCTAAATTTACACACACACACACACACACACCTCAGGTTTTATTGCACAGAACAGACGTGTGGCCAAGCGGTGAGGAAGAGCTGCTTTTAGGCACAACCTGGTGAGGGGCTAGGAGCCAGTTTCTGCACTTTATGAACATTTGTTGGCAATTAAATGGAAAAAGAAATAGAGGAAGCATATGTTTATTTTTAGAGTTAAGCACACTACAATTGTTTCAGTAAATCATAATGGAATTACCCTCACATTGGTTAGTCAGCCTTGTAAAAGCCAAAAGAGGAAAACATTAGCAGTTTACATATACTTTAGAGCAAAACAAAATTTTATTTTGTATGTTTTTTTAACGGCACAGTAAAAAGATTCTATTTGTCACAATGGTTTTCAAGTCAAACTGATTTCAAATGCGCAGCAAAAAGCACAAAATCTGACCAAGTATTTTTCTAAATCTAATTTGTAGTGCAAATATTTCAATTAAAACAAAACCAAAACTTGTATAGCACCATGTTTTAGGTCAATAATTCTGGAAAATTGATTAAATGTTCTACTTCCAATGGCAGGGAAATGACCTTCATCCCCACAGAGCCAGATTTCTTCGGATAGCTTTTCACTAAAGTTAGTAGATGAAATCAGGTTTATGTATTTACTCCTGTTACCGTCTAACATTAAAACATGAAATTATTTTTCACAGCGCTGCACTGATAACATACCTGCAAAATGTCACTGAGATCCAGCAGCATGTCTGTGGAAAAAAGGTCAAGGCAAACAGGATGAAAAGAGGGACACAGAAAGGTTGACCACCGATGGGAAAGGACAGCTGAGGCTGATGATGGCTTCACTTCAATATTTTCTCTAAAACAATATTTTGAGAAAATAAATAGATGAGCAACATTCAATGCAGAGCAGTTCTTTTAAGCACGGTAGTAGAGGAGTGATGATTTGAACTCATCTGGACTCAACGCAGAAATACTTTGATAAACCCAAAGGATTTTAGGATTAAATATGCATCTATAATCTACAACATAACGGTTGAAAACGAAAAGGATTAAAGTGAAATCACCCTAAAACAAACCAAAAAGGAAGTTGAGTAACTGACATGAAGAACATAAGATTTTCATGAACTCACTTAAAGTGTTGCTTTTGGTGTGACTGTCTAGCAGTCCTGTACAAATTGAGGTTAATGTTAATTTCCAACGTCTTAAAAAAAGAAAAAAAAAAAAAAGCCAAATTACATACTAGTCTGAAAAGTGTTTCACAAAAATCAAAACACAAAAACACACCGCTTCGGCAACATCAGCCTCTGGATGTCTCTTCCTCCTGGTGCTCAGCTGGTGCAGACATTTGGTTGCCGTGGTTACAGTGTCTCCGTGGCGACAGGTGCACCTGTCTCCAGGGTGTCAGGCTGGATTAACGAGGCTCCTCTGAAACAGGCCTCACAATAGAATTAGCAAGCGTGCAGATGAGATGGAAAACATAATCCCGGCACACGACACCTGGAGATTAACGGACAACCTGCAACCGATCAGGAGAACCAAAACCAGGAGAACCCTAATCACACATCTGGGTTCTGCTCCTCAGCACCGGGAAGGACACAAGGTCCAGTTTGATGGGTGGTGAGCTTACAGATGTTTATCTTAATGTCAAGTTACAGCTTAGAACAAATTGTTCTAAGATGTAAAACAAAAAGCACAGCTGTTCATATGAGCAATGAAAACCTTTCAGGTAGATGAGATCAACCCTTTAGCCATCAAGTTTTAATGTTTCTGCAAACACAATACAGACAACACAATTTGGCAAAGCCTGGCTCTTGTCGAGAAAAGTCGAGCTCATCCCACTTCCCCATGCTGGAGATTTTAGCTTAATAGTAACAATAAATAAAGTTATCTTTAAAAATAATTACACAGGTGACATCAAGACCCAACAGTAGAGTCAGACTGTAATAAAATTAATCTGGTTGTGTGTGTTGTGATTATGTCCTGCAAACTTTGCATTACATAATCTTTGACATATGCAGTATTTCATAGAAACTGAAGGTAGCAGTTACTTGACTGCTATAAAATGATGAGCGTTTTATGGAGCTTTGCAGCACCATCATCGGAATAAAATGTGAATGTTTAGAGGTAGAAACTTATAAGACACACCACAACTGTATAATTATTTTCGTGCTGAATTTCCCTCAAAAGCCAATGGTCACAATAAAAAAAAAAAGCAACACCTCCAGCTGAAGTAAAACTGTGCGACTGGACCGGCTGTGAACCAGAGCGAGGCATGGCTCTGGTTCACAGTCGGTCCTGCTGGTTTACTGCCGTCACCACAAAACAATGCATCACAGCATCACTGCATTCCTCCACGCAGTACATTAAACCCAAACCGGGCTTCTTCTTTTGAAACAAATGTCATTGTTCTTTTAAGGGTAAAAAAGTAGCTGGTCACAGCAACATTTTTATCTGTTTTAGATTACAAAGACTTGTTATATATGAACACCTCAGCACAATTGTTACCAAAAAGTTGCTCCTATCTATCCATCGTGTTTCTCTGGGGTTTGTTACAAACTTTAAAGCCTTGACCCATCATTCCACTCTAGTGAACTGGCCTTCTTTGTCCACCAGGAGGTTGGGACATTGGTACACTTTTATTTGTGAGGCCTTGCTTGGGCTGCTGCCCTCCTACATCAGTGATCCAATCACACAGAGAAACACTGATTTTCACTCTGTGTTCAAATGATCATTTCTTGCTCTCTATCCCATTTCCTCACAAAGAATTAGGAACTACGGCTTTTGTTTACTCTGCTCCGTCTACATATGTTGCAAAAAGACTGGAAATTAACTAAACTTATTTCATTGAGCACCTTTAAATCCAGGCAGAGCATTAGAGGTAAATTCTTAAAATTGTGACTGTTTTAAAGAATTATTATTTGTATGGTATTAACTGTGTAACTATTTGTAATTGTTGTGTAACCTTTGCCGCCTCCTGGCCAGGATTCTAGGTTTTTAATCCCAACTGGATTTTCCTGGTTAAAGGAGCAGTACGAGTAAAAGTGCTCAATGACATCCATATAAATACAGACTGTGGGAGAACCACAGTTCTGGTTCTGTTGGACCTCAGTGCAGCTTTCGACACTGTTGTCCACGACATTTTACTGAATTGACTGGAGAGTTGGGTCGGACTCTCCACTGGTTTGAATCTTGCATAAAAAAACAGGGATTTCCTTGTTTCAATCAGAAACGTCTCATCAGAGAGGTCAAATGTTACATGTGGGGTACCCCAGGGTTCAATCGTAGTACCCCTTCTTTTCAATATTTGTATGCTCCCACTGGCTCAAGTTATAACAGGAAATAAGATCAGCTACCACAATTATGCGGATGATACACAGCTCTACATCACGATGTCACCAGGTGACTCTGAACCCATCCAATCACTAAATAGATGCTTAGAACAGATCAATGTGTGGATGTGCCAAAACTTTCTCCAGCTGAACAGAAACAAAACTGAAGTTATTATCTTTGGACCTAAAGAGGAGCGAACCAGAATCAATGCACAGCTTCAGTTATTACAACTAAAAACCAGCGATCAGCCCGAAACCTGGGAGTAGTGATGGACTCTGACCCGAACCTTCAGAACCACATTAAGACAGTCACAAAGTCGGCCTTCTATCACCTGAAGAACATCTCTAGGATTAGAGGACTTATGTCTCAGCACGATCTAGAGAAACTCATCCATGCGTTTATCTTTAGCCGCTTTGATTATTGCAACAGCGTTTTCACAGGTCTGACTAATAAATCAATCAAACAGCTGCAGCTGATCCAGAACGCTGCTGCTCGGGTTCTCACTAAAACCAGGAAGATGGAGACATAACACCAGTTTTAAAGTCCCTACACTGGCTCCCTGTAGCTCAAAGAATAGACTTCAAAATACTGTTGTTAGTTTATAAATCACTGAACGGTTTAGCACCACAATACCTTAAAGATCTGTTATTGCTGTACCAACCGTCTAGACCCCTCAGATCTTCTGGTTCTGCTCTGCATCCCCAGAACCAGAACCAAACGAGGAGAAGCAGCATTCAGTTTCTACGCACCACAAATTTGGAACAAACTTCCAGAAAACTGTAAAACAGCTGAAAAACTGGGTGCCTTTAAATCTCAACTTAAAACCCACCTGTTTAGAGTTGCTTAAGGCTAGATTAGGGTTAGACTGTGGGTTTTGATGTCTTTGATGTTCTTGATGTTTTTTTTTTATCTCTAATGTTATCTTTACTTTTTAATTTCTTTTTATTTCTCTTTCTCACCGTTTCCGTTTTAATGCTTTCTTAAAATCTCATTCCCTCTCACTGTTTATTCAATATCACATGCTGTTTTTATTTTAATTATGTGAAGCACTTTGAAATGCTTGCTGCTGAAATGTGCTTTACAAATAAAATTTGATTGATTGATTGATACGACAACTTTTTTGAGCTTTACATCATTACATGTTATTCCCTCATCAAAAACATACCTGGAGTGCTTTGATTCTTTCATTTCATGTTTGAGAAATCCTTTCATCTCCCTTAGCAACCATTCATCTGTGCCAAACGCCTGGGTGGACCTAGCTCCGCCTTCGAAACGCAGTTTCCAAACTTCAGAGTTTCCGCCTCCCTAAACACACCTGGAAGATCCTCAAAACCTCCTCAGTCCTCAGTGGTTCAAGGTGTTATCCTCTCTGGCCTGGCATTTACTAAACGTAATATTTGTGGAGATCAAAGAATGACTGTCACAGTTTACACTAACTTAGAAGTCTGAGGAAGTCCAACAAACACTCAGTAGTTCTCCAAGAGCATCTACTATGCTAATAGCTTAAACAAAAACAACCATTTAGAATATGTTTGATTGTGGCCTATAGTCTTCCTTTGTCCAAGCTCCAGATTTTCATCCAGAGGTACTTCTTTCATTTTTCTCAAACATACCAACAATGTGTGGGATTCAAGAGACTCGCTGTTCTGATTGCAAGCGGTTCCAAGGAGGAACAAAACGTTCAGATTTAGATCAAGGCCACAGCAACCTGCTGATGTTAAGCAGCTCTTTCCTCCCCCAAGAGAAAGCCCAGTAGCATCCCAGTTCAGAGATTCTGCGTTGCTTGGCCTCTTTTAGTAACTGGGCTGACCTCTCTCATTGGGGGAATTTAAAAATAGCTAACGGAGATGCTGCTGGCTGCCTACAAGAATGTTCCTCTTAATCGTCAACTCAGATCGGCAAGAAGTTCAAAGTGCTTGATAGTTATTTCTACTGGATAACAGGGGAAGCGGCAAAAAAGTCAGCGCTATAAAGTTAAAAGGAAACACAACGAAGGCCAGAAGAACAAAAATTGAAGAAGAACTGGCTGTGTGTGCATAATTGTCTGAGGTCTAAAAATGGATCTGTGTTCCAGACTGTTGAGCATCTCTATGCTGTTGGTGCTCATTAAATTCAACTCCAGGTAAGACTGAGCCTTCCTCCTCCACCTCCTCCTTTTGTTTATGTCCTGATCATCTCTACGACTTCACCCAGCTGTGGAAAAAGGAGGAGGGGAGGCAACTATTTTTAACCACAGCCTTACCCCTCCAAACACGCGTGAACAGATAGGCCTGTAGAAACGAACCCACACAGAAACACAGACACAAACAGAAGCTGAGTCAACAACGCAGCAGCAAAGGTCTCACAGTGCCTGCTCCCTCCTCTTTCATCAGAATAACAAACCCACCGGCGGTTGCGTAACCCAATCATCCTCACAGGCCAGGCGAGTCGGGAACGGCACGGCAAAGACACTCTGAGCCCAAATGTAAAGAGGTTCTATGTTAATCAAGAAGTCAAAAAAGTTCTTCCTGTACTTTGAATAATATTATTATAATGCTCCGCTGTAACATTTAGGTTTGCATTAAGCCAGCATCTTTTTTTAAAAAAATGTGAATCTTTTACAGACAGCTCATGTTGTCTTTCCTCCCCCAAGAGAAAAGACAATCTGTCCAGGTCGCCAATCTGGACAGATTGGTGACCTGTCCAGGGTGACCCCGCCTCTCACCCGGAACGTTAGCTCAAGATATCAACTACCAAAACCATTTCTAAAAATATTAAAATTGAAGCAGTGGAATAAGCTCTACATGCAAGAACATCTCACTGCAGTTAGAGAGGAGTGGTGCACACACTCCTCAGATTGATCCCAGAGACTGTAGGGTGTTTCATTTAGAAATGTTTCTGATGATATGTACTGATTCTGGTATTTTTGGTATTTAGTTGTAAATTTTTGCTTTTCCATGAGAGAAGACGGACTGAAATAGTTTTTTATTAGATCACAGAATATACTCATCCACACATAACACAATTGGTTACAGAAAGGATACGAGGCGTTCCCTCGGTGCGGCAGACCAGGTAGATGCAGGCGGCCATGACGTGATCAGACTTGCGGCCGCGTGTCAGGCTTTTATTGAGGGCCATCTTGTAGAAGTTGAAGGCCGTGTCCAGGCAGTGCTGGTTCATCTGGAGCTGGTGGCCCAGGGTGTTGATGTGTTGTTTAGCTGACAACACAAAACCACATATTCAGAATAATTACAGAGGAAGACGTTGTTCTACTTAAGCGCTATAGAATTTGGAGGCACAAAATACCTTAATTATATCACCATAGCAATATTAATGGGTGCAATATTAATATTGTAAAGGACTGCTTGCAGGGTAATTATTGTTTGCTAGCGTATTCCACACGTTATAAACTAGCATTTTTCATGCCAACAAAAAATGTAGCTCTTTTAGGAGAAAGAGGACACTTTTTTCAAACTACGAAATACATTTAAACTTTTTTCTTTTTGATAGTCCAATTCTTAGATGTAGCTGGAAAACCATTCAACAGTTTTTATGAATTAAGTAACTTTTGGAGAAAAGTAGCTTCACTATATTTTATTTCAGGATTCCAAAGCACAAGGTGACTATAAATACCAAAATATTCAGATTTTGTTTCTAACAAAAATAAAAACAAAAGTGTTGTAATTAATGTATCATTTTCTTTTTACTTGTCACATCATTTCATATTGATGTGACATGTTGTGCTGATATGACATAACATACGACCCAACATAATAAGTTTAAGTTGAATGATTTTATAAAGTCAATATAGATTTGCTTAAATTGCTTAAATTAAATAGTGCTGCTTAAACCCCCCCACAAAAAAAACGAGGTTCTGATTTATGCATTTTATGTCGTGTTGAATATCGACAGCATGGTCTGTAATGATGGTTCCAGCTGGTAAAACATAAACCACCCGACTACCAGGAAAAAAAATATTGTCCAATCACCATTTTTTTAATTCCACAATCTTTGTAAGGTAATTAGAATACTGAAAACATTTTTTTTGGAAAAAAAAGTTTTTTTTTAAAATATGATGTGTCCACTACAGGGGACATCGGAACCCCATATATTTGACATTGAACCTTGATGGCAACCAGTTTGTTCCAAAGAAAATATCCAAACATCAACATAAGAATGAATTTCACATTGACAAAACTGAGCACTGTTGCCTAGCACGAAGGTTCTGGGTTCAATTCCTGGCCCCGGTCTTTCTGCATAGTTTGCATGTTCTCCCTGTGCATGCGTGGGTTTTCTCCAGGTACTCCGGTTTTCTCCCACAGTCCAAAAACATGACTGTCAGGTTAATTGGGCTCTCCAAATTCTCCCTAGGTGTGAGTGTGCATGGTTGTTTGTCTCTGTGTTGCTCTGCGACAGATTGGCGACCTGTCCAGAGTGACCCCGCCTCTCACCCGGAACGTTAGCTAGAGATAGGCACCAGCAACCCTCCCAACCCCACTGAGGGACAAGGGTGTACAGAAAATGGATGGATGAATGAGTGGGTGGATGTATGGATAGATGGATGGATAGATGGGTTGGTGGAAGGAAGGAAGGAAGGATGGATGGATGGATGGATGGATGGATGGATGGATGGATGGATGGATGGATGGATGGAGGGAGAAAAAACAGAAAAATAATGTCCACTACAGAGGACAATTTTTAAACTTTTAAATACTACGATAAAATACAGTGAAAAATAATTCATAGAATGAATCCGGCGATCCGGCCGTCCGTAAAGGGTTAATTAATATGCTGCTAAGAGACTTATTTAGAATATGCCAACAAAATTTTAAACCAAAATTTGCACAATAAAAAGTTTTATGCACTTACTTTGTCTCTCCCCATAAAATGTGCTTCTACTGATGAACGTTATTTTTATGAATGAGAAAAAGGAAGGTACAAAAGTCCCACCCCTTCACATGTGGCATCATTTAAAAGCCCTAAATGTCCTCTGTAGATACCAGAAGGAATTAATTCAGTAGAATGCAGGGGGTGGGAGATGTTCAAGTTTAGAAATGTCCTCTACAGAGGACAAAAATGAACTACTGGTAGTCACGAGGATAAGCAGAAATGATTCATAACCCAAGAGAACAGTCTAACGCTCCATAAGAACTGCTGCTGCTCAGTCAAATATACAGTATTCCGTCATGTTCCATCCATCATTACAGTGGTATTGTTATTGCACAACTGCAAAGATTACATGAGTTCTATTATGAGTAAATACTCAGGCTCTAACGAGCAGCAGACTCACTCACTCAAACACATGTTCCCCATCTGCAGACACACACAGACTCAGGTACAACAGATGGAGAGCCAGGTCAAAGATGATTGCATTAAGTGCTGCCAGTAAGCTGTAGTGTGTGTGTCTATAGTTCATGACCTCATGTGTGCTACACAGGTCGCTGAAAGTTAACACACAAAGCCAGATGTGTGACCTTACTGAGTGGGTTGTCTGGGAATGTGAGGGACTGGGCTCATCATGCTGAGTGGATGTGGAATCACAAAGTGTACGCTGCGTCAGACAAACAAACGTTATCACAGCGCATCCTTTAATAGAAACGGTCCAGACAGAGTCCGGTGTGGGATGCAAAATGCTCTTTTTGCGTTTCTATTTAGAAATATAAGCACTCGACAAACTCCTCAAGTTTGACCTTATCAGCGCTCATTCAGCCGAGCTGGACGGCAGAGCAGCGTCAACTTCTTATTCAAAAGCTACTGATGTAATATACATGTAATGCTAGAAAAGCAGAAAGCATGACACAGCAACATTTTAACATGAGCAAAAACGACACAATGCCAATGAGGATGGTTGATTTGGGGGGTTTCCGGGAGATTATAAAGATGTTCAAGTTTAATGCGAGAAACCACAATTTTCTTTAAATTCAGTCAGTATATACCACAGCTGACGACATAAAAACAAAATACAGCACATGAAAAAAGAAACATGTCAACCTCATGATACAAGTCAAAACGCAGGTTTTGAAGTAAGTGGCCGCCTATAGTGAATTGTTAGTCTATTAATTTAATCGTTAGTTGATTGTTAGTCACATCTATAATAAAAATCAGTATCGTTAAGTGAATTAGCACTTTTTGCTATAACAAATTAACTACAACAGCTTGGTGCAGAAATAGAGTTCAAATAAATCACATTTTCCTGACAGAGAGAGACCGATTTAATATGTTGTAAAGTCTAGATTTATGTGTAAATTTGAATTAGAGATTAGATTTACACTGATCAGGCTTTTTATTTTTTTAGCTTTAGTTAGTCTGAATTGCTAATTCCAAATGTCTGTATACACACATTTCAACCCACTTGTGTAAACCACATATTTCCTGAAAGAGATGAACATCAAATCAAACAAATATGATGATATTAAAAGATTCCAATCATTTATGCATACTGGAGTTATCTGATTTTTACTGAAGAGCATGTGGTTTCTTGATGTTTGCACAAGCAGGTTGGGAAACTCTTTGTCTAATCAGTGAAGGCACCTTAGACAAACTAATAGGTAATGTCGACAACACTGGTAATGTCCACACTAATGTGTGGATGCTACTATTGAGAAAAGACAAAGTTAATTTTCAGTAGGTGAGGTGTCTAAAAATCAAATCAAAGAACAGAAATGTAAGCAGTTGACTGATCATCAATCTTCAAAAAGCCTGACCTGCAGTCCCACTATTTAGTGATTTTTATTAAAGCCAAGAATCATCAAGCAAAATTAACAAGCCTACAAATGGTACAATGTAATGTATAAAGGCTCCACACTGAACCAGCTGCTGTAGATCCAAAGCTAACGACAAAGATGGTTCTTCATGTAAGAGATAATAAGCAGGAAGTGAAATCAGCCTGCAGCTTTAATTGGAGCTCCTGGTCACAGGTTCAAACTATTCCACCCAACTGAGGAGCTAAAGGCTTGATCAAAGCCCAGAGATGAACCATCATCATCGGATGACATTTACACGAAGAGGAAGTAGGACACTGTGATGGTCTGACATTTACTCATCTATCTGACCAAATCAGCCTGGGAACAAACACATACAGCTAAATAAAAAAACAACCAAAAAAAGAAAACAAAAAACATGGTTTTTAGGGAAGAAAATTAAAGCAAGTAAAATAAACAGCACATGCACAGTTTAAACCTGGGATGGGTAGTTTGATATGTTAGGAGCTCAAGGCTGTTTTTCACTTGATGTTGTATGGGCAGCAAATGTACGGTGCCAGTACAGCTTACAGCGCCCCCTATTGCCTATATATATATATATATATATATATATATATATATCAGTCATGTTAATTTATTGCAGACAGAAAGTGTCCTAACTTTTTCTTGTGAAAGTTCAACTGTCCCATTCCCGAAATGGAATAAATGAAACATTTTAGAAGCTTTTTGATCCAAGATGGCAGTCCAATCAAATTATGGTGACGTTTTGGATGGACAGTAAATAGTTAAGTTTATTTTTGTAGAACATAGAGAAAGTTCATAGTACGCTACAAGGTAAAACATAAAAAAACATTAACACAGCAAAATAAAGTAATTCCCAGGTCAATAAGCCTTGTGCTTTGGTAACTAGACTTTTCAGAGTTGTGATGTCATTGCTTTGATTTCACAGTGGTTACCACTACACACAAAATAATAATAATAATTTAAAAAAAAAATCAAGAAAGAAAAAGACTGCAGTAATATCTCTATTTATTCTGTCACAAAACACCTCATGTAATCCTCAACAACAGAATGAAGAGACAGACAGTCTGACTATTTCAAACTCTTCTAAATGCTGTCAAAGTCAGAGTAGACCACTACTAAAGAGGAGACCACTACTAAATGTACAGGCTGATAAGATTTACCTTGTTTTGTTTTTTGATGAGATGGTAGATAAAAAGTTTAGGGTTACATAAAAAACACTAAACACAGAACGAGGTTCTGCATCAAGTGGAGGAGTTTAATGATCTCATGGTTTTGTTCACAATGTAGAAAAAAATCGATAGGCTGATTGGTGCTGCATCTGCACAACCGCTCTATTCTGTTGAAGAAAGAGCTGAGTCAGAAAGAAGATACAGACGGACGGATAGAGTTAAACCTTTATTCTGTTAAACACTGAAATGTTTGTTTTCACTCTTTAGATGTCCAGATGAAGTTGGTATTTAAAGTCCTAATTTCACACTAAAGGGACACTTCTTTCTCTTCTGTTCTTCTAAAGGAATCCAGAATAATCCAATAATCCAGGTGTAGTTGAAAGTTGATCATCGCATTGCAAACTTTTCTCCAGTCCATACGATCCCTATCCACCAACAGCAACACACACTCTGTCTAAAGTAATCCCCTGGATCCTTGAATGTTTTGCGATTACTCAGCGCCCGCAGCAGACTGATGGCTCTGTGACTCGGTTAATGAGTCAGACTGAGCAGACGGTGAGAGCAGCCCAGAGTTTCTCTTAGCCCTGTAAAGTTTAGCTTTACTGAACTCAGGGACTCAGGAAGTGAGACTCAACAATGAAGAATACTAAAGAACCCTGAGGAGTTAGGAAGGAGGAGAACTGCAGATATACACAAGTTGGCAATATATCCGAGTCATTTCAGATATTTCTACTGCAGCTCCATTTCAGACTTTAAAGCTTGTTTCTCATTAAAAAGAATGGCAGCACAGGTAAGGTGTGCAGAGAGCTGCGTTTGTATGACTTGTGGCTGAATGGCTTTTTGTCAGAGGAGACCCAGGGCAGACATGCTTGGCCCTGTTATGCAGTGACATCTATGGAGAGAACGAAACGCAGCATGTTCATGCAAATACTACACTTCACCAGCATGGTGGTGAAGCAAGACCAAACAATCAACCTTCCACTAAGATCAGATCATGATGTAAATCTGTTCATAACGTATTCTACTGCAAAAACCAAGGGGTTCTGTTTGACAGCTGAAACTTTGTCCTCACTGGGCCGTCAGCAGGACAATGAATGACCCCAAACGCAGCAGCAAACCTGCGACAGAGTGGCTGACAGAAATGAATCAAGATGTCCCAATGGGCCAGTCAATGTCTGGACCTCAACCTGATTGAAATGAACAGAGCTGTGCAGAAAGAAACGTCTGCAAATGTCTGAATAAAGAGTGGGCTGAGCCTCCTGCTCTCTGATGGAAGACACTGACAGTTATTGCTACCAGTGTAGAATCTGATGTGTGAGTTTATACACTGAAGGTTAAACTTAACTCATTTTACAACCTTTTAAATGCCAGGTCATTTTTATTGATTTTATTAATTTGTCATGATATGTAAAGTAACATAAGTGAAGGAATGCACTTTAATTCCTATAACAGTATATATGTAGCAGAACCTTAAACATGCTTCAGTTAGCCAAACCACAATATTTAAACTAAACTTATACATGACTGACAAAAAGGCACAAAGTCTCATCCTTTCATTGCTGTCCTGCATCCAAAGGACTAAACACACACTTCAAGATTTAAACACATCTATGACTAACCCAAATAAACGGAACCCACAGAAACATTATGAGCTATAATATATGCCATAAATTAGCTAATTGTAATCCCATAATGATTGAAAATAACCAAAAAAACTTGATAGTCATTGGCAGTTGTAATCTGCAATTTCTGATCATATCTACCATTACTGCCACCTGATGGCAGGTTTGTACCTTCTGTCGCCTTTGCAAGAGTTTCCACAAGAGTTTGTTGAGTTCGGTTTGGCTCAGGTTTGTTTGACAAATCCTGTAGCCTGACTTTCCTCAGCATAAATAATGTTTGAGTGATATTTGGTCTTTCAGTTGTGGAACAAAAAGAAGAAGGAAAAACCGAGTCCTTTCAGAATCTGTGAAGACCAAAAGTCGAGTAATGTGTCCGCAGTCTAAACATCTTCTGTTCAACAGTGAGACTTTACATTACTCATCTTTTTAACATTTATGTTGCAGCATGTTAAAAACGCCATGAAATGTTGAGCAGAATCAACATCACTCTTTATGTTTCTGTATTTCATCCAATTTTGGTGGAAAAAAAGATAAAAAGAAAGATCAAGAAGAAAAACTAAATCTACTTTTCATCAGTTCCACCATGGGACGTTTAGCTAAGCATTGTGGCTCCCTCTGCTGGTCACTCACCTCTCTGCAACGTCTGAGCTCTGGACTCTGACCCCATCCCTGAGAAGTGTCCATCCCCAAAAGTTGGATTTTTAAGACCACCTAAAAACATTATAAAAAGTTGTAAGTAACTCAAAGCATAAAGTGCTGAAATGTAAAAAATATTTCTATTAATATTTTTAATATTAATAGAAATATTAATATTAACATTAACATTCACACCATTAAGACCATTTTAAACCTTGAACAGATTCCAAAATACAAACACAAATTATAAATTGGCTAAAATTAAAAAACATCACCATCAGAAACCAACAAGATAATCTAAAGAAACCCGACTGTGTGATTCTACAGCGCACTCTAGTGGTCAAAAGGCCATCTACATAAATAAAACTGAAAACTGGGCAGTCTGATTAGACAGAATTGAAATACGGACTGGTACATGTAAATGCCTTTAGCCTTACAATAATTCAAAATGTATCTTTTATTGCAGTAGCATAAGCTCACTCTGGAAAATTTAGAATAATACAACTTTTAATTTAATTTAAATACATTTATTTATTGGGGTGATGGGATCATCAGTAGGCTCCATTAACACTTCCTAAAAAAGTAAAGCAAATGAAAGTAATACTTAATTTTGTATACTTTTTGATTTTTTAGGGAAATTTTAATTAGTAATCCAGAACTGTGTGTGTGTCTGTGGGGTATAAATATGACGTAACACACAGACTCATTTCTCCTAGCAGCTCTTCTATACAGCAAAGAAAATCAGAATCACATTTAAATAAGGGAGATGTGTGTTGATCCTCTAATGCAAAAAAAAAGAAAAAAATGTATATAGAAAGTTTTACCATATCTTAATAATAATAATAAAAACAAAAATGGTCTCTGCATGAGGACTGGGACACCGGGGGGCTCAACAGGTCCCAGGGGAGCAGGCAGTGTTAGGATAACAACAGGCAAGAGGAGACAGTCCAACATGGACACCAGGTCCCACGACTGTTGGGACCTGGTGTCTTTCCTCTGTCCTTCCTCTGCTGGAAACTAAACAGGGCTGGTGTGAATGCGCCCTACTTTGAGGTTACACAGACATTTTATTCATTAAATGGTTCATTGATGCTCTTTTAGTATCACTTTTTTTGTAACTTGTGTGAACAAGTCCTTCTTGTTCCAAAGTGAAATTGTGGATCTGAACATTGCTAGGCTGTGTAAAATAAAAGTGAAAAAAAAATAAAAAATTCACACCCTAACAAACCAGAAACCAACACGTCCGTACGCTCTGAGAGGCGTCCAATCAGTCTCACCTTCTGAAGACACAAACTGTCCAACAGCCAGGGATCCTCCACCGCCCGTCTCTACAAACTCCACCTCGGAGACGATGATGCTGTCCTCCAGAACGGAGCCGCAGCCCATGCAGACCGCATCGCCCCGCGCCTGGTCAACATCAATGTCCGAGCTGCCGCAGTGCTTACACACCCTGGAGCTCATGGCTTTGCTCTGCAGACCTCCAAACCTGAATCAAAATATGACAAGATGTCAAATATGAATTCCTTGATAAAATAAGAACAAAAACACACAAAAATTGTGCAACATTTATCACTACCGGAGGGGGAACTAAGAGACCCTCTGAGCACTCTCAGAGGGCTTAGACAGTCTTTAAGAGAATTTAGAGAAATGCACTGGGTCCAGTACATTTTTAATTATTTTTAGGATGAACCTTATTAGGAATGCACAAAATATCTGCATCAACATCAGTATAAGCCAATGTTTGTCCTTTTTTTTAACACATGGTATTGGTCCAATATGTAAAACTGTGCGGATATTAACAACCAACATTTATTTCCAGCTTGTTGTCATTAGTTTTTCTGGAGCGAGAGGCGACTTCTTACTCTAACTCTGCGGCTTTTGTAGTTGTTGACCCTTCTGGGTCACCATAAAGACAGCTGTAGTGTAATTTTTTTTGCCGTAATTTTTCTAATGGAAGCTATATAATTTTATATATACCCCAATTTCCAGTCAATTCCCATAAATCCTGATTAATTCACATAATACAAATAGAAAGTTTACAGTTTGTAAGTTTCAAATTTCCCCCACTTAACTTCTTTTAGAAAATGTCTTAAAGGTTGTTGCAAATCAACAATATTTGCAACCCTAAATGATAGAAATAAACTATTTAAAAAGTTAGCTTTCTTTCACAGGTTGATCTTTTAGTATTTTAGTACAATAAACTATGGAGCCCGGAGCAATGGATGCGCCCATATTAGTGTCTAAATCGATGCTGCGGTATTTCCAGTGTCTTATTCCGGTTACTGTATGGTTTCCCAGCACATTCTAATCTGCTGCTGGACTGTGAATGTCCAGTGAGCGTTCAGAAATGAACGCCTCAGCAGTGATTGTGCAGAACATCCCCCAGTACTCTGCTCTCATCCCTCGGTCAGCGACGTGGCACACGTCTCGCGATCCCCCAACCCCCACCTCTGCAGGCCAAGAAACAGGCTTTTGGGAGAAATTAGAGAATAAAAATGTGCTTAAAAATGTGCTGGTTGTTTTTCCTTTTTCAGTGGCCAATATGGACTATTTGGGAGCCACATGGAGCTGGTGAGTGCTGGGTGGGACAAGCTAACAGATGTCTGAAAGACACCAGCAAACAGTTGAACTCTACAAGACGTGCGTCTGCGGACACCATGTCAACACCGTGTGGCCAACAGCGGGTCCATACCTTCAGTCCGGTGAACTCCGACAGGAGCAGCGTCAGGTCACGCCGTGACGACACCACCCTTAGTGAAAATGAGTGTTTCCCACGTCAACTCTGTAACGCAAAGGCGTCGTATTCACTTCCACACTTCTGTCAAAGGAGCTGGGAGCGTAAGCGAAGCTAGCCGCGTGATGACATTTTACGTGAGCCTCATATCTGCTGAAACACCGGCGCAATTCCCAGCACAACACCGAGCACGTGCGCTTGCTGCGTTGGGGAGACCCCGACGAGACCAACTGCAGAGGGGTGTTAGCGGAGAGGAGGGGACAAATACTGGGCTCAAACACTGCTGCTTAATCTATTGTATTACTGATTTACTCAGGACTATGTAGTGTAATATAAAAACAACTGTTGTAAGACTGCAAATAAATACAAACACTTTATGATAATCATAGTTCCACCTATATTGTTTTGGAACTTTCCAACTTCCGTCTACACGTTTAAACGAATTACTATATTTTGAAAGTACAGTTATTTCTTTGCTATTTTTACGTTCCAAAATTTAGTTACATTTATTTAAAGTCAAATAAAATTGTAGTCATTTCATTGCTATAAATGCTAAACAACTTTCCCTCGAAACAATGCCACGTCTGAAAGGAAAACGTGTTTGTGGGTCAAGTTCACTAAAAACACGGTGGTGAGGAGTCTCAATGTGTAAAATGTCTCCATCAAAAACCTCCGATATAGATTAAAAAAAAAAAGATTAACCTGAGGTTCGAGAACTACAAGTAACTCTTTGGACTATTAATAACTTTGGATAAAAACTTTAGATAAAACCATGAAGACCCAACAAATGTTTTTAAATATAGATAAAAGAATAAATGTTTTAGCACTCTAGACACTTTTCCCACATGAAATATTTGCATTTAAATTCCACAACAAAATGATACTAAAAGTATAAATAAAATCTTGCAGTTTTTTTGTCATTAGGTTAGAAACTTAGAGGTTTTGAGATTTTTTGAAAATAATTTTTCACAAATTTCAACATCCCCCAGAAGAAAATGTATCCATACTGTTTTTATTTTGTTTTGATCCATTTTAAAGCTTCCACAAATCTGTCTCCCAAACTCTCAGAATGTTTGGACTTCTGTTATCCTTATTGGACGGCTCCAAAGATTTTCTTCCTCTCACAAAGTTGTTTTGTTGTAAATGCGTGGGTATATTTTGTCTTACTTAATTCCAAAAAATAAAACCCCTCATGTTTAGCAGACACCAGAATATCGTGGGTCAAATCTGACAAAAAAAAACAAAAAAAAAACCCCAAGCTCCTTCTGAAAAAAAGTAACCCTAGTAAATGCTGCAGTTGCCATGGCAAACATCTAGCTAGATTCTTGTACAGTATTTTTGTTTACATCTACCAAGTTCAAATAAACTCTGGCATATGAACAGTGACGTATGAGTCACTGGTTATATTTGTAACTGGACGCTGCATTTAATGCACCGATAAATGATTTCATATAGTAGACGAGACAATTACTACTCCCAGGTTTAAAGGTCTCTTGCTAATTGATGCATAAAGCATCGTCAGCCATTTTATTTTGTAAACGTCTAAAGCCAGGTGAGATAGTAAAACATCCACCTGTATTAATGTTTTTGAAAGACCAAAAATGCTAAATGCTACTCGGGGCACAATAAACAAAATTAAGACGAAAACAGAGACATTATGTATAAACATCTGATTTTATTCTGAACAGAAAGGTCCAACAACATGCTGCACCATCAGCAACATAATAAACAAGAAGAAAAAACAGGGTAGTGTACTCAGAGCAGAACAGATTGCACATGTACACAATGGCAGTTTACATTTGGTTAAAAAAATATATAGAAAGAATTATAATGAAGGGGTCTGTCACTTTATTTAAAGTACAATTTTGTTTCTTTTTTGGGGTTAGGGCTTGCTTTTCTCCATCTTCTGAACATTCTAAATCATGTGATCAAAAAACAAAACAAAAAAGATACATCTGTGCATTGAAGTAGAATTAAGCTGAAGAAATGTGTTTTTATCAGGGAGGTGAAGGCAGAATGCCAGCAGACATTTTGCTGATCAATTTTGTGCTAGAAGAAGAAATCTGATGTTCATGTGGAGAAATAAGATACACGCGATACACATGAGCATTTCTGGGGAGTCAGCGACACTACAGTAACAAACATTGGCATCTGATTTGTTACTGAGCAGTTTTACTAAAGAGTCTCCTTGTTAAATGATTAGAGATCCACAGAGAAGTCAGCTACTGACCAGAATCAGATTTTTAGCTCCACAGAACCAGAGAGGTGATTTGTTCTCCCCACCTCGACACTAAAGAAGCTTTAGAATTTATTATTATTGTTTACTGTAGTGTTTGTTTGCTTTGGGGACTAAGTTATTTAATGTGAATATGTATTAAGTGCATCACTGTCACTTGTTTTTCTTCTACGTTATAAAATTCAATAAATATAATGTAAAAAAAGAAAAAGAAAAAAAAGAAGCTTTGGAAAAGTTCAAGAAGTTTACTTTTAAATCAGAAGCTCCTTTAAAACCATATTTCCATGAATCCTCTTCATAAATCACCACGTGCTTTCAAATCCTTCACGTTAGCACGATGTTAACCCTTCCACCTCACTACAGCCAGGACTACAGAACCGTAGGAGCTTGGTGGAAACCTCTACACTCGTCTGCAACTTGTGGCTCTGGAGCCACAAGAGGCCCTTTAGGTCTTCAGCCATGGCTCTCAATAACTTTGACTAAAAATTAAACAATAAACCAATATTTTAAAATTTACATACAATAACTAAGGGGTTTTTTTTAAACAGTTTTTCAGTTTACTCCTGTCTTTGCATTTAATTTCTACAAGTACCAGCAAAATGTTTTTAATCTTAACTTTTTGTCATTAAGTTGGACTTTTTTGCCCCACAGGGAAAAAAAAAAAAGATCATATTGCAAAATTTGTTTGTCCTTAAACCCTAGAAATACAAATAAAATTGTGGTTTCAAATAAATTTCCTATAGTAGATATTCATCTCAATTTATAAGTTGTCTTTTTTCCCCAAATACAATGTGATAAATTCATGTTTTTTTTCCCCCCCAAGATTACACAAATACCCATAAGCCAATTTGAAATGGAACTCAAAAAATATCAGCAGCCTTTTTAAATTACCTGGTTTTATTTTACATTAGCACGTGCTAGGCCTGTTGCCAGGTAACTGTAATTCAGTTACTGTAGTGTGTTGCCTCTGCTAAAATGCTCCACATCATAACGAGGTGACAAATCAAAATAAAATACATAAAGTGACTACAATACTTCAATATAGTTTAGTTTTAAAAAAAGATGGAAGAACAGACAGGCCGTTATTCAAAGCAGGAATAGTTAACAAAATGGCTCATAGAAAACTTTTATACATGAAACTACAATTAAAGTTCCTCGGTGTTTATTCCTCACTTTGGTCAGTCTGAAGCTCATTAGACACAGAAGCAGACAGGAGTGCAAGTTAGTCAAAAGTTTTTAGCCCCCCCCCCAAAAAAAAACAAACAAAAAAAGGACCAAGTGACGTTAGCCTATCAGAAACTGGACAGACTGGTGTGTTTTCTGGGTTTGGCCTCATCCAGAAAATGCTGAACACTTTAAACACCTTTCAGTCCGTTTCTGTGCCTCTTTCTTGGGTGCTGCCTCTAAAGCCGATGACCTTCTTCTTCTCCTCATTTTCTATTAAAATTATGTACATATTTTGCAGCTGACTGAGAAAGTGTAGCAACATTTTATCAGTTCTCTGTCCTCCCTCGCACGCAGCATTTCTCACTTACGCCTCAGAAGCGGTTTTCTACTGTAATTAGCTAAATCAGTTCAAGAAATCCTTCAGAGTTGAACGTTAGCAAGCTAACATGTTCATGCACATTTAAATTAGAGACGCACCAAACAGACAGCTGCTGTCCTGTGTTGGGGACTTTAAGGTTGACACTAGGGTCAGACGTTCTGCAGACAAATGGGTCGCAGTAACGATGGCTTTTGGTGTGGAAGTTGTTACTGAGTGAAGACTGACAGTTAATCATTTTCACCATCAGTGAGGTGTTCCAAACTGAAGCCACAGGAAGCATAGAGATGGATGAAGCCTAACAGGTTTTCTCGACAGGAAGGATACAAAGAAAATTGTAATGCTGTTACTTACTTGTTTTTTCTATACTCTGCCATTGGTCTTTAGGAAAAAAAATTGTTTGGGCAGGTTAGAGCTTTACAAAACACAGACTGGAAACGTACCGCCAAGAGAATTTAGATCCATGCATTTTGCTGCACAATGTAGGAAAGTGGCAGCATAGAAAAAAGCTCTAGCAGAGACACAATTGTTGTTTTCAAAAGATTTTAAAAAATGTTTAAAAGAGCTCATGTAAAGTAGAACAGAAGATCCAGTTCTTATTTGTTTTCAAAGTAATTCAGAGAACAACTACAGCTTCTTAATGTCAAGAAAAACAAAAATATCTGCTTCTCAACCTTGTGTCACAAGTTAATCTGCACGTTTTCTTTAATGTGCTTAGAAAGAGTCTGGAACTGGAAGATCTGCTGAAGATACGACTTGATTCTGTCATCCCTGCACAAACAGCAGCGTTTAAAATCCCTGTGCACTGAACCGAGTGTTATTTCTCTGTGTAAAAAGTGTGTTGCACAACCTTCATAAGAATACAGAGCAACATTTCTGAATTAATATTAAAGCCTCCAACATCAGCAAGCCTCGACGCTCTGTAAAAATGTTTAATCTGCACGGCCCAGTTAGTGAGTGAAACCAGACTGGAGCGTTGAAAGGAAAGAAAACGCACATGTACAGAGTATTGCTTATAGAGGTGAGTGCAGTGCTCTTTTTCTCCTTTTAGAAAGATTTCTTGGGGACGGGGGGGTGAAATAAAAAAAAAAAAAAGACAATGACGAGCTGGCATAAAGAACCGATAAGAGATCAGATGGATAAAGTGAATCTGCGGTGATGAGAGCAAACCCGATCTGAATCCGACTCGGCTGGAAAACACTTGGGTGTGTGCTGCCTCCGTTCCCCCTGGCTGTCACTGGTCTCGAGCTTCGTGCAGCAGCTTGGCCGCCTGTTGTCAAGACAACACCTTCCCTTTAGTAATGGAGACTTTACGTTTTCATTTCTGACATTTGTAACCGCGTCAGTGTTTCTTGATAAAATACTCAGCACTGTTACAAGTTTAACTCTTCATGCTTTTGAAGTGCTCTGTGCACATCGTTGGCTGATGTATTAACTGCAGCATGTACGACAACAAAAAATACACAAATAATGCGGATATATCAGAGAAATATAAACACAAAAAATGCAGTTTGTGTTTGGAAAAAAAAATCCAAACAGACATGGACCTGTGTAAAGAAACTACTGTCAACAAAAAACAAGCTAAATAGATTTCACCTCTGAATGGCTTCAGAAAAACAAAACAAAGACTTTCTAGTGGCCTAGTTAAAGTCCTGACCTGAATGTCATTACTGCGGCATGACTGGCGCAGAGGTAGCAGATAAATATTAATTCCATATTCATGTGAGGTTTCCTGTACCTTGTGCATTGCAGCGAGCCACAGCGATGCCACCTTCTTGTCTTCTGCAGCCTCCATCTGTAGCTGCTGGGCATCCTGGGAGCCCATCGGTTTGTAATGGAGGAGCATCCCACTGGCCCGCGACGTCCCTCCTACACACACACACACACACACACATCACCAACTCAATACATTTTGGAAAAGTATCTTTTGACTGTCTTTACTCAAACACCAGAAAAAACTCAATATTAAATAGAGTAACTGGATGAGATGAGATATGAAAAGTAACTAAAATTGACTGAAAACGAAAATGGGAGAATAATTTCCCCCCTCAGACTCCAAATGATGTAAAGTAAAGTAAGTCAGGTGTTGCTTTCATGCAAACTCCAGGATGGGGTAATGGGATGGGGTGACATCAGGTCGGGGCAGAGGGTGGATGCAGACACTGAGGGGCGAGCAGCAGCCAACCTTCAGAGACACACAGGCCGTCCAGCAGGCTGGTGTAAGTGTGAACGTCTTCCTCTGAGTCCAGAGGAAGAGCAGAGCCGTCAGCGCAGCAGGGTTAGACAACAAAGACATTCTGGAGTCATCTTCTAATGACATTCAAAACAACTCATTTAAGAAGAGCTAGAAAAATGAAAAGGGAGCAAAAACTATTTATTCCCACAGCTGCAGAAATCAGGAAAATCCCACTGAGCTGAAACTGTGACGTCTGGAGTGTTTTACCTCCTGGACTCGTCCCGTCTGTCAGTATCTGCATGCTGGAGATGCGGGACAGCTCCACCTCAAAGTGACTTTCACCGTCCAGGAACAGGTATCTGATGAGAAGGTAAAAAAAAAGACTCAGTCTTCCTTCTCATTTAAAGGGAACTAACATTAGATCAAAGGTTAGACTGACCTGTGGTTGTTGGAGAGGCGGCATGTCATGGTTTCAGATTTATCTGATGTTCCCAAAGTGACGATGAACGTCCCTCCTGGAAAAACAAAACAAAAAGACTGAAGAGGGCAACCAACGTCTTTCACACAGACATGGGAGGAAATTACATTTCTGGTTTTTTTGGGTTTTTTCCTTTTCTCCAAGATTAGCTTGGTGAAACTTTACCTTGGGATAAAAAGACTTAATGATTTAATTTTAAGTTAAAAAACTAAATACGGAAATCAGTAATTAGGTCAAGGTTATGTGTAAAGAACATCTCAGCAGTAAAGACAGTTCAAAGTGTTTTCATATCAGTTTGTTCCTTTTTTTGAACGATAATTAAGAGATTTCATAATTCATTTTATTTGTTGTTTGTTTTGTTTATTTATCTTGGATATTTAAGATCTCTTCCAGTTCCAGTGTTAAATGTTTATTAGAATTTAAAGTTTATTGATCTTTGAGAATGTGCCCTTTTATTATTATGCTATTAGCGTTAAATTACTCGAAAATGGTCTTAAAACAACAAGATTATCGTTTATCGCAAAAACTCATTGTCCAGCAAAATTTATCATCATGACAGTCCTAATTCCACCTAGATTTTTTCCCCCCGCTGCATCATTAAAAGATTAATGTCAATATTACATTCCTGGCAACAGTAAGTGCATTTAAAGTGCCGACTACACTGTATACATAACTACTGGTGATGGCATGAGAGTCAGTGGAGCCAAACCAAGGTGAGCAGAGAGCCAGTTTACCTCCCAGCAGCACTTTGAGCTGCTTGTCGTAGAACTCCAGCTCCTTCTGTGAGACCAGGCTGCACTCTGCACACTGCCTGACCGGGTCAACGAAGCACATCCGGGGCAGTGCCACCTTCTTGCTGCAGCATTTATCGCAGAAACAGCGGCCGCAGCGCCGGCAGTGGTGCTGAGTTAAATCAGACAGAGACTCATGATGAATGAAAAGGATTGTGTGCAGGGGACAGCAACACAGCACATCGATGTAAACAGACCAGCTCTCTCCACGCATTCTGAAAGAGCCTGAGCCGTTTTCATCTAGAAATGATCAAATGTTCAGTGTCCTACATGTGGAAAACTGATGAAGCTCATAAAGCTTGTGGTAAAGTGTTAGCTCAGCAGGGCTGAATGCAAATACAGTTTGAGTTTAGCAGATGAGAAACCGGGAAAAACTTCAAGACAGAGGTTTGGGAGTGAATGGAAATCATTACTAGCAACCTTTTCGTTGTTTCCCTAGAAACAGGTTTCTGTTTTAAGAGGTATTCTTAAAAAATGTAAACAAATCAGCAGAGAAGTCAGCAGTGCAGCTGAATCTCAGCAGTCACTACAATAACTACTGATAGAGCAAAGAAATCAAAAATGAAAAGAAGAGGATAATGCAAATGATTAAAAAAACAACAAAAAAGATGAAAGCCAAACCAGCGGTGTCCAAAGTTTGGCCCAGGGGTCATTTATGCCCCTATGATTGTGTGTGGCTCACCACAACAGGTGGTTAATGCAGATTGAGAATTTTATTCGTTAATTTGAGCAAAATTATTAGTGACAAATTAAAATGTATACAATGGAAAATATTGATGATTGTAATCATTCATTCAGGTTATTTTTAACATTTCCAAACAAAAGAAAAATTAAAAACACAAATCTTTTGTCTTAGTGATGCTTTTTCCTTTGTCATTTCATAAATAGGATCACATTTATCATCTGACTTCTGCTGAGAAACTCAGAGGATTTAGTTGATAAACGTGATCTCAGTGAGAAACAGACTTCAGATAATCTGCTTTCATTTAATTGATTAAACCTTGCTTGAGTCACCATTTCTAAAGAGACAGTGACTCCAAACCTGTTCTTATTGCTGAGAAGAAGCGGAATGTTTCATTTGACTTGTTTCATCTGAGCCCAATAGAACGTGCAAACTGGATATCTTCCTTTTAACAATGTGAAAAACTCTGTATTGGATCTAAACTTCCCTTTCCCACAAACAAATAAAAACAAAAAATACATTTTTACATGTATAATTAGAATTATTGTATACTTAGTTAATTGTTGATCAGTGAAAAAGAAAAATAATTATTTTTTTTGTAGTTTTAGTTTTATTTATTTATTTTTTGACCCGTGTTTCGGCCCACGTGACGAAGGGTTTGGACATCACTGGTGCAAGCGGCCTGATCAGACAGTCTGGTTTCCTCTTTTCAGTCAGATAAAGCTGTGATTTTGCAGAAACAAAGACCAAACAAACCTTTCGTCTGATGAAGTCAAACTTGGTGTCGCACTGCATGCATCTCGGACACTGGGTGACAGGGAAAGAGAAAAAAACAGGATGTTACACAACATGCTGAGCTGAGCAGATTCCAGTTAAACAGCAGCCTGGCTCCTGCTCTGCTTCAGCCACACATCACACAACACGTACGCTCCGCTGGACTGTCACTTTTCCACTCAAAATTCCTACATCATTTTGTTTCCGTCTCACTCTGGAGGCACTGCAACCTAAAAGTTTTTAGGAGTTAAAAGTTCAGAGAAAAACAAACAGAAGCACCTGAACAGAGCTTAAAGTCAAGAATAAATTATTAACTGTGTGCAATCTGCTCACCAAACAGTGTTGGGCTCTGTCTGTGATTCTGATGCTCACTGAAAGGAGACAGACTCCCCCCCAACCCCCCACCACATTCTTTTTTGAGGAGTTAGCAGTGTTCCTTTCGCAACAATTTAGCTAAATACCATCATCTATGTGGGGGTGTGACAGTTGGCTAACACACACATAGGCACAATGTTACTGTAACAGGCTCCTACACTGATGCTAACCAGCTCTACTCTGGTTTTAGTTGGACGAGAGAGGCTTGGCTCGCAAACTTCTTCTGTTACCAGACTGGCCATGGCAGCCTGCAACGCCCAGTCCAGGAGCCAACTGCGATGTCCACACACATGTCAAGTTCGCGGCAGGTCGGAGCAGGAAACCGGATACGGCAACGTGTCCCCACAAAAATAAAAGCTAGCTTCGGAGGCGTCGAGTGGCGAAGCGGTAAGAGCGGGCGTCCCGGGTTCGAGTCCCGTCCTCGGTTCTTTGGCCGCACGTCTTTTCCCACCTCTCCTTGCCCACTTCCTGTAGGCTTATTTTCTAATAAAAAATACTTCAGGAAAAAAGAAATAAAATAAAAAAAGCACGGCATTTTAGAGCTTACCCAATTAAGAAAAGTTAACCTTGCGCTTAAAAATTATGGAGATCAAAATGTGTCATGAGTCAAAAATTAAGTGCAAAAAATGTGTCAATTTAACACCTAAAAATATACTGATGCTTTTTTTGTAGTTTTGCTACACTACAAAACACGTGTGTTTGAGTCACTATTTTCAATTAATCATTGATAAAAATCGCCACAATTAAAAAAATAAATGCCTGCTCATCACATATTATAGTGGTTCTTTTGAGGTATTCAGGTTTCCTGTTTAGGTTAATTGGTCTCTTAGGTGCGAGTGTGCAGTCGTGTTATGCATCTCTGTGTTGTCCCTGAAATGGGAAGGTAACTTGTCCCGGATGCACCACAGAGATGGGGACAATCTGCATTTTCACAAACTAGAAATACTTCCAGCTGCTAAATTTGTTTTTCCTGTAAGTAAAGGAAAAAGCAAAAGTCTTCTTATGCTAGTGGTGTGCTAAACACCATTAGCACCATGCTAGGGGAGGAGTAGCACTGGCTGCTCCACAGGGCACCATCAACTTTCACCAATAAAGTTTTTTTAGTACTTTTGTGTTGTGGGCTCCAATGTTTTTTTTTTTTTTTGTTTTTTTTTTTTTACTTTTTATTGTAAAAGGTTCTGCCATTAAATATTTATACTGCATTTAATACATTTCTCCTTACTGTAGTTTTTTTAATCCTTCATTTTTCAATATGTTTACTTTTAGTGAATCTGTGTTTCCATTTAGCTTAACACTTTGCTGGTACATTTGAATTTCCCCATTAAGGTACAATAAAGGATATGTATTTTCTACTATAAAGCGTCAGTTGTCACAATTTATTTTGACAAACTTCAAATTTTCTACATTTAATCTGAAAATACGAACCGGAAGCGCAATGTTTACTGTATTAGATAGCTTCGCGCTGCTGTGTAACCACTTCAGATAGCATTTGGCCGTCAAACGTCTCACCTCTTTATCCGGGACCCACTGCGGCTCGTCCAGGGAGAACGGGCTGTTGAAGGCGCCGTTCTCCGGAACCATTCGGAGGCCGCTGGGGCTGCGGACCAGCTTCTTCCCGTCTGGTACCGAGGACATTTTTCTTTAAAGCGTTTCCCCTCTCTTCTGTCGAGTCGTCTTCTTCTATCACAAACTCCAATCAAGCCACACCCTCCAGGAGCATTCAACCAATCAGAGCACAAATCTGAAGTCACGTGACACGTGTGAACGAGTGGGCTGTTTGTGTCCACTACAAGTCAAAACATACTGTCATCTACTCGAAAGAAACGAGAAAAAGCCTTTGTTTCGGAGTGTTTGCTAAGTGAACGATTTAGTTTATTCAAATGTAAATGAAGATAAATTGCAAAGCAATTGATAAACATTTTTGCAATTAAAGTTACATTAGTGACAGTCAAAAGTCATATAGACCTCAGTGTAATACTTGTTAATAATTAGCACTGACTGGTTCAAGTTCCCCATCTTCTGCTTGACTCAGCAAGTAGACTGACATGTGAACACGGCTGGGTGTTCCTCCAACAGACAGACAATTTATTTTGGAATGTACTCACCAAAAAACCACGATGAAAATGTGTGGTGTATGTCTTAAGGCTCAGTCTATTCTAAGAAGAAACGTGAAATATATCAAGCCACAATTTCATGTCACATTACTTACTTTTAATAATAAAAGAAAACGTAAGATTTCATTGCTACTTGTTTGTTTGAATCTGTATGTACAAAGTTGATCCTGTGTGGTTTAGAGAATACCAGCGATGAATTCAAACACTGATCCTGCTCTTTGTTGTACCCAATCTTGCTCTTCAAGGAACAAAGTAATGACACCAAAATGAACTGCCTTCATTCGGATACGTGTCTAAAGCTTTGATTGGTATGTTATTGTTAGATTTACTTCTTCAATTTATGTAGTTTTGTTTTTATAGTAAATTTTAGACCAGTTTTATCTCTAGCACTTCATTTTCTTCATAAAAGTCCTTTACACAAATGTTTTTATATAATAAATTTTATCTGCAAGTCCCTCATAACATCAGGATAGCATCTAAAGACTTGAGGTCAGATTTTCCAGCAAATAGTTTCATCAGCAATGAAATCTGATCCCTTCAATCAATGGTTGTGTTTGCAGATGAGCCAGTTTACTGCTATTCCCACTGAGGAGCAATATTCCTCCATAGCAGAGCTTTTCTTATATTACGATACGTACATTAAATGTGTAGTTCTCAGTTTGCAGTGATGTGTGCCAGCATCAAGCTAACCTGTTTTCCCAGATTAGCTTGATACTAGTTTTAAAAAATATGTTTAAAACCTTAAAGGAGAAATCACATCATGCATGACAAGAATCAGTTTAACTTTGCTTGACTAACTGTACCTGCAGTCCAGGTCTGTGTCTCATGTAAACTCTAAAGTGTTCTATGCAAAGGAGTTAAGACAAGATCCTTTTTTTCATAAATTTCTTGATGATACGCATCTTTAGTTGCAAAAGCTGAAACCAGAGTAATTCAAGTTTTTTTTTTCTTACATCTATTTTTGTTGTTGAAAACTTCATATTTTCCCTCAAAAATGTGTTTTTCTGAACCAGCTCTTACCTGTGAACATATTTGCTTTTCACTTTGACAGCCGATGATTTTCCTCATTTTTTTATATTTCAGTCATGTCACTTTCCTACAACTCAATTTAATACAAGTTTTGTGATTATGAATTTGATTCAAAGCATCTAGCAGGGCTACACAGCAAGGTTTTTAACTGTTGGATGTTGTTTAAAGGGACAGTGCGTTTATTCATCTGGTGTACACTACAGGAGTTTATTAATGGAAAACAAAAGCAGAGAGAAAAGCTCAGGAAGGCTGGAACGTTTAATCAAAGGTTAAATCTTACAGCTTTGGTTCAAAATGATCTTTACAAATTAAATTAGAATTGTATAGGTAGCTTGAATAGATTAAAGCAGAGCAGACTAGCATAACACATCACTGGAACTTTTTCTTCCTACAAACCTCTTGGAATAAAAGCATCAGAATACATGCTGAAATCTTGCGTTTACAATTTAAATCATCTTTAAATCGTATTCATAAATTGCACTTCACTCAAGTAAAGTCTTGTCCTGATCAAACATTGAGAACAACTGGAGATCTTTCTACTGGTACTGTTGGAAAAACTGATGAATAATTTCAAATTGTGTAAAATGAGCCTCAACTGTTACGTCCAGCTGATTCAGTTCCAGGTGACAGCGTGAACAATTATGAAGTGTTTTTTTGTTTGTTGCATAAACATAAGGATTTTCCAGAACACAGCATGGATAAATACACATAAAACAGCATTGACAGAAATGTAAACACAGGACTTCATATATCAGAAGCTAAAACTTCAATCAACACAGAACGTTTTAAAGAGGAAGCAGCTCAGATGAGGCCAGTCAAGTTTCAACTTCTGTCCTTCAAATATACAAGTGGATTTTCTGTCCCTTCATAAACTCAAATCAGACCTGAGAGCTAGCTGAGGAGCTAGCATTAAACTTTGACACTCGGAACAAGACAATCACACTCTTCTTTGTCGCTTTTCTCCTTTTTGCACAGGGAAGGCAGACATGTTCTAATGCAGATATTTTACCAGACAAACTTTGGACATTTGTTAGGTTTCATGTACAGGTTTTGGGTCACTTAACTGGTTTGTTGAGATTTTAAAGTTTTAAGTTTTCCAGTCAGTCATAAAAATCTACGGATGCTGGAGTAATATTAAAACCTAACTGAACAAATATTTGCTTTGCTTTTTTTTTTTTTTAAACAGGGTCCTACTAAAAGCTTGTAAGTAGTTAATATCTTACCTGCGGTAGATATGATTGAGACCAAACTCATCAATACCCCGGGCAGAGTCTGAGTTAAAACTGTTTTTATTTAGCTTTTTCTGATGTGAAATGAGATTAGAATCTCCCAATAGGTAAAACTATTTAAAATGGGTATTGATTCTGAAATACATATATATTTTTATATATTTCACATATTTTATTTAAAATTGTGTTTGTAAAAAATATGTAACCCATTTCAACACTGAATGGAAAAACCTTGATTGACGTTGCAGCAACTGTAAAAGGTAAAGGTTAGCAACTGTTACAGATGCTAACCAGCTTTATGGGTGTTTACACTGCAGTTTTAATGTCTCTTTAGTGAGCTCCAGGTGTTTGAGGCTGATGGGTCACCCCAACCTAAAGCTCCCTGCACATTCAAGCTGGGACTCCAAAACGTCAATATTTCTTCCAGTCAGAAGAAACATGGTGGGAAAATTTAAAGATGACTTCAAAACTAAATCAGAAGGGAGTGTGAATAATTTCGGGCTTAAGCATAACTCTGCTGCTGTTTTGATTTAGCATAAACCCAGATTAGATCCCACAGACTGAAGTTAATAGCTACACCAAACACCAAAGCAGACATTATATTAAGACTGTTATTTTGGGGGAATGGAGGTGTGGGGATGACCTGGGGTCTAACTAACATCTGTGCACCTCCAGGGGTCAAACCCACTCTAACACAAACCACTTAGCTCTGAACATTAGCCACGTCAAACACCCACGCACCGACACAAATGAAACGCTTTCAGATCAAACAACCAGACTACTATTACCTCTGTGTGCTCTACAAGATGGAGTCTTGATTTAATAAATGTCATTAGGATTCGCTCTTTATATCTCCTTTTTGTAGAGCAAATATGTCCTGGAAACATGCAGACGACCAGCTTCTCTATATGGTCTGCCAGCAATGCCAAGACTGACCCGTAAAAGAAAACAAATGCTAACTGCTTCTAACATTTCAACAAAACCTTACTTTAATTTTTTTTTTATATATTCCTTTAAAGGGGCAGTATTATGTAAAATAGACTTTTTTTTATGCTTTATATTATGATGTAATGTTATTCCCTCATCAATAACATATCTGGAGTGTTGCTTTGATTCTTTTGTGCATGCTTAAGAAACCCTTTAATTGCTATGGCAACCATGCAGCTGTGCAAAAACAACTTGGTGGACCTAGCTCCGCCTTGGGGCCAGAGCTCCTCCTCAGAGCTGCAGTTATAAAGCTTTGGTTCTTCCAGCCCCTCACTCAGCTCCTTCAGATTAGCCAGATTTAATTAGCAAACACCTGCTGGACCTGAGCATCTTTTGAGCTCGATATAGGAGCTACTTCTCAGTGCAACACTGGTGAAAATGTTGCTAAAGGATCCATGTTGTGATGCTTTCCTGAAGACAGAGTTTCAGAAAAAGCAGGAGTATTTAAAGAGACAGAGGCCCAATTTCAAGACGTTAAATACAGTCACATTTCTTTAGTCATATTTGATATATAGCGCTATGTGCCTGGAAAATATATAACACTGCCCCTGTAAGGTTAATCAATTATTTAATTTAGGGATATTTTTAGAACAGAACAGTGCATAATAATAATAATTATAATCTGAACATAGTTTTTCAAGAGAAAAGTTGTTTCTTTTGATGGCAGGTGACTCATTTCAGACAGTACTTTGTAGAAAATGGCTGCTAAACCACAAAGTTGTTTTGCCGTTTCTATAACGTCATAATTTCATAAAATGGAGCTTCCATCCCAGCAGTAGCTAGAAAGTTTCCCTCGGTGAAACAGGGGAGTTCATTTTGAGCCGTGTTTTGGTGAAGTAAAACCTGCGCCTGTGTCTGCCTTCAAACTAACTCCAGCATAATTAATATTTTTCATATCACTAAAACCAGGAAACAGTTTGACGTTAACACAAGCTTTCTCACAGACACACACATGCAGCAGACCACTGTACATTCACACTCCTGATACGCAGAGACAGGAGCGCAGGCTTCAAACCTGCAGCAGTGGGGTCAGAGTTCAGAGGCCGTCCAGTGAGCATTTTGCGTTGCGATGCTGAAGAACGACGAACACGCGAAGCTTTCCTACAAACAGAAATTTACAGTGAAGGCAGTCCGGCGGTCAGAGGTGGTGGTTCACGTCCTTCAATGCGCCAGATCGGTTTGGCTGGCACTCAGGTCGTGATGTTTTCTCAAACGATGATTTCGTTCCTGATGGGAACAGAGACGGGTCAGAGGTCAGTGCCAGATCAGTGATATTAGTGAAATAACAACACATATTATACTGTATATACACACCAGAGAGGGAGACATACAGGAGAAACAGGGGGTTCAGTTCTTTTCAATTTTTTAGAATTGAAAACAAGGTGTGTGTTTTTTTTTCCATCACTTTTAACAACTGATCACTGTACTATAGTTGCCTAAAATCTTAATTTTCTGTCTTCCCTTTTCTTGCAGCATCCAGGGTCAAGTTGCTCCAATCACAGACTTTTGTGTAAATTTACAATTTACACAAAAGTGTAAAATCAGAATTGTGTTGTTTTGTCATGAAAAAATTTGTTCTACCACCAAAGTCTAATTCTATGTCAGCCAAAGCTAAAAAACAAAACAAACAATAAAACCCTTCAAATTATCTTAATTTTATGGGTTGCATCAATAGTTTTATTCACCGTCATCACAATGGAGGAAAATGATTTCATATTTAGCTCAAGTTTGTTCAAACGGCTCCACAGGCAAAGAGGAACAGAAGCTCCGGTCTAACTCTGCAGTTTAACCTTGATCACATCTGGGTGGAGGAAAAACAGGAATCAGATTCTGCAAATTCCTTTTTTTCCTTAGTTCATTAAATGCACCACAAGAAAAAAAAACAACTAATTTTTGCATATCTGATTAATAAACGACGATATCATTGTGTTTCTTTCAAGCTTTTTGTTCCCTGATATCAGAAGAGTTCAGAGACTTTTGCTTTGACGCAAAAATGGGAATAATTATTTAAACAATTCCATTTGCTGTTAGATTCAAAACTCGTTTGTCCATCAAGGAAACTGAAGCACAGATATTTTAAATTCAGGTATTTAAATAGTTTACAAAATGTCATTTTTTCAGTTTTTTTTTTTTAAGGCAAAAATCTATGCATCGTCTTTCTTCCACTTAACTTATGCACTACTTTGTGCTTAACAGCACATATAATAACACAAATGGAACATGAATAATTGTGATAAACTTTAATGGTTATGAAAGCTTTTGGCAAAACGGCAGAAACAAACCGGAGAACTCACTGCAAACAGTTGAACCAATGTTTTAGCTTCCTTACTTGGTAGTGGTCTCTGGCAGGCTTGTCCGGCAAGTTAAGAACCCCCAGAGAACTGGCCCGCTTCATGCTGCTCCCACATGCAGAGAGGCAGGGTGAGGGGTCAGGGGTCAGAGGTGAGGGGTGGAGAGTCAGCAGTGAGCTTTAAAACTCAGTGGAGTTACATGAGGGTTAATGATAATGTCACAAAAAGGTTAGTTCCACAATAATGTATCAGATCTTCTGTATTCAGATTAGACATGTACAATGTTACCACCACTTATTGACGCAAATCCAAAAAAAAAATGTTATACACTTTGTTAAGTTGATGGAAAATTCAGCAGTTTGTGTGTTGTTAGACATCAGTTATGACATTTTGGACTGCATGTTTGTGTAAAATTGGAGGGAAAAAAATAAAGAAAAAATAGTCAGATTATTCTGCTATTACTTATGTTATAGCAATTTGTGACTGACAATTCAGATTGAGTTGAGGCTGGCAGACCAAAATGTGAAACCAGCTACTGATCTGTGCTTAGTTACCAACACTGGAAAAACACTAAATCTTTCCAAGTATTTTTGGAAAGAAAAAACACTTGAAATAAAACTAAGCTTTTCCTTTAAATAAATAATTCCTTAACATTGATTTTAAAAAGTACTAGTTTCATTGGGAGATTATTTCTCTTATAACATGGGAAAAATGTTCTGTGATAAGTGAAATAATCTGCCAATGGAACAAGTACTTGTCATCAATATTAAAGAATATTGACTTAAAACAATCTCCTGTATTTTGTTAAAAGGTTACTTTTAAGTTAGTTTTGTCTCATCTCAAGTGAAATATAATATTTGCTCTACACAATAGGCCAAAACACTTGGTAAGATTCTGTGTTTTTGCAGTGAATAAAAAGATTTAAGAAACACCGTTTTACTATGTTGTGCACCAAGACATTCACACTACAAGTTCAACACAAGCAAACTCAAAACATAAAGCATAAAACTTAGGTTTATGTGAATGTCACTGCAGCAAACATCCATCTTAAAATGCATTTAATGCTCCAAAGGTTTTGTAGGGTTTAAAAAAAAACAAAAACAAAAAACAACAACTTAACGTTTCACATTCCTCCTTAAATAGCCTGAAACAAATACATAAGGAAACTTAGCAAAGCCAGCTAACTGTACTAACTGGGATAATCACTAATGTAGAGATGCTAAACACCGTTTTAAATGGCAAGTCTGTAATTATTTTGGTTTAAATACGAGTAAAAAACTGATACACACATTCGTGATGACTGTTCAGAACAAATAAAAGGGGAGTCATTTTGTCAAAGATGTTTCTGCAGTGACGTTACATATCAGTGAGTCCGTCATGATGATGATGAGGAACACCAACATCCCGTCCATCACCATCATGAGGCACAGTGAAGAGCAGCACCAAGGAACACAAGAGACCAGCAAGAACAAAGATGAGGCATGCAAGTCGACATTCAGAAGAAATAAAAATTTATTCATAAATAAAAAAAGAAAAAGAAAAAAAAGAAAAACAGAACAATGAAAAAAATACATTTTTATTCTACACAGGACAGCCATGCAGACATTAAATAACAAAAAGATGGACTTATAGAAGTCCAGAACAGTTACAGTTCAGCCACAAAATGCAGTGAATAGATGGAACGATTAGTTGGAAATTATTTCCATGGGCACAACAAGTGCGATGGAAAATCACTGGGAGGCATTAGTAGTTAAACACGGCCCGCTACGCCTCGAGTAGAAAAACCTTCCCTCCATTTATCTGTTAGTCTTTGGTTTTTCACCGTGAAGATGTTCAGGTTTGGTTTACGGAGCCCTTAAAGTCCGACTCGCACACTTTCAAATCTCCGTCGTTCAAGTCAATCACAAAAAGGATCTTACACACAGAGGTTAAAGATTTTTTTACTATCGGCACTTTAAGGGCTGTGTATCAGTCAGTGCAAGTGCTAAAAAAAAATGCAAGAACTCAAACATTAAAAAAAAGAAAAAGAAAAAAAGACAATAGCAAATGTTCCTTAAATAAAATAAGGATTTGATGAATGTATTTTTTTTTTAAACATAATCTTTAGGAAATGTGGTAAATTCCTCGAGACGTGTTTTTCCATTAGGGCAGCACCCTTTTTAAAATATGCTTTTCTCTAAAATGATGTTTCTTATCTGGAGAATTAACAGTTTTAAAGTTTTCTTTAATGTTACAAAATGACCCCAGATGTAAATACCACTAATGTCTTTAATTTTTTTTTTTTTACAACACTGCACGTTTATATAAAATATATCATGTACTAGTTTACAATACTTCTAAAAGTACTTTGTCACCCCACATTCACCTAAAAAAAATAACCGTTTTTACCAAAAACCAAGGCAGTTTGCAGAAGTCAGAGTTTGCTTCCGTTTCATGTTTTGATTCACCTATAGATAATACACCTATAAAGAAATGTAGGGGGGAAAGTAATAATTGCATATGGGACAAGAGTCCCTAAAAACACTTATGTGCAAACACAGCTTCAGGGTTACACCACTTCACCACCGGCGAAGTAGAAGAGTTCACTTGTTTTGGTTCTGGTCAGCGCACCAGCCAGCTTGCTCCTCCTGGCTTCCAGTGTGTGACAGGAGCCACCTGCAGCAGTTACTGCAGGACTCTAGAGCTGTGGATAGTTACCCGGGGTTTTTGTGCTCGGCGTCTCGTGACGAACTGCCGCCTTTCAGCTTGCGGACCAGTTTCTCGCTGCTTCGACGGAGCGACGCCCGTAGTTTACTGAAGGAGCCACTTCTCTTCAGGGACCCCGATCCGTCCTGGTGGGACACATCACAGGCTTACCCTTACTCACGTCACTTTCTAAGATGTGCACAGATGTTAAAGACGTTCATATATGACCAGCATTTAGTTTGCAACTAGTTTGAGATGCACCAAGAAAAACTGGCTTGTGACTGGAATCTGATGATGTTCAGTGACTAAGGCCTACCAGGTCGCTCTGGTTGTGTTTCCATTGACTGTAAAGTTACGCAAATTGAAACTATGAAAATAAAGCTGCTCTATAGAAACAGACCAATTTTGAAAAAAACTCACGTTTATGAATAAGAAGTTTTTTGCGCTAGGATCAGGCAGTTTTTCAGTCGTATTGAAATGTATGTTTCTGCCGTGGAAAAACTTTTTTCACATCCCACTGGTGATGTGATCAACAGCCGGATGTTACTGATGGCAAAAACTAGGATGATGTTTTTGTGTTTTTTGGACAATGTACAGCCGTCTCCATCAGAGCTCTCACAGCATCACACAGGTCATAAAAAGTTGCGCGTCATTCCAACGTGTTGAATTCATAGATCTGTAAAATCACAACTACAATTTCCACTAGAGAGCGCCACACAGCCGCTCTCTAGTTGCTCCAACGCCTGACTGAGACGCCAACGTCGCCTCTGATTGGTTGACAGATGATGAGCGCTAACACCATGGCTGAATTATGAAAAACTCTTTACATCTATTGCTGCCATGATTTCTAATGACTTAAGTGAATAAGATATTCATGTGTGGTTTTAATTTAATTTCTAATTTAATGGAAACAATTACGAAATTGTGTTTTTTCGACATTAGCAGAATATCGACAAAGATTTGCACACATTGGTAATGGAAACACAGATACTGGTAGTAACACTTTCCTCAAACACAATTACTGACATCACCACAGAATAACCACCGGTTTGTACATGTACTTTAAACTCTATTATTTGTAGTTGTATGTACTAAAGTGAAATTGAAATTGGCTAATCAATACTGATACGTCAAACTTGGTGATTGGTCACAAATTTCTGCTTTGCGCATTTCTGGCGTCCAAGAAAAGGACGATCAAAGATTGGTACACTAATATGATAAACTGGTGAAACACCAATATAATTAATTCTACATTCCCAAGGCCTGGATCAGCGGTCTCCAATGCCAGATGGGAAGTGACTGCCCAGCAACTTTTAGATGAATTCAAGTTCCAACACAGCTGAATAAAATGAATGGCTTATAGCCAGACTTCTGAAGCACACAAGAACATGCTGGGGAGATAATTGTGTCATTTGATTCAGGTGTGTTTGAGCAAAAGGCTCATGAAGTCTGGAGTTGGAGACTCCTGGTCAAGAGTTTTATCAGCTTTTACACCTTTAACTAAGTGACATTTACAACTTTATGCAAAATAGTTTTATAATATTTCATACCAGACAAACAAGTGTTGCATCAGATCAAAAAAAAGACATCAAAAGAAGCACAAACTGATGTTGATTGACGTATCTGCACACGCATTGACAAGGCAGAGCGGGAACTTTAATGTGTGGGTTTAATTTTGACTCTGAAAATCTGCTATAGCCACTTTTACAGGAGTTTTACAGGTCTCTAAAATGTCACACAGAGAAAAAGTGATTTTTCACGCATAATGCAAAAAAGTACACGTGCATGTTGCCCTTACCCACAAATAAATTGGCAGTGCAAAATTATTCATACACTAGACTTAAGTAAATCTAAAAAAGGGCTAAAAAAACGTTATCCTTCTATCCATTTATCCGTCTAACAGCACTAAAAGAGATGGGTGAGCGCTGGGTGGTGCAGTTGGTGGAGCAGACGCACCACATGTGGAGGTTACTGTCCTGGGTTCGATTCCCCGTCTTTAAGATCGGTCGATAGTCGGTCACCCAAAGTTATGGAAATCGGGGCCAATTTTTCAATCGGATTCATCAGTGCACCTCTACCAATAAACCATCTTTTGGGTGATCAGTTTCTAGGTTCTGTGTTATCGTAATACACATACGTTATTGTAGGGCGTTACTTTTTTTTTTTCTCTGGACTGCATATTATTCTTTGCTCCTAGCAGTTGAAATCTAGCATTAAATTTAGTGGTTACCGTGGTAACTCCTTGAGTCTATTTGTCAATATTGGAAAATAATGACTAGTTACACTGTGATAATTATGCTACATTATTTCTGAAGCATAAAGGCTTTTCTGCTTTAACCTAAAACAGTTTGATCATGTTGTAAACTACAGCTGACTTTGATCTCAGAGTATCTGGACTATAGCTTTGACAAACCCAATGTCTCCAAGAAGTCAACTGATGTTAGTGAACTCCTAGACACCAAGCTACCCAGTAAACCTCTGGAACATGAAGACTGACAATTTGAAAGATAATTTAGAAAAATGTGGAATGAAAAATGACACAGGTAAGTGATATGAAAGTGTTTTGCTGCTCTGTTGTGCAGAAACTTCACTCTCATTCGGTCATGAAGGCACACAGAAGCAGAAAAGGAACGCACAAAGAGGCAAGAGGCACAGGTTCAGGTAAAGCAGAGAGATTAGGTTTTATTAGAAGTTAAAGACAAACTGGGAGATGCACAAACGAGACAGAGGACACAGAATATTAGTAGCAGAAGTCGAGGTCAGGCTGAGGGAAAGGCTACTTAAACCCCAAAGTTTCAGGAAATGCAACAACAAATGCTTGTTTACACCAAATGCCGTCACTTTCTTACTATCAACCCTAAGATAGATACACAGACGGTAAAGATGAAACTCTTTTTTCAGTCGAATTTATCTGAATACAGTTTTAAATTAAATAAATAAATAATAATAATAAAAAAAACTTACAGCTTTTCTTAAATCCACATTTTAATTCCTCCTGCATGAAAACCAGCTGCCATTCACATGCTCTATTGACCCCTGACCTCCCAGTAAACAGATGAGCACAAAGTGACAAACTACAGGCTACTGTGGCAGGTAGCGAGACCTAGATGTGCAGAACTACAAGCTACGCTGCTCCTGATCATGCTGATGCTGTTATTTACAATGTGTTTAGTCACTACTCGGATTATTTCTGTCAACAGAAAATGGATAATTCAGTACATTAGACCTGCAGGATATCATGACCTGGGGTGCGTTCACACTGCAGCCTGAAGTGACCCAATTCCGATGTTTTGGCAATTCCGATTTTTTTTGCCGGGGCCGTTCACACTGCCAGTAAATGCGACCTGTATGCGTCCTGCAGCGTGAACGGGCAAACGACCTGAAAGTGTCCCGCATGCGCACTAGAGGGCGCAATAGCGTCAGCGTTCTCAGTGTTCTGCCATCTGCCATAAAAAGAAGTGCTCAGTGTTTGCGGAAGTAAACATGGAGGCTAGCGGTGGAGCTTAGCTTACATATTTGAAGTTGTTGTCGACCGGAGCAGCACATTAACAACTTAATCCTCATATAGTCCATCATGGTTGTTGTTTTTCTTCCGACTTGCGTGTATCAGGACGCAGAATAGTGAGATTTGTTGATAAACAGTGACGTTCAGTTCGGATGAATACAGCCAGGACGTTAGGTCGCATTTGAATCGGATACGTATCGGATATGGGTCACATTCAAAAAAGAATCTGACCTGTGCTTTTCACACTGCCATGATTAGATCGGATACAGGTCGCATTACATCAAAAAAATCGGAATTGGGTCACTTCAGGCTGCAGTGTGAATGCACCCCTGGTGACAAAGTTTGAACAGCATCTACTGTGTGTTCTCCGACTGGAATAGGTCACGTCATAATGCCATCGACAGGTTATGTTTCTATAAGACATGAAGATTATTGTAGTGGATTTTAATAGGAGCTGATATGTTTGAACATCCTTTGATTCTGACCCAAAGGAAAATCAACATCAGCCATAATGTCTCTTATCTAATCTGTGTTATTTCTCTTCGTCCTTGACACTTCGTTACCGTTTTGTTTCATTTGGACACGTAGCCTTTAAGTCGGCTCCGTTTTTACAAACATGACTAATGACAGAGGAGCAGATCCAATGCTTGATCCTGATTATTTTTAATATAGGCGAAAACCTGCTTTTTGAACAAAACCAACGTTTCTTTTAAGGTTTTTGTCCAAACTAATTTCTGATAAATGAGATCCACGTTTCCATAAAACTGCATATACATACACAGGTGTCGTAAAAAACAACATGTGTAAGAATTAAAACAACCATCTGACAGCTGTGTTGAGCTCTAAACAGCTTTAGCAATTTTTATTTAAATGTGATGCAAAATAATTCATTCCCCCTTATAACTTGTTCAAGTCACAATCACAAACCTTTTTTTTTTTTGTGAGCTTTTAGGCAACAAACCAACACAAAATAGCAGCACATAACCGTGGACTTCCATGTCATTTTTGTATCCAGCTCTCTTCAGTCATTATCCAAACAGCTTTTTTTATCAACTCCGCAAAATAAATGGTCAATTAGTAAAATAAGTCAAATAAACAGTAAATTAGCTAAATATGATCAAGTGATGGAATGTTGTTATTAAATTTTAGGCAATTATATTTTTATTTTCTTATTTTGAGAAAGGAATTGAATTGTTTAGCTTTTTTTTTTTTTTAAACATATTTCTAGTATTTAATAGGCCTAAAAGGTTAAATGGAAAATCTGCATAATGTGCCAATTTCTTTATCTGAATAAATGTAAGAATACTTGATGAAATACTCAATTACTAAAATAATTGTTAGCTGCTCCCAAATATGAATGTAGATCTTCGGCCACTTGTTCACAAGTCATTGTCCATTTACTCTGACCAGATATTTCTTTTCTGTCTACACAGAATGGTGCTGCCACCACCATGATTCACTGTGGATGTTGTGCAGCAGAAGTACCGACTAATTAAGTGACTTCTGAAGGCAGTTGGTTGCTATGATACATATTTGTTAGTGCATCAAAGTAAAAGGTGCTGAATAAAAAAAAAACAAACATTGCCACACTTTTCAGATTTTAAATTGTTAAAGGTTTTGAAAACTGCATCTTTTCCTTCTATTTCACAATTATTCTCTACTTTGTGTTGGTCTCTCCCATAAAATCCTCCAAAAATCACAATGCTGAATTTTATGATTGTATCCTGACAAAAAGAGAAAAAGTTCCAGAAATATGAAAACTTTTGCAAGGAACAGTAACAATAAGCTCATTGTTTTGGAGTTCAGGCCAAAATGAAGAGAATTCCTGGGCAGAACAGCTATGTTTAAGGACACACTGTCACAGCGGTCGCCCACCGCCCACAGCAGATGAACACTTCAGTGGGGTTAGAGGGGCGTCAGAGTGATATCAGTGTGGTGTGAAGAATCCCTCCAAGGGAAAAAAAAAAAGAGCGAGGGGTTGGAGGGGGTTGGAGCCGGAAATTGAAGAAAACCGCAAAGCTGGAGGGGTGGAGGCGAGGTGAGGCCAGGCATCCGTCATGCAGAAGACAAGTTTTTAGAACCATTACAAGGCATCTGGAGTTAAGCCTGCCATCCAGACAGAGCAGAAAGACAAGAGAGAGAGAAATATAAACAGTGACAGGTGGAGGAACAAAGGCACATGAGACATGGAGCAAAAGTTGCAAAAGCAAAGCTAAGCAGGCAGATGGAGGGAAACAAAAACAGCAGCAGACAGGGTTTCCACCAATCAGACACAAGCTCTGTTCACCAAACAGTGGAAGGAGCCACTAGATCTGTACACACATCAGAAAAAACTAAAAAAAATAGTCAAACAAAAAGGCACAAATCTAAATATATATTTATGTCATTCAATATGGTAAACAATGATATTTTCCCAACTTGTGCAAGTACAGCAGGTCTGATTTCCACAAATGGGTCTAAGGTTCTTCAATTGGCTAGAAAACCTTTTCTCGACGTCTGGACTTCCATTTTCCACTATTACTTTATCACAAAATACTGCTTTTTCAGATTTGACCGCTAGGTGGAGCTATTTAACAGTTCACTGTGTTGGTTTAATCCTGTGTCTGAATTTGGAAAACATTTGAGACTTTTATTAGGGCAGTGGAAATTTGTTATTGTTAAAGCAAAGCAAAAAAACAGGAGAGGAATAAAAAACAAAACACGAGAGCAGCCAGAGCTCTGCTGAACCGGGTGGTTGAATTATTTTGCAAACAGATATGAGGGTTTTTGTTTTTTTTGCTCAACTTATTAAAAAAATGTTTACCCCCCATTAAGCTATTAACTTAGATATTTTTTCCACTTCTGATTTTTTTTCTTCTTGTATTTAAAATCGAGCTAAAAAGAGATAAGCTACGCACTGCAATTTCTTTTTTTCCTCTCTGGCTGCAAACATATTTAGTGACAAAGGTAAAAAAAAAAAAAAAAAAAAAAAACGTGAAGGAAAAAAATGAGGAGAAAAGTCACAGTTTTCATTCTCAGAAAGCAGCACATCAAACAAATACATGGACACATGCAGCACAATGCACACAGATAGAGAACATCAAGCAGGAGTACAGTACAGAGCCCTGGTTAAGTCAGAAAAGATTTTTAAGTTTGATTTATTAATTAGAGGGAAGAGAAGTGGTTTCACAGTTGCCTGTAGAGGGCGCTGAAGAGGAAACGATTTCTTTGACAAGTTGAAAACCAAAATATGGCTTTGAAATTGCAGAGAGATGGTGAAGTACAGGCATAAAGATGTAACAAATTTGACAATAATGTATTGTAAATCAACAGTTTATCATCTATTAATATAAATTCAGTTGAATATTTTTTTCTGTTAAGTATAAATGAAGACAAAAACAGTTCCTTCTGAAGCTCAGCTGGGTTCAGCTGTTTGGTTCGGCTGCATCCTCTCTAGAAACACTCCCACAGTCATGACCAGGGGTGGCTCAGATACTCATTGATTGTTCAGGGTGCTATGGCAACCGTTGCTATGCAAGAGGACTAGTTCAGCAGAAGCAGCAGCAATTTACAGCCAAGTCTACATCTACATGTAGTGTCACTGCAGCGACTAGAAGCAGAACACTGCAGACTCTCCAGAAGGTTAGAAACGTGGCTGTGCTGCAGAGAGTCAGACTGGATGGGTTTATACTGTATGTGGTAGATTTACTGTAGAAAAATGTTTTAGTGGGTTACAAAGTGGAACAGAGAAAATTTTAAGCTAGGAATGCTCAAAAAAACGAGCAGGCATCTGGGATCAAATGATTTTATCCTTGACTGGACCAGATCACCGATTGGCCTGCCTTAAACTAAACATACTCTTGGGCCTTGTCCACACATAGCTGGATTTCTGGGGAAACAAATATATTTTCATGCATTTTGTCCTTTCAGCCACAAAGCTCAGTTTAAAATCACTAAAAATTATTATTTATAAAACTGCAACAGAAGTGGAGTTTTTCCATGTTTGCATGTGCACGTGGAAAAACAGAGTTTTAGGTTCTGTGACAAACAATGCAACATCAACATACTTGCTTTGATAAGATTCCCAATCAACATTGTCTTATGTTTTAATAAGTATGCTTTCTAATAAGTTATTTAAAAAGCAGTTCAACCTATACGCCTGCCAACACAAATTAAGTCATGTTTAATTCCTAACAGGCAGTCGAGGTTGTTTTGAAGGATTCCGATTGGCTGACATAGATTTCAGCTCTGCATTACACTGCCCCCTATTGGTTTGGCATGTTTAAAACAAAGCTCAGATTTGGATTTGAGGGGTTTCATGCAGATGAAAACTTTTCTGAAACTGATCGCAAGTGTACAATTTTTTTTCTTTTTAAACAATGTGGTGGAGTTAATTGTTTTAATAAGAACCGCTACGTGTGGATAAGGCCAAAGTGTCGACTGCCATAAAGAAAACCATTGAATGCTACCAGGTTGAGCTAATAACACTTCAGTATGGAAGTTATTTCAGAAAGATGACTGAAAGTTCCACAATTTCAGTGTTAGTGAAATGTTTAAGAATGAAGACAGAATAAGCACAGATATACAAGAAGCTTTTAGAAAGGAAGCTGTATTCAAGCTGTTCCTTCAGGTGGCTAGCTGGGCTAATGCTGGTAACTGCTAATATAAGATGCTAAACGTTTGTTGTCATTGTGTCTTTGTTATAAATATACACAAATATAACTAGTTAATGCATCATAAAAGAAAAGCTTTGTGTGATTACAATAACTCAGTAACTAATAGCTTTTCCCCTCAAATGATGAAACTTCAATCTGTTTCATAGAAGATATACCATAATTCGTTTTAAAATGTTTTATAATTCAAGTCCAAAGGTTATAACCTTTGGATGTTACTATAACATTAAAAGGGCAACATTTGAAATTTCTGTTTTTAAAAACACTTTGTATGTATCTTTATTGAGAGAAGCCACCGAACAATGCTTTTTCCCCCAAACACCCAAACAGACATTAATTGTAATCTAATAAATGAAACGGGTGTTAAGTTTACAACGCTGACTGAATCAAAAACAAACAGAGGGAAGCAAACTTTCAGATGGTTATAGTTCTCTGCTTTTATCCTCACTCCCTTCATTCATTTGCAGCTATGGCTTTGGTCCATAAAGATGGAGGCTGAGTATCAAAGAAACACAGCTGTTGTTCCAGCTGACATGCTGCTGGTATAAAGCGCTGAGGGCTGTGTACTGTACTTACCCCGTTCCACTCCACGCTCATACTCACTTCCTCGCCACCGTCCGGCCCGCTCTCGTACTTCACCGTGTCTGAAGTCAGACTCTCTCGGCTGCGTTGCTTGTCGCCGGTCTCTGGTTCACTGAGAACCTCAGCAACGCGTTGCTTGTGCACGTTGTCCAGACCCTGAAACACAACAGAGCTCGGTAGGTTACTTTAAAAATGGAATGGGTTGCAACAAGTTCATGTAATTTCACTGCAGCTATGTCATAAACTGCAACAAAGTAATTCAATTAATTACTTTTTAATGTCTAGACAGTAATGTGTCATGTCATTCGCTGATCTGGACTTGAATAAGATATTAGGTGCAACTAATTCAGCATTTTGTTTTATCTCATACTGTTTTGATATATTCTAAACAAAGGGTTTTTGCCATGTGACTCTTCCAGTTTCACTTGAATATTCTCACACATAGTTCAGAAAAAGTTCTGCAGTGTGAGCCATCCTGCTCTGTTCTCTAAGTTTTCTCAAACAAGGAACCCACAATATTTTTAAATTGTTTAAATCAAAATGAGCATTTTCATAAAGTTTAATTTTTAACCCAAAATTAGACAAACACTTGTGGTGTTTGTCTCACTACAACCAGCAGAAGTGAAACACCCACCTGCTTTCTGGAGCGCATGGCTGCCTCCTCCAGAGTCTCAGCTGCCTCAAACTTTCCCTGCCGCCTGTAAAGAGCTCCCAGGTTCTTCAGGGTTGTGGTCACCGTGGGGCTGGAAAACAGTGAGAGGATTATAATGTCGATAAGTCACTTTGTTGATCAATAAAATAAGAACTGCGATTGTTTACTGATTTACTGCATGTTCATTTTAGCCATCTCCACAATACAAATTACAAATCTTTCAAAAGAAAATGTGTAAATTGGTTCAGGTGTGTCCTGTGGCAATTCAGAAGTGGGAATAACTTGGATGAAACTGGAATATCAAAAAGAAGCTTGATAATAAATAATATTTCAGGCTGATGATGCCAGATGTAGGAGGAAAAACTGACCTGTCAACTTTACATGCTTTGTACCAGCCTCCATATTCTCCAAATTGTGAACCGTCCTTCAGTTTCCCCTGTGAAATAACATACAAAACTATTCTTTAGAAAGAGAAGCCTGAACATACAGCATTTACTCAATGTTGTATTCCAATAACACAGGCAGGTTAAAGCCTTTGACTTGCAAGATTGAACCTGAAATTGTCAACTTATGCACCACTATCAAGGAACATCACAATGCCTTAGAGTAAAATGATTTTAAACAGACGTTTAAGACTCAGTGTGTTGCAGACTCGCCTTGCTTTGTTCCTCTCTCTCTTCAGCATGCATCCAGATTGGTTTGTTCTCATCTGAAAGGGAAAACAAATATCAGCAGTGGCAACTAGAACATGTAAACTAAAAAGTTGTTTTTGTTTACAGCTGTCTTCCTTTTGACAGCAGATGCTGGAGGTTGCTTAAAAACACCTAGTAGTTTGATTATTTTTGTCTCCGTCGGCTGTAACTCAGTCAGAACTACAGATGACCTCTAACTGGCCAGCACAACCCGTTAATTTTACACTTGGCAAGGGATGCAGCAACCACTTTGTTTTTTACTTCTGATAGCAATACCTGAGGTTTAGTATTGGTCGATGTAGAAAAACATTGCTAAATTTATTTAAAATGTTTCTTTATTTAAACAGAAATAAATGTACTGAATTACTAATTTACTTGCTAACTCTGTACCAGTACAGCACACTGAAATAAAACAATACATGTAAAAACATTTAAAAACAACTTTCATTTGTTCAGTCAGTGTAATTAAGAGTAGAGCAGCCAATGTAAAAATAAATAAAGAAACTGAAACTGATGAAACCAATAGGTTGACTACCTTGGTCAAACATGTAAAAATAAACCAAAACAAACCTTCTTTCAAATGGTTCAGAAAGTGCAATTAGGAATTCTAAATATAATGTAAAATAAATAAAACATGATGCCGCTCAGAGAACAAAGCATAGAATTAGACCAACTAGATCTGCCTTTATGGATGGAGCACATCGTCACCAATATCTGATCTATAATTTTTCTTTCTTTCAATATTGGGATGATATGAATGATAATATCCAATCAGTGCATTTCTACACTTGACCAGCTCTGATCAGTTGATACCCAAGAAACAACATTTTTTTTGTCCCCCCCCCACAATCCCTGCAATAGAAATCTGAACAAAGAAAATGATTTTCTTTAGGTAGATCAAGGATTGTTGAATACTTTTAACATGTTTGTCATAACTATACATGTTATTATTTAGTTGATATTCTTATATAATCTTACCATCAACAGAGCCAAACTCCCTCTCATGAGCGCGGGTGAGGATTTCTTTATACAGAGTCTCAGCCTGCTTAAATTTGCCCTGCTTTAGGTAACAGGAAGCCTAGAGAACACAGAGAACCAGCTATTGTGATCAGAATTACAGTGAAGAGATCCAACGAGGCCAACGTCTCAGCCTTGAGACAGGAGTATTTTATGCTTTGGAATGTTTTCCCTCCTAAAAACTTCAACCTTCCTCACCAGGTTGTTCTTGGTTTTGGCCACATTGGGGTCATCTGGTCCCAGTTTGGTCTGGTAGATCTCCAGAGCTCTCATGTAGTAATACTCCACCTCCTCATACTTGCCCTGGTTCTGGCACAGCAGGGCCAGGTTGTTCAGCTGCTTGGCCACATCTGGGTGGTCCTTGCCCAACACCTGGGGAAAAAAAGCATCAAGAGTTTTCTTTCATTAAAAAGAGAGAACAACAATCAAAACTCTTGAGCCATCTACACCGTCAAAGAGTTGTTGAAGGACAAAAAAAAAAAGAAATTACAAACGGCTCCAAGACCATCAACAAGAATAATGTTAACAACTGTTCATACAATTATTGTAAAATAAAACTCCTGGCTTTATATAAGATCTTTCCTCAATCAGAGAGGAAGATCTTGAGAAAGGTGAGGGTTCAGCAAAGAATTACACAGGATGATCTTGCTAATGATCTCAATGTAGTTGGAACCACAGTGGCCTATGCTTACTATGTTATAAAGGATTAAAATCTCATATTTACAGAGATCTCAATGACTCTGGAACCAGTGTTGCCAGCAGAAATCCCAGGGAAACATCATAATTTAAAAGGACATTAAAAAAAAACCTGAAGTCTCCTCGTGTCAAGGAGAGTCGAGCCCTGTCCAGTACAAATGGGATCTGGTTCTGGTCAGAATATAATAAAAAGAAGGGTTTGTTAAAAAACACTGCGGTTATAGGAGACTTTTGAAAGGTGGAGGTGGAAACATATTGCTCTTTGTTTGATAGAGATAAATAATGCTACAGCATTGACCTCGCCAATAGACACCGCTATGGCTCCCATCATGAACAGCTGATGAGAGAAAGATATTTTGTTTGTTCTCAGAGTTGATTTAAATCTCTCTCAGCTAGGTCTGTCACAATAAACAAATAAATTAATCAAATGATAAATTACAATTAGATCAATATTTTCCATTTGGATCTTTTTTTATTTATTTTTTTTACAGTTTTCTCTCTCTTCCTGGTGCGTTGGTCTCAACTAGCCCTTTTTTGATAGGTAATTTTGTTAACAGTAACTTCATAATCCATTTAATATGTTGTTTCTGTTTTGTTTACTTCATTCGGATATTTACAATGCCTTCCAGTTCCAGTGTTAAATGTTTATTGGAATTTAAAGTTTCCTGATCTTTGAAAATGTGTTCTTGCATCATTATGCCATCACCAGTTTAATACTTAAAATTGGTCTCAAAACAACGTTATCGTTTATCGCGCCAACTTCTGGGACAATTTATTATCCTGCAAAATTTGTTATTGTGACTAGCCTACTCAAAGCATAAGGAAAGCCTGAAACTGGCTATAAGATACTGATCAGTGAATCTCTGTTGGATCATTCAAGGCAGCTTGACATCATCGCAAAAGGTGTGTTCTGAGTCTGGCTGAGCAGCACAGCTGACCGGGTCAACAAGTCACCAAGCAGAGAAATTATAAAGGAAAGAGGAAGGATGTGTCACACGGCTGTTTGCAAAAGGAAACAGCAATCCTCAGCGTCGCTTTGCAGAGACAAGACAGGCAATAAACCCTCACACTAGCAAGTTATTTTTCCACTTTGGTGTTTGCTGTTAGTTCACTGAGCCAGTCTGTGGAAAGCCTCCACCCTGCAGGATTGCTTTGCAACCCACTGTGGACACACTTCAATGTCTGTAACCCACATGGTGGCTTTGATGTATCAAGGAAAATTTATTATCACTATTAACTTAGTCCTGACCGCCAACACTTCCTCCTGTGCTACAGAGGTGCTGGATCCCGTATCCTCACGTTGTTTATCTCAACCACTAGCACTCTCCTTTCACCACATCCCTTGGCAGTTCATTCAGGAAGAGGCTCAAATGTTCCAATGAAAATGGGAAACGCTTTCAAGAGGCAAGATCGGTTCTCACTTCCATAAACAGATGTGACTTAGTATGCCCTATGTGTTATAGAAGCAGTTATCCACTTACAGCTCACTGTATTGATATGAAACAAAACTATAAAGATAATGTACTCAAACTGATATCCATTGAATCAATGTAAATCTGGCAGATTTTTTTTGCCAGTATGCTAAAAGAAAATACTACATAATATCTCAATACTTTCTCTCAAATTCTGAGTGAACAGATTACTAATCAGACTGAAAATATAAGAACATATAAAACTTGCTGCGTATAGTGGCATTCAACCGTCTAGAGAGACGGGACATCAAAACAGCCGAACCAATAAGGTGCTTTCAGAAACAACTCGTATACATACGACACATGTTATCATACAACTACAAAGTGATGTATGTATGTCTTATAATCAACTATTAGTGCAATCTAATTCAAAAATGACCAAAAGAATAATAATTCTTGATCATTTTCAGAATGTTTTATTGTCACATAATTTATATAGTTGGTTATACCCGATTATCCTTAGTTGATTAGAAATATTCAAACCAACACTTTAGAGACATCCTTATCAGCCACTCTTCAAAGCTATCAAAAATTAATAAAATGGAACTATTTTCATAAATTTGAAAAATTATTTGTTTACCGTTGAACAAAGTAAAATAGTTTCTGTAGATAGAAGCAACATGAAAACATACAGAAGTGTAAATTAAAACCCAGGGATGTACTGAACCAGGACCTTAATGTACATTTATACACCTATTTACAATTTATTTACTGTCTCTGTTCTTGTATCAATAAACTTTCAATAGAAAAATACCAAACATTATTCTCTTGTTGAAAAGGCATGAATTATAATGCACATTTTAATAGTTGGTGGTATTGTGAAATATTTAAAATGATTTGATTTAATATTCAACAAACTGAATAGACAATCCTCTTTTTGCCATGAATGCATGCAGCAATTGCTCTGCTCTGATTAAACACCGCTGACTCTGGTCCCAGTATGTATAACATGTAAACAATGAAATTAAATGATCGCACTTAAATTCTGAGCATGGACATGAATTGCATCAAATGTCTCAAGATTTTGATGTTGATCTGGAGACTGAAATTACAAGTGCCATCTAAGCCAAAGTTTTGAAATCAGGGAACATTTCTCCAGTTGAAGTGATCAAAAGTCGACATAACCCTCTGAACGAGAGGTAGCAGTACAAAATCCTGCAGGATGCGCTCCAAAGCATCCCGTCTATAACTCTTCAAACGCACTGTCAGCTTCCAGAAAGCGAGATGAATTGAGGTTAGTGTCCAGTTCAGACATGATGCTCAGAGATAGTTTTTATCAATCTATATATTTACCTCGGCAATGTACACAATGTAAAGTTCAAAATGTCTGCGCATGTGCACCAAGTGGTTGGGGGGTGGGGGGGGGAACTGTAACCTCCAAAAATGATGGATGGTCTTCAGATTTTTCCTTCACTGTTTAAAACAACCCCGTCAAAGACAGAAAATATTCTGTGAACGAATTCCCTGGTTCAAGGACAAGTCCTTCTTTTCAATGACGTGTGGTTCGTTAGCACATGATCTTAAACTAATCCCACTGACGGCGGCCATACCTTTTCTCTGATCTCCAGCGCTCTCTTGCAGAGAGGCTCTGCCTCCTTGTACTTCCCTCTCTTCCCATATAAGACAGCAAGGTTATTGAGGGTAGCCGCCACCTACCAAGGACACAAAACATTCATTATCTTACAATATTTTTAAATGTTTGATCAAATTTCTCCACAAACAACTCAATCACCACCACACCAGTGTAGTGCAACCGATTCAACATGAGTAATTGACAAGGGGAAAAGTGAGGTGCCTCAAAAATGACATCATACAATCAGGACGTGATTGTGGTAACCAGTATTATGATCCAAATCAAGTTGATTGAACCTGTATTCGCTCAGAAAAAGGGAGGCCTCTGGAGGTGTCCTGTTGCAACTCAATTTTAGACTACGCTGTGAGGACCATTAGACGAAAAACCAACAAAATGATTTCCAGCACGATCATTTAACGATTTCCCAGAAAGTGGTGTTAACCAATATCATAAATGTCAATGTGCTTAAAACTGGCTTTGAAAAAAAACAAAAAACAAACATTAATTCAGACTTTATATCTTTTTACTTTATGAACCTCAAAAAGAAAATCAAATGAGCTAATCTGCCTTTATTTAGCTTATCCTGTTTTTTTTCCACATGCTATGCATTCATGTGTTCTCCTGTCAGTGTTTAGAGAAGTGCTTTGGAAATAAACATTTTTAATTATTATTATTAAAAGTCAGTACCAGCAGATCACATTTTATAAAAACTGGTGAATGAAATTGTTTTCTCTGCCTTTAAATCTTTTGGTATCAATTTTTTACATAAACATTGCCATTTTAGGATGTTAAGATGTGAAAACCAAATGCTTTTAGTTCTTTCAAGGACCAAACTGGTGAGCAAAGGAGACTGAGTTCTTTTAGCTAAAGCTATTAAACTGTAGAACAGTCTCCCATTACCAAAGATCTGCCAGGAGCTTGGCTGATTTTAAATCTCTTCTAAGAACCAAGTTGTTTCTCTTGGCTTTTAATTCTGGTGAGCTGGATAAATAGCTTGCCTGATTTAATGTGAGGCCATCTAATTAAGTCTAAAGGTATATAAGCGCTAAAATCTTAGCAAACAGAAAGGCAGATTTCTAAAAATAAAAAAATAAATAAATGTGATCACAGATGAGTCACATTTAGCTCATTTAAGATGTAAAAGGAAAACTATGAATTACAGAAAAACACTAAGAATGAGAAAATGGATAATCAGGGCCTAGTGGCAGATTGGAGAAGAGGAGAGGAGGGCTTACTCAGTTTGATAAACTGAAGGGCGCTGAGGCTCCAAACAGGAAATACACTGTCCTGCTGGGGTTAACATAGTTAGTCCACCTGCTAATGCTCACTTTGAAATGTACAAACAGAAGGAAATCGATGCATAAATCGCTTGTTTAAATTATCAACTTAATGAGTTATAACCAGAAAAATATACATTTTATATGGGTTAGTGCATTTTAATACCATCCAATTACATCTATTGTGAAAAGTGAGGGTAATGGAGCATGTTTGTGTTTTTCCATTGGGAGCAGGTCAACACATAGTGCAGTCATACTGTGTTTTGTGTGACAACATAAAATGCATCTATGTGTCTGACAAAGTAAATTTCTAAATTTTACATTTATGTATTCAGCAAAAAAAGCACACTCAAATCTTTGGGTCTTTTATATAATAAGAAGATGAAATCATATTAGGAACACAACAAGTAATGTCACTAGCAGTAGGTTAACTTTGATTATCTCCAAGTTAACCTACTGCTAGAGGAACACGACATTTGATAGTGTGGGATATTAACAATTCAAGACAACTATTACTTCAAATTAATTTCAACCATTGACAGTCAGACTCTATGGAGCAGTTTTTTTTTTTTTTTTTTTTTGTTTGGAGCTGTTTATAAATGCAACATTTCATTACAAATATATTTCACTGTTGTGACCAGACTATAACGAGCCAAAAAACAAAGTCATGAGCTCTCTAAATGCAGGATGGCTTTATTTCTACATCCTCGGTCTTTATGCTCAGTTGAGCAACTGGTTGTCACAACATGAATCAAGTATCTTTTTCATCTGCCATCAGTCATTTTACTTCTAAAAGAGTTTACTAGGCCTTCAGCTCTGTTCACAAATATTTCTACAAACCAAATGACTGAATGAGTATTCCCTAGTAATCTATGCAGGCAGATGTACTTACAGCTGGATGGTCTCTGCCAAGAGTCTTCTCTCTGATGGCCAGAGCATCGTTTAGCAGGTTGGCTGCTTCCTTGTATTTGTTCTGATCCCTTAAAGACACGAATAAAGAGTGGGGCATAAATACACAGAGCAAGATAGTACTTTGTTTCCTGCAGTGATGGATAAGTGAGCTGAGAAGTTGGGTTTCAAGCAACAAAACATCCAACAACAATTCCTGGCATCTTGGGAATGTAGTTTGTATTTGAGTACTTGGACAAGTGTGAAAAATGAAATGTATTATTAGTATTAATTTCCACCCATCTGGTGGAAGAGCTGGACACTTCCATTTTTGTTAGTGTAAAGCCATCTTTGGTTTCATCTGAACGCGAGGGAACAAGAATCTGAGAATCCAAGCTAAACGAGTTATTGTACCGAGACCATTTTTAAATAATGTAATGCTAATGCAAAAACACATTAAGTTCTAATGAACATTTAACACTGGAACTGGAATACATTTAAATATCCAAAATAATAAGCAAAACAGAAACAACAAATAAAAATGAATTATGAAATCTCAGTAACAAAACGGTCCTTCAAACAAAGGGCTAGTTGAGACCAAAACACCAAAATGAAGACTTTTATCATCTGGTTTTTGGCACAAAGAGAGAAAAGAGAAAACAAAAAATCATGCAAATGGAAATTATTGAGCTTGTTTTCATTAACTGCTTATGTGTGTGGTCATTGTCTCTCTCGTAAAAGGAGAAAAGGATTTCTGAGGTGGGCCTTTTTTAGTGACTTGTGGTCTGTGAACCTCTGCAGCCTTCACGCAAAACTTATGTTAAAACATATTTTAAGATAAAATGTTCAACTCTGCTTCTTATTGAAAACATGTTAAGACAAGAGAAAATGAATGAGAACTCCAAACACTACTGTCGTGTAGTGAAAGCTGAACTCCCTTACCTATAAACCAGCGCCAGGATGTTAAGCATGGTAGCTACGTCTGGGTGGTCGTGTCCAGAGGTCTTCTCCAGGTCTTCCAGCGCCTGCTTGCAGAGCGGCACGGCCACCTCGTACCTGCCCTGGGACGCGTACTGGATCACCAGGTTGTGAAGGGTCCTGAGGCGGGCTGGGATCTCATAGCCGCCCTGCTGGGCAGCTGCTGCCGCTGCGCTACCGTGAGCTGGCTGCACTGCACACACAAACACAAACACATTGCTGAAATACAAGACAACAAAAAACCTCTAGATTTTTTCACAGGTATTGTTATGATGAGTTTAACGGCTAGACCTCGTTAATAAACTCAGCAGAAATATCTCGTTATAACGAGAGTGTTTCTCGTTAAAATGAGGAAACTTTCTAGTTATAACGATGCAAAACTCATTAAAACCAGAAACTTTTCAGTTTTAGTCAAAAAGTCCAGTTTTAGTGCGATATAAAACTCATCTCATTCAAATGAAATATAAAACTCATCTTGTTAAAACTAGTTTTTTTTGTTAAAAGAAGATATAACTAACCTCACTAAGGTTATTTTCTTGTTTAAACGAGAAAGTTTCTTGATAAAACAAGAACAAGTGCTCTTTGGTTCATTTCCACGTTCTTGCAGTAAAATGCGTCAGTATATTGCAATTGTTACTCTTGCATCATTTAATAAAATCAAACTGGAACTTGAAACGTCACTTTTAATGGTGAACAAGAAATTCATCAGCTATATTACTTGCAGTTGCATTGCACTGCTTTAAATACTTCTCCATTGTTTTATTCAAGTTACAACAGAAAACTGTGGTGTATTTTATTGTAATTGCAGGGAAAATGGGCCTTTAAGCGGTGAGCTGATTTCAGTGAATGCAGGGCTGTCATCCCCATTGTTCCTGTCCCATTGACTGCAGTTTAATAAAAACCCCTAACAGCAAGTCAGGCTGTCTGAACAAGCTCAGAGCTCAGCTAAATCGAATCTTCTCCACAACTCGCCACAGATCCACCGCGTACCGACACTGAGAGCCTCAGGCGCCTCAGTTACTAAAAGAAGAAGAATAATGAGGCCCGTTTTCTTCACATACCACAACACAGACATCCTGTCTCTTCATACATTTTAAATATTTTATTTCAAATTTATACCAATTTATTTTTCTAGTTTTTTTCTCCGCTATTGGAACACAGTGAAGTGAACAGACACTGTTCTTGTCGACTTAATGTTCATAATGCAATATAAACAACCAGGTGCCTCTGCAGGTGGTATTTGAATCCAAAGTCTGTTTATACCAGACACAAAGAGTATCATTTTAACTGGTATTATGGAAGCAGTGGATGCTGGAAGAAGCAGGTGTTGCATGTTTTTGCATAAACAAGCTTATGTAATGCCTCCACACTCATCTCCATCTTATTTATCTTGATTTATTTTCCTTTAACTGTGTGATTCTCCCCACCTGCTCCACATCACCAGTATCACATTTCTAGGTTTCCATCCTTATAATTTTGAAAATAATGCAAGTGTAAAATTAACATGCGTTTAAACCGCCTAAAATCACTTTCAGTCAAATAAACACATTTGATATGCATAACATAGGGCTAGGACTTTATGTAATTAATGAATCAAAATTAACACATTAGACATTGAAGCATTAAAAACAAGAGTGAAAAAAAATCACCTTTTTTGCATAAAATGTTAATGGGACATTAAAAACAATAAATATCTTCGTTGTTGAGCTCGTGTGTATATTTATTCAATCATTTTATGTATATATGTGTATATTTATTCAAAAATTGCTCTGGGTGTCATTAAAGGTTATCAAAGATTTTCAGATTTTAAAAATAAATAAATAAACCATGTACCATACTATAGTTTTGCACAGTATTATGTTAATGTATAGAAAGCAGATGAAAGTATATGGAACACTTACTGCCTGGAGCTTGGTCATCCTGGTCATCTGGGAAGAGGTCATCCAGGGTCTCTTTACTGGAGTCACACTCCTTCTCTTCCTGGTTGTAAAAAGAGGGAAAAAATAGATTAAAAAAAAAACGAGAAGAGAATGTCAAGTTTTTGTCTAAAAACAGGAACAAGTTAAGTTTCAAAGCAGCCGTTCTGCACTCAGGTTTTCATTTCAAACTGATAATTGGAGCACCAATATTTGAAAATCCTGTATTATTCAAGAAGAGAGGATTTACATAGTTTTATGTATTTTTTCCACATATTGCCATTTATAGCACAATGTTACCTTCAGTTGTTAAAAAATGCAGTATCAATACAACTTAAAACAATTTGTACTTTGTAATTTTATGGCTGCTGGGTGCTCTGAGGAGGAGGAAGCTCTGAAGTCTAGAAATAATAACGGCAGCTTTGAGGACGAGCTTCACCTCAAAGGCGGAGCTGGGTCCACCCAGGTGTTTTGGACAGTTGACTGGTTGCCATGGTGATTAAAAGATTTCTCAAATATCTATGAAAGAATTAAAGCAACACTCCAGGACTGTTTTTGATCATAACATGTTATGATGTAAAGCTCAAAAAGTCAATTTTACATAGCAATGCCCCTTTAAACAAAACCAACTTACATTTACATTTTTGGTGTAATTATTTATAATTAAGGTTTCCATACAGTCAGGCTCAATATGACTAGTCGAACACTGGTCCATTAAATGTGGCTTGGTTGAAGTTTTCTAACCCATAAAATGGATCCATTTCTTTGCAGTTGATGCTCTGAACTCTCATACAGGAGGAGCTGAGGACTCACCGAGGGGGACAGGTCCTCGTCATACTTCTTCAGCTGGTTCATGAACTCTAGGTGCTTCTTCTCCTCCTCCAGCTGCGCTACACTCTGCTCGCTCTTCTGCAGCTTCTGCTGCGTTCCCGCCAGCTCGTCCCTCAGCCACTGGTTCTCCTGGCACAGCCTGCGTACCTGCGCCCGCAGCTTTTGCTTCTCTGACTCAACAGAGCTCAGGTGGCTGGACAGCGCCATCATCACCTGAGCAGAGACACGTTCCAGCACAGGTCAGGTAACACGACTCAAAGGTGGTGCATGATGTGTGGAAGAAGCAACATATTCCGTGTTGGGGATCTGGACTTAAAGTTTACCGAGATCATTGTGATAATGACAGAAGTGACGATAAGAAGGATTTATTAGTTCTTTTTTAGGCAACTGTTCTGTAGCCACAGAAACACTGCTCACATTTTTAATTCATTTCTTTAGGACACCAATCATTTAAAGAAGTGTGATTTACATCAAACTCCAAATCATAATTGCGTTTAATCAAATGTTCACATTAACTGATGTTTTCATTGATCAAACATTGTGTTTTTATTATGTAAAGCACTTTGAGCTTTACTGAAATGTGTTAGTTCACTTTGTTACTGAAATGTGTTGTACAAATAAACTTGATTGATTAAGATAATATTAAATCTAACAATCCTGGTAACAGACCGTTTTGGAGTATGTTAAACATCACTATATGGAGCTTAACGTGACAACGATAAATTAAAGAAGAAATTTATCATGATAAGTGATAAACAATGCAATAATGCTTGGAATTTCCTCGTCTTATCTGTACTAGTTTTCAGTCCAGCCTTGGCATAATCTTTTCAGATATTCCAATAATCGGTAAAATATGTGAAGAATCTCATTATTTCTTGCACGGTCTGTAAGAAAGGGAACTAAAGTAATGGATTTTGAACTTGGAATAGAAAATTCAAACTCTCTAGGTTTGCAACCATTGCAGTTTTTGACCAATCACTGATCTATTATAAAAAGCTAAAATCTTTTTTTTTTTTTGCCTGAAAACTCACCCTTTTCCAAAGGGGACAGTGGCTGGCTTTCAGAACTTTACTCTCATGTTATAGTTAAAGTACAAATTTAATGAGTTTTTTTTTTTGTGTAGATGATGAGTTTGCTGCACAGAGACATTAGTGACACCAAGCCACAAAACTAAAGAAAACCTACATGGTGTAAATGAGAGTGTGCAGATTGTTCATGCTGTGCAGTTTTATCTGACGGTTTAAGGCAACATGAATAACAACTCATTTATGACTCACATTGGCACAGGAAAGTTGCGATTTAAAAGAAAATCAAGAGCACTTCTGCTTTTGTTCTTCACTTCTCATTTCCTTTCAGTTTTGTCTAAGAATGTCTCAATTTAACCTGCAGCACACAAACAGTTTGCTGCAGTCTGCCAGGTCCAGACACACAAAATTCCCGTATTATTGCCATATGTTCAGTGTCTAATATTCATAACTGTGAACATCTTCAAATTTAGACATATTACAACAGTCTGTGCAGAAGAATAGCATTACCACAGCATTATGCTGCCACTGCTGTATATCATGGGGGGGCTGAGGAGTCCAAAGTGCAGCCCGGGGTCATTTGTGGCCCTTGAAACAATTTCATGTGGTTGAAAAGTTAAATTCTTCTTTAATGGAAAGTGTGAGGCAAAAAGTTGTTTTTAATGGAGCGGGGGGGTTCCCACTTTAATTACATAGTAAGTAGGACTGTAAACATCTAACGAAATTTTACTAGGAAAAAAAAAGCCTGTAAAATAAAAAGTTCACTTTTTTTGTTGTTAGAAATTGAGTAACATACTTTCTAGACCAACTAAAGTGAAAAGAAGTATTAAACAATTAATTAAGACTAAAAAAAAATGCCACTTTTCTCTCATTGTTTAATTTTTTGATATAAAAAAAAAATTAAAATCAACACAATGATTTTGTGCTTTAAGTTGGAGAAGACCATCAATGCTGTCAACTAAGGGTTTCTTGCTCATGTTGCAAAAAGTTTGTTCACCACTGATCTAAACTAATTATTATCCAAATAATGATAAACAATATGATAAACTCCCAAAATGAGTCAGTCAGTAGGGATTTACTTGTGTCATTTACTCCAGTGTTGGTTCCATGAGAACATCAGTATATAATATATGTTGGCAATTTTACCCATCCTAGCTGTAATATTTCCACCTGTCCTGAAAACAATCGAATCCTCCTGATTTCTAAAGGATCCTCATTCATCAAGGGCCAAAGCGCTGACTACCTGAGCCTCGCTCAGACCGAGCTCCAGCATCTCCAGGGACTTCCGGATCATGTGCGACTTCTCCTCCACCAGGACTCCCTCTTCGTCCTGCTTCAGGCAGCGCAGCGTGCCCAGCAGGCCCTCCAGGATGGAATGGTGCTCCTGCTTCAGGGCTTCCAGGCCCTGCATCACCTGCTTGGTCCGGGAGATGATCTCATCCTGAGACAGTTTCTCCCCCGGGTCCTCCTCCTCCTTCACGCACACCATGGTGGACATGTCCTCACGCATCCTGCACATTTTAGTGACAACAAAAGAAAAGAAATTAAAAAGAAGTGGTTACTGACTTGCAAAACCACATTATCCCAACAGAAAAACAGCAATTTAGTGCAAAAACATTGTATTATAGTAATAGTAATGTGTAATATATACCTTTCTAAAGAACAAGGTGTGGTCTAGATCAACAGAGATGCACTGAAAATTTGTGTGAGCGAACACAAGTCACACTACACTCTTCAGTGAGGAAGTTGTTAAAGAGAAAAGCAACTTTTCTGTAGCGATGCACAATATGACAGCACTATATCAGCATCAGCTGGAGCTGGACAATAAATCAATAACAATATATAAATGGTGATGAACACGATCAATACTAATAGATAAAACATCTGATAGAATAGTCACTGAGCTCCGATCCAGAACCGCACTCCTTTCTGGGAGATGTAGGCAGAGGAAAGAGTTTATCCGCTCAACCTCTCAAGGCTAGATAAGAAAAGTGGGTGGCATCACCATCATCAGAACTTGGGTTGCCTAGCAACAACCTGTTGAGTAACCTGTGCAGCAGCAGGTTCAGGTTTCACCACCGGGCCTGATAACTGCTTAAAAATAAAAAATTTAAATAAAAACGATCTGGAATGAAAACTCTGGATAAAACAGGAAACGTCACACCACCAGTTTGGCAGTGTTTCAGGTATTTACAATAAAAAAACTGATCAATAATTATTGATACTGCTCGATATGAAACACTTCATAAAGACATAATATCATCCAGCCCTAGAATCATCCAATGTTACACATTGATATTTTTGGTATTTTAGGATCGGTCCTACAAGTAAAACTGGGCCGATATTCAATAACCAATATTCATTTCCATCTGTCCAACAGACAGAAGTAAGTCAGAGTTTACAAAGAAAAAAAAAAAGTGAGGCAAAACTTTGAAAATAGTTCACACACACTCTATTGTATCTGGCTAAGCTTGAGCAATGTTGCAAGGCAACCATTCAGTCTCTACCGGTAGAGTTACTGCAGCTGTAACCTCAACAGTTTCCCTGCAAGTTACTGACTCACTGTTGATGAGAATTGCACAATTTTCAGTTTTGATTTATATGGTAATTTGAACGTCATGAATCCTTCTCGGTATGCTTCACATAGTCTTGGCCTGTGAGACATTATCCAATAAAATGCGTTGAACAGCGCTCCGTTTGAGAGCAGCAGCATCCTGATGTCTCTGGTGCCGTTGGAGGACCCGGTTCAAACCAGACGGCAGTCTGCTGACGGTTCTGAGGGCCGTGATCTGGGTTTGATTTACAGATAAGTGATACAAAGGATGGACTGCTGCACATAAAAACCTCCAAACATCTGACACAAATAATGAGGCAAATGTGCTGCCTCCTTAAACATCTCCTGGAATAAACAACGCTTCATAATGATATGATAAAGTTCTACACCAATCAGTTCATATATGCTCTTATTATGAAGATTTAGTGACAGCTTTTAATAACCTCACATACTTTAGACTTCTCCACACTCTGTTGCTTCTTTGCTTTCTATTATTTATGCACACGCACACACACACACCGCGTAAGAAGATTATAGTGGAGTGCTTTGTAGAACTTATAGCGAGCTACTAAATAAACCTCTTTTAGCACAGCAGACTAACTCCACTGATTTCAGCTGAATGATTAGAAAAGCACCATGTGGTTAAATGCAGAAATGAAACTCCTGTGTCTGTGTATCATTGTTTGTTTCCCCAATAGCGTTATGAAGCAGCCAGCCCACCTTTGTGTAAACGCTTCTACAGGTCCAGGTGGAGACGTCGAGTTCTGCCTCAGCTGCCACACACATTTCAGATGTCAGTGAACGCACCAGAGACAAGACGGCGAGCCGCAAACCAAACCAGGCGGACGGAGCGAGGAAAGCCTGCAGCTCCGATCGCTCCATGTGACACGGCAACCGGCCCTGAGCCTATCAGATCCACAGGAAGTTGGAAGCTGACGCTGCATGCGTATTGTTGTTACAGGACGGATGGGCGCAGAAGCAGCCGGTGACAAACGGGGTTTGTGAAGCGAGGAGGAACTATAGAGCCCCCAAAATATTTAAGTTAAGATCAAGCTGATTTTTTTTAGAACCAAAAAGGGTTTCAGAAATGTTTGTGCAGTTAAATGAAAAAATGCAACTTATAACTATTATTTTAATCTTTTACTTAATTAGAAAGTTGTTCATCAGCTCATATTACAAATCACAGCAGGACTATTATCTGATGTAAACACTGAGGTTGACCTTACTGAATGAGCATAATAAAATAATAAGTAAAATAAATTAAAAAAACAGTAGTAAATTATGTTTACACATTCAAAGGAGCTGGTAGAAGTATAAACTTATTTCACCCACCCCTCACATCTACAGCATTACCCAATAAATTACTACTCATGCTAACTGTGTTAACAGTCTCTTAGTTAGGATTTTCTATATCCATATCTATAACTGATACAACACATTCATTCATATTTCATGCCATTTTGAGCAAACATCCATCATTTTTAACATGTTAAAATTCTTTCTAAATCAATATATCAGTAATAATTGACATCTTCATTAATAGTAACAGCATTGATAATAGAAGTAATAACAGTAACTATTTCTCATATGAATATGCAGCGATGACCATCTTTTTAAATGACGTTTTAAACTGTTTAATGTTTAAAAACAAAACTTTGAAAATAGAGACAATATTAGTTCAGATCTGACTCACATTATGAGTTCACGGCGATAAAAACTGAACCTTCAATTGTTTTTATACTCTATACTTGCTGGTGTCCTGTATTGTACTCCTAGCAATCTGTGTGGCTTCATGTTTTTTTGCATACATGTTCTGTAAAACTTTATTATAACACACCCATATAAAGTACATTAATGTAAAATATCTGTGCTTTTCCTGTATTTCACCTTTTCACATTGATCTCACTGAGCTGTGGTTTCCTCAGTCATGTGACCTGCCCTGTGCTTGCATAAGAACATCAACATTTCTGCCTTCTATAAAACTGTTCAGAGCAAGTTAAACACTGGTGTTTAAATATGATGAAGTTCAAGTTTTAAGGTTTCCTGCAATGTTCTAGTCAAGCATGTTGGCCTACAACTGCTAAGCCTGCGTGGCCAATAAGCAGTTAATTAATTTGCATGATTATTTAAAATGAGCTCCATAATTTCCATTCAGGTGTTTAATATTTTTTGAATGGCAATTATGTTTACAGAGACTTCATAATATAGTTTCTTAATGGTTTTGCTTGTGTGTGGTTCTTAATTTAGTTTTAATTTATTAATTTTGGTTGTTGTGTTTTGTTTTTGGATATTTAAAATCTCTTCCAGCTCTTAACAAATTTACAGTTTATTGGACTTTAAAAAGGCAAACTTGTATTATGTGATTATCAATCTATTATTTGAAAATGGTCTCAAAACAATGAAATAGTTTATCATAATTTCTGGGTCCATTCAGCAAAATTCGCAAATCATTTGCAATTCAAAAGTACTTCACTAATGCTAGAGGGAGAATAAATGTAATGCGTCATTTTAACCAGAGTTGTCGTCGATGTCGATGGCTGTGGGCAGGAAAGATCTCCTGAAGCAGTCTGTGTTACAGTGGTTCTGAAAAAGCCTCTGGCTGAAGACACCATCGTTGCGCAGCAGTTTTATGAAGACGGGTTGTCTGTAATTTTCTTATACCAAAACATTTACACATCAGCTGGAGCTCCAGCTCTGGAAGAAATCCAGTGGGTGGTCAAACTCATCCCTCCACCAACACTTAACTATTATCATGGAAAATAATGTCTCTAAAACTCAACAATCAGAGGGGTCTAAGAAATTTGAAACAGTAACTGTATCTGGTAACTGTAAATCAGTCCAGACTGGTCTCCAGTTTTTTGCTGCTTTGCGTGATCCTGTTAAGACTTTGATCCACAACAGACATTAACTGTTGACTTGTATCAAGGTACATAAAGGTTGTGTTTCAGAAAAAAAACCTATGGTGAAACACCACCATGATCAGAGTGTTCTCTGGTTGCCTGGGGCTTGGAGGAGGACAGGCAGTGTCCCTCCCCCATTTGTTACTATGCACAGATGAGCAGCCAAAGAGAAGGTTTCTATAATCTACTTTTTTATTTCTACAAGAAATATTCTAGTTTAAAGATATCTCTGGTCAGGAAAAACATTCAGTCTGGCAACTAAAAGTCTCATCTCTCTTATTAAGGCAGGTCACCAGCAATCTGCAATCTAATTCATCTGCTAAAATCATCTTTTTTTTTTTTTTTTTTTTTTTTTTTACATCTTTAACTGGTAAATAGGCATCATAGCTTGCAATCAGAAAAGCTGTGGGTTCGATTCCTACCCTCTAGTTGCCTGCCATTGTGTTGGGTGTGTGGACGTGTCCCTGCTTGTGGGTAACTGTGGCTCTAGTGTGAAAGTATTTTGAATGACTAGTCCAGTAACCATAACTGTCCTAGTCAATGTAATATTATTTCAGCAGGAAATTTGAAAAATTCTTTACTGATTAAAATATTTACACTTAAGCCATGTTACACATTTAACTTTTTGGAGAGTCTTATACCAGCCCGTGTCTTATTTACAAAGGTTCTCTGTACTATTAACTATTAACATGAGCACATGTGCCAAGTCATCAAATCGTTAGCCTAATAGCACAGTTACCTAATTAAATATATATATATATATAGACTTTGGAAAATATATATGACTTTGCAGTTATTAAGTGTCATTTTGTTAGCGGAATAACACTTAATAACTGCATTGAAAATCTTGCAGTACATTCTGGGCGTCATCATTACTCAGTTCGTAAAAAGACGTTGACTCAGAAGGTATAATTGTCCAGGTGTGGCAGTGGACCTGTAGGAGTGGGAGTATCTCTGTGAAAACAATTAAACTTCCCTGTGGATCAGCACGAGCCCTGAAATGTGAAACATCCACAGCAGACACCTTCAGGTCTTCCTGGTCTCCCAGCTGTGAGCTGCACAGAGATCCACTGTCTCTTAGAAAGGGGACTGACCGACACTTCTCAATCTCTTCTGAATATCAATGAGATGCAAAAGACAGAGACTTTTTTTCAGGCGTTTTCAGAAGCTGACAGGCATACTTCTGTCCGGCCCGTGCTATTATTTGTTCACTTCCAAGTGGATTAACCAGAAGAACTAGTTAGCCAGTACTTTCCTGTAGAACCACAGAGCAAACTCCGAGCTGCTTGTGGCGTCTAATTCCTGGCATCAACGTAAACACTGAACCCATAACAGCCAGCAGGTTCCCCGAAACACCGCCGTTCAGTTTATTTACACGCTTTAATTTCAAATATGTGTTCGCTGAGAAAATGGTTTAAAAAGCACATTCTGAACGTTGTATGTAAGGGAGATGCGTTAATTAGCGGATGAGTGCCGCCCAATAAATACTCTGAGCCATTCTTACCGTTCTGTGGGACATTCGTTGCCAGTGGAGCTCCACTGAGTCGTTCCAATTTATCCTTCTCGTTTCTCCCCAGCTGCCCCCTTTTTCTGTCACCAACAGCTTATGGTTGTGAATAATATGAAGAAGGAAAAAACAGAAATTCCAACCAGTGGCTTGTCCAGTGGTGTGTTTTGGTTAGCTGGACCTTACTGCATCAAATGCTACAGTCCGGTAAGCTACATGCTAGCACCTAGCAGCCTTACGTCAAAACATTGAGTCCAACCGGAGCCGCTCAGGTGAATATCCTGTCCTGTTCCATACCAACAGCAGCTCCGCGTCACTGCCCAGACCGAAGCGTCACGTGACGGACTGAACAAATGAATCGGTGCTGCGGATGACAGCTCCGCGAGACGATGAGTGACTGCTCGGAGCGTGAAAATGGCGTTAACCGGCGCCCCCTTGGCCCTCCCCCGGTAATACTGATGTCATCTTGACAAGATTAAAGAGGAAGTTGCGGTGACAGTAATGAGCCAGATTTGTGATAAAATCTTAAGCGTTGAAAAAAAATTGGGGGCTCTCAAGGTATGCTTCAGAGTATGTTATCTAATGGGAATGAAAAATATCTTACAGTGATCGACCCAAGTTATATTAAAAAACAAAAAAAAACTGTTTAGTTCAGGAAGACTGTGGCGCCATCAAGGGGGGGAGCCTGGGAGGCAATGGTCACCCCTACAAATTTGGTGCACATCCTTGCCAGATAGTCTTAAACGCATATTTCTTGCAAATTCATGAGAGAAGTTTTAATAAATTTGATATAAATTTATATATGCTTGTACATTTATTCTTCTACAGCCTGCCAATTTTGAGTGATCTTATTCTCGCTCCCAAATGAAAGAATAATAAAACTGTTCAAATCAGGATCTGGCCGTTAGTTTCTGAGTGTCACCAGGTATGTCATGCTACAGTCAGTGAGTCAGCCGCTGCCATTTATGCTCCAGTCACTTGATTGGTGATTACTCTGCATGCCCCATTGATTTGATCTTTTTAATTGATTTTAAAAAGATATATCCTTACTTTCTGTCAGAATTTTACAAACATTCTGAATACATCATGCTAATGAAATCAAAACACAGTCAGACACATGGATGGTATGTAAATATTTATTTATTAAATTGTTGGAGTGCTGTTTTTCTTCTTGCGATGTTTTGCAGTTACAGTCCTCCAAAAGTCGTTGAGGGCAATTCGAGCCATGAGTAAAGTGATGGTGAAGTTACGTCTGTACCACTCTCTGGATGTGTGGGAGGAAAGGCAAAAAAATTCAGTCATGCAAAAGTATATTGTGTTTGCAATGTGCTGTTAAAACACAAAATTGCTGCTTTTGATACACATTTGCATAAAAAAAAGCTACTAGCTGGTTGATTACAGCTTATAAAAATAATGAGAATAATTAAAAACGAGCAGAAAGCAACAACAAAATCATCTTAAGAGTTGATGCATTTAGGCAGAAAACAAGTCCGCTAAGTTAGCATGTTTATTCACAAAACTCTCTCTAGAGCCTGTCATGATTGCTCTCTGCACACAGAGTGGTATGGCGCTGCTGGAGCACTGGGACATGCACCAGCAGCATCATGGGAAACATCAAGCATACAAAAACAACTCACCTGTTGTAATCTGCATGCCGCATTCTGTTTTTGTCCAAGAAGCTTTTGTAAAACACAGCCATCTCTTCGCTGCTTAGGGAATGCCGTCTGCCTGAGGGAGAGACCAAGATGCTTCACATTAATTCACTATAATGTCATCTTAAAACATCAGAGTGTACCCAGAGCAGCTTTTAAAGGAATTTTTATTATCATCAACTGTTCCTCTAGTCTACTGTACGCCTTGAATCCTGTTAAGTGTAATGTAATATATATATATCCTCACCATCTTCTCCACGCAAAGTCAATCCTTTTGCCTTCAGCTGTGAGATGATGAAAGCTTCTTTTTCCTATAGAGAAGAGGAAAACAAAGTTGTTGTTTTCTGCTTTTAAACCGGCTTCTGAAATGTATATTCACTTCTATTCTCTGAGTTCTTGTTGTGGTTCCTGTTTAATGAATTATTGCATCAGTAACGACATGGAGATCAGCCGTTGGTTCAGCTGAGGTGCAACAGAAGCCCAGGTTGTTTTGGTAGCTGCCTTTAGGTCGTCTGTCTAGTTGGTTCCGGTGTCTCTCATCTTCCTCTTGAAAACCTTCTAGATACTTTCTAGGGGGTTAAAGGTCAGTTTGCTGACTAATCAAGCACAGTACCACCATGGTCACTGAAACAGCTTTTGGTATTTATTTGGTATCTTTGGCAGTGTGGACTGGTACCAAGTTTTTCTGGAAAATGAAATCAGCATCTCCATCCATCATGTCAGCAGGAAGTAGCATGATGCTCTCCAGAATGTCCTGGTAGACGGACAAAAGAAAACCCAGTGGACCAACAGCAGCAGGTGACCAGGATGGGATCTTGATTTCTAGATGAAATGGAAACTAAACTTTCATCTGAAAAGAGAATCTTGGACCACTGAGGCACAGTCATGTTCTTGGTGTGTAGGATTCATCTGTATCCAGAACTCAGGCCAGTCCTTTGTGAAGCTGCTCCAAATTTTTGGACGAATTCTGTTTGGAAATCTACTTAAGTCTGCAGCTGTCCCTTCCTTCCTTCCACTCAACTTTCTTTCACTCTTCTTCAACAGAACCCTGTAAACAATCAGCTTCTTCATCAATGGCCTTTCATGGGTTGGTGGTTTGAGTTAATAAAGTTAATAAGCCAGAATAACTGCAGAGAAACAACGCACGCACAGAGAGAACTTGCAAACTCCATTCAGAAAAGACCCCAGGCTGGGATTCGAACCTATGACCACCTGGCTTCAAGGCATGAATCTATATATGAATTTCACTATCTGAAATGAGTGAAAATAATATGTACAATTTTTACAAAAAAAAAAAAAATATTATTTTTAGATGTACCTGTAGGAACACTGAAAGCATAATTATTTTTAGTATATTTTCTACAGACTGTTGTACATTGCTGCCCTCCTCTGGTAGAAATAAGGCTCTACACAGCCATGAGCTATGAATTAAATAAATTGAAATCTTCTGGGCATTTTACCTGTAAACAATATATGTGCTTACGTAACCCGATAAACAAATCAAACAAAATGAGTTGGAAAACGTGAATTCAAACCTTGCTGAAGTTGACGTTCTGCCTGGTCCAGAATACGTGATTCCAGTCCTCCGTCTCCTGCCTCAGTTTTCTCAGCTGCTTTTCCAGATCAGACTCGTTCTCACTGACGCGGTAGACTATGGGTCGCAGGTTTGACAGAGGGTTTGGGGGACCGATCCAGTCATGTGTGGAGCTGGGCTCCGGCCTTGATGCAGATATCTACATATATCAAAAAGTGGAATAAGCCATAGACGCACTGAATTTAAAAAAATATATATAATGGAGTTGTTTACAACCACTTCTCCTTTAGTTTGAACAAAGACTCTGGAAGTAATTTGCCTTCAATGAAAACATCTTTGTGTTCTCCACCAGTGAGGGTGAACACAACGCTTTTGATCCTCTCTCCTTCAATGATGACCATGATTTGAGCAAATGATGCACTGAGCCTAAAGTGCAACTAGATAAAATGATTCAAACAGGTTGTTTTTTAACTCTTCGTTTATGGTCGTCACTTTGCAGAATGCTAAAAAGAGGGAATGAATACTTTTTGCAAGGCACTGCAGTTGTCCTGTGCACAGATGGACGTCACAAGTCTTTAACTGAGATGATAAAACGCTGTGCTTATCATTTCTCAGCAGCCGTCATCATGGGAAAAGCGAGAAGAAAAACACGATCCAGGAGGCAGGGGCCAGGAAAAAGGTACACACACCTGAAACACACTGCTTCTCAGCAACCAAATGACTTATACCTAGATTATTTTCTTTCCTCATCCTTCAGCCGTTTATTTAGATTTAATGTTCTGTTGCATATATGCAAATAGCCTCACATATTATACTCCAGAATCTTTTAGTAAACAGAGAAGTTCAGGGTCAAATTTCTGACTGACTGCAACACAAGCCCAAATCATCATCACCCCCCCGTCACAGTGTTTTATACACACATGGTTGGTTTGTGTTGAGATGCTGTTTGGTTTCCTCCAAACACATATAAGAGTCTTGTGGTTTGTTCAGATGAAAGGGGGGGACGGAGGGCCATTAAAGTTGGTTACTAAAGTTCAGAATATGACGGTTAGAGGTGACTGCTTATAAATACGGGAATGGTTTCAAGGAGAAAACAACACGACACAAGCTTGAATAATCTTGAAAATGTACCCGCTCTCTTTGACATTGAGTCAACCCATGCTTTTAAAATAAACTAGGCAGTAACAATGGTTAGTAAACGCTTTAAACGAGTAGTCTACACATAAAATAAAAGCTTTGATACGGACCTTTATAGGTTTTTCCTGCTTGGAACTACAGAGCCGACTGCTGGCTCCTGACATCCGGTGCAGCCGCAGAGGGGGCAGCAAGAAACCACTGACGCTCCTCCAGGTCGCCGCTGCTTTGTTTGCCATTTTTAATTACCTCAACATTACTCCGTATTTGTGATGGTGATAAAGGAGAAAAACATTGTGCCCTTTGCTAGCACAATGTGCTAGCGCCCTCCTGTTTCTACTCTGTTCAGACAAACTCTACTTCCTTCGACAAATGTTCCTGCCAACAGCTCCACCTACCGGTCGGTGTCACCCTAATGAAAACGACTTGCCACAACAGCCAGCAGTCCTTTGAAGACATACTTTATTAAATACGTATACAAACAGACTTAGTCTTTACCAATGTAGCTCAACAAAAAATATAAAATTCTACACAGAAATTTAACAACTATAATTTTGTATCATGATTAATAAAAAAATTCTGATTCTTCACCAACTTCAGGTAATTCCCAAATAAATTATATGGGGTGTGAGTTTATTTGTTAAAATATGTACTTGTGAATAAAAAACAATGAAATGTAGTTAATCAGATTTTTTTTAAATAAAAGCTCCAATTGTAATAATTTTCACCGTCAAAAGGTGCAGATCGATTATAATAGTCGACCAATTCAAAACAAATACAGTGTATTAAAGTCAGAGCGCATAGACAAGGGGAGAGTATTTCGTTGGATACCTCGGTTCCTTCTTACGTTTAATCAAGTTAACGCAAAGGGGTGTTGTAGGTGCGCTCGAAAACTTCACCAGCGCGAACCCAGTTCTTAGAAACCCCGCCCGTCTCCCAGGTGCTTTCGGACGTACTTGCCTCTCCTCTGACCACTTGAGACTGCGATAGTAAAAGGAGCGCACCAAATGTTGGACAACAAAAACTTACACCGAGTTAGAAAATTGCAAAGTCGCTTATCAGAAAGGCGGCACTTCATTGTATTTTTCTCACTATGTAAAAATAATTTGCATGCGTTATGCAAACATTTATACATAGTGTGCTTTTTAATTACATAGACAACGTAAGTAAATTACCTTATACTAATTGGGAAAAATCCAACTCCGTGTAAGTTTACGCAGTTGAGCAGGAAAGTAACTGCTAGAAGGTAGCTAGGTAGGCTAATGTTAAGATTTAATCTACAAAGGAGCGTTCTATCCCACAGCAGTTCAGATGGCTGTACGCTGGTTATGCAGGTAAGGGGGGAGCTGCTATATTTTTAAATTGAGGGGTTATTTTAGATCTAAAAACCCGTTTTTGTTTCAGCAGGTGGGGCAGAGTCAGGTGATCATCGCCACTGAAACACAATGGTTTTAACAGTGGATGGAAGCTGTCTTTTTTTTATGCATTTTAGGTTTGAAATTATTCATTTAATCTGTGTGTATGCTTTAGTTACGCACTTATTTCTAAACTAAGTAGCTTTAAATGGTAGTAAATGAAGACCGTGGTTTCTATCGTGGGAGGGGCGACACCATTCCAACCGCAGTCATTCAGTCAGTGACAGAAGATTCGGTGGTGAGGTAGTGAAGCTGACCGGGAGCATAACCGAAATTCCTGCCTTCGTCTCACCACGTTCGGAAGCCTTTTTCTTTCACAGGCCGATCTGGCTGATGGAAACAGAGCTCGGCCAAAATGTGCGCGAATGTGTTCGGCGTTTTGAAAAGGTGAGACCTAACGATGATGTGTCGGTGTGTGTGAGCGGGGATGCAGCTGACAGCATCTGGAGATGCTTCGAGGTGTGTGTGCGCTGGTTCTTGATCCCTTAGCAACCAGCCGGCCGATCGGGGTATTCCGTGGTGACATAATGCGCAATGCCAGTGCAGGCAGCCTGGAGCTGGGGATGGCGCTTGGTGGTGGATCGCATGTTACCTGTAGCCCTATAAGCCTTCATGCTGGGTGACCGCTTGCTACTAGCTGCGGACGTTATCGTTCGCATCTTCCCATTAGTTGTTTTCCTAATCTTGAATGCCGTGAGGGAAGCAGGAGAGGAGTGGCTTTCCATGCTGGATTTGTTTTTCCTGAGCTTATCCTACTAGATATTCGGATTTGGAAGCTTTCGTCTGGCATGTGATCATCCACTATTCTGGAAATGCACATCCTCTCGCCCTCTTACATAATGGAATGTTGACTCCAAACAACATTTATTCCCAACAGTCATTATGCTGTTGATTAAAAAAACAAAACATTACCGGTATTTTGTGGAACAGCAACTGTTTTCTAGAACCATGAAACTGTGCTCTTTAGCATGCAGGCCAGAGGCCCATAGGACCGGGGCTGGAGACCTCTGCCCTTCAAGACTTGAGGGATTTAAAACTGAATTTCTAATTACTTTCTTTTATCAAAATCATCACTTTGGCAACCCTAACATAGAGACCGGGTCAAGGAGTACACCAAGTGCTGTCGTTTGTAAAATTTCAGTTAAAAAAAAATAAATGACAGCAATAATTTGGGTTATTTAGCTTGTAGAAAAATGAGGGTTAATTTTCAAAGTCATATTTTCACCATTTTATTCATTCATTTATAAATGTCATACCTTCAAACCAAATATTTAGTTAGCAAGCTAACTGGTTGGTTTGAAGCTAAAAATTTAGTTAGCAAGCAAAATACTTAATTTAACAACTAAATATTTAGCTCTGAACTCACAAAACATTTAGTTTTGTGAGCTTGAAACCGGCTTGAAAACTTTTCTTTTTAGACAAGCCTACTCCACTTTTAAATGACTGTCTTTTTTTGATTGTTGATTTTATGTTTTTAGCTGCGCCGTGTAGCTTTGAGATTTTTATTAATAAAAGGTGCGTTATAAATTAAATTATTATTAGTTTACCAACTAAATGCTTAGCTAACTGAGTATATATGTAACTTAGAGCAGCATATTTAGTTGGTTCACTAAATATTTAGCTGAAAAGTGACACAATTGGCGTCAGAAATTATATCAAAAGATGAATATCCAAAACGACAAAATATTATATGAATTCAAAACAAATGGCCAAGAGAGTGACATGAGTATATGGGGAATCATGCACAAAACTATAAGAGCTTCAAAAAAATCAAGCTAAAGACAGAACTACAACAATGAAACTAAAAGACACAGAAAGCATCAATCACAACAGAGCTCAAACACAGAACTACAAAGGTAGTTTGTAGTTCTGTCTACAAACTACCTTTGTAGACAGAACTACAAAGGTAGTTCTGTCTACCTTTGTAGACAGAACTAGTCCTTGTAGACAGAACTAGTCCCCTTCTCCCTTGTAGACAGAACTAGTCCCCTTCTCGAGGGAGAAGGGGACGACACTCGCAGGTACGTCTCAGTTTACTACAACTAAGACTGTCGCAATAACATTAACATTTAATGTTAATGTTAAAGAACATTAACATTAAATGTTAATGTTCTTTAACATTTAAAAAATGTTAAAGAAAACATTTTTTTAAATGTTTTCTTTAAAAAAAAACATTTTTTTTAAAGAAAATGTTATTTTCTTTAAAAATAACATTTTTAAAGAAAACAATTTTCTCAAAAACAGCCCAAAGTTTGCCCCTCTGCCTTACTTGAAGTGTTCAGATAGTTATGGCACAGAGGTGTTTCTAGAGCTAAACCCAACCAAAAGGTATCGCAGTAAATGAGCGTATCTCATTTACTGTTTTGGAGGACAGAATATATTACATTAAGTTTTTTTTTCTCTATTTTCTGTGATTATTTCCTGCTCAGTTTTAGAACATGATGCTGTGGATCCTTGTCATTGTTGCTTTACTAAATTCAGAATTTATGATTATTTGTATGAAATCTGATTTGCCACAATGGTACTAAATATTAGGGATATCTAACTAGCGATCCAGCTAGCGAGCTACCTACATAACTATCTAAGAGCTAAGCCCCTCTTAGACAGTAAACATTAACTGTAAACCTCTCTGTGCATTGCCAGCTAAGTATTAAAGTAATAGAACTGGACTAAGACAGATTAGTGTTCTTGTAACATGTGTCACTTTTGACAAACTTGACATTTGACAAATTTCCATGTCCTGTTTAAAAGTTGCAGCCCATCTAGAAGCTTACACATTTTGAACTTCCTCTTGCTGTTAGCACTTATGTACAGCGCTTTCACTGATCTGAAAAAATAAATAAATAAAACTGTCCAAATAAAGCTTGCCACTCTAATTTCAATGCTACTTAGTTTTTCTATTAGTTGGTGGTCTAATTCAGCAGGTAAATCCAATAACGATATCAAGGGTAACCTTCAACACAACCGTGTCTCCACTCAGACTTGAGACGTATCCACACTTAGCCCGGAATTTATAAAAATATCTTTCCCACATTGTTTTAAAGGAATATTGTACACATGGGATTGTTTTCAGAAAAGTTTTCATCCATACAAACCCACACAAATCTGCCACTGTGTTGTTTTAAACATGCCAAACACATAGGGGGCAGTGTAGCAAAGCTAAAACATCAATCAGACTGCTTGAAAACAATCCCAACTTCATGTTGGCCATTAAACATGGTGATGGGAGGTGCATTTGTGTGGACAGAAATATAGGTTGAAATACTTTTAAATAGCGTATTAGAAAATAAAGTTATTAAAACACAAGATGATGCTGATTGAAAATGTCATATCAACTATGTGGATATATTGCTGCTTTATTTGTTGCAGAACCCAAGTTTTCCCATGTACACACGCAAACACAGTTTTCTCAAATTTCTTGCTTAGTCTGACTTTTCTTAAATGATCATTTGTAGTGATAAGAGTTCTCATGAAAGGCCAAAACCCATAAAAATGTATTTGTTTTCCCAGACTGCTGGCTACATGTGCACTAGGCCTCAGTGCTGGTTGCTAATTGATCTGCTTCCATTGTGCTCCTTTTCCAGTCTCTTTGGGAAGCCTTTTGATGGTGGAAAAAGGATGGACCATGGCGGTCCACAGGACCAGCAGCAGCCTTACCATCCGCAGCATCCTGCGATGATGAGACTGTATGAGGTCCAGAAAGAGGTCTCGACTCTGGGGCCGCAGGTCTGCACCTTCAGCGGCCTGCAGAACGACCGAGAATACAAGCGCATGGAGCGCGAGCTGACCCAGCTGCTGCTGCAGGTGGACCAGGTGGACACGGAGGGAAAGCTGGAGCTGCAAGGAGCGCGCAAGAGGGCTGCGCAAGAGGTGGAGGGCCTCCTGCGGTACCTGGAGGAGAACGCCTCCCACCCGTCCCGCCTGGCCATCGAAGAGCTGAGCAACGCGGCACGGGAGCTGGTGGACGAGCGGGTGGTGGAGCCGCAGCGGGCCGGCGGGGTGGCGGAGATAAACGACGAGCTGGTGGACGCCCTTCAGGAGCTCGTCCTCAGGCTCACCCAGATCAAGACTGAAGGCCGGGTGCCGCTCCGCAAGGCGCGCTACCGAGCGCTCACACGGCTCTGCGCCGTGCAGGACGTGCTGGAGAGCCGCACGCCGCAGCAGACCCTCTCTCTGCCCCTGTCGGGCGACACCCACGAGGCCGTGAACCGCATCAACCAGGTCATGGTGAAGGTGAGCATGGCTCGCAGCCAGCTAGTGGCTTTGCTGATGGGGCTGAGCGGGAGGGACAGCTGCGCGCACCTGTCCCGCATCCTAACGGAGTTGCAGGTGGAGCTGGACGCCCTGGACGTCTCCGGGAACGCCGCAATCCGGAATTACAGGAAACAGGTGGTGGAGGAAATAAACGGCCTGCTGAAACACCTGGACCTGGAGGGAGAAGGGGACGACACTCGCAGGTACGTCTCAGTTTACTACAGCTAAGACTGTCGCAATAAGCAATTAACTATTGCAACAGCACATTATCAGCAGGGTAAAACTAACTTGTCTCACGACGGCCTAAACCCAGCTCACGTTCCCTATAATTGGTGAACAATCCAACGCTTGGTGAATTCTGCTTGACAATGATGGGAAGAGCTGACATCGGGTCAAAAGGCGACGTCACACCGTAAATGAGCTCTATAGTTTTCATTCTGATGATTGAAGGGCAATTTTGTTTACAGAGTCCTCTTCATACATTGTATTTATAGTTTCAATTGGTTTTTTTTATTCCTGTTTTTGGTTGTCGTATTTTATTTTGGATATTTCAAATATATTTCAGTTCTAGTGTGATTTCTAGAAGATTACAGTTTGAGAGGGTGAATCTGCATTAATATGCCATTATCAGTAAATTACTTGAAAATGGTCTCAACAACAATATTATCATTTATTGCAACAATTATTTGCGTCCAGTAACATTTGTTATGTTACAGGCCTAATTATAATGACATAATAGTAATATTTGCCTTTAACTGCCTGAATTTATAACAAAAGAATTCTGTTTTTGATGCCCATCAGATTGTAAATTAATGTTTTGGTATTTAAAATGTAAATTTCCTTGAATCGGCATAAAATGTGTATCAGCAGGCACCTCTGGTTTACACACACCACTTGGTGTTGTGGTTGGAGCAAAATTTGTGGCAAAGATCCACAAATCCAGAGTTTGTAGAGAGCAGCAACTGTCCCATGCAAATAAAATAATAAAAAAAATATGACATGAAATAAATATGTCAGCTTATCTTTAAGGTCCTGTTCTAACATCTGAAGCTGCCCTTGTATGTTGCTTGTCAGGACCATATTGATGGTTGCAGTTGTCACAGAGACAAAATTTCTCATTTTTAAGTCGTACCGAAAAAAAAGTCAACAAGAATAGCATAATAGCATTAAAGGCAAAATATAACAGGCCTCTAAAAATCGTGTTCAAATAAATTTTGACCCCATTTCCACAAAATTCTAAAGAAAACATTGGGATTGGACATGGGGATAAATATTGGTCGATTGCCGATCCACCGAAATTAACAAGCAGATGTATTGATGTGCCTCTAATAGTAAAAGTAAATTTAGAGATCCACAGCTCAAAGAAAGCCACAGCTCAGCGAGAAGAAAGCAATACGAGTTCCAGAAGCGGTTCAAAGCTGGTAAACATTTTAGACAACACTTGTACCTGGACATTGCAGCAAAAGATTGTTCCACATAGTTTTGTCTTATGGGAGCTGAACACATATACTAAGAAAGTTTGGAAACTTGTTCTGTTTTCCTTCTGGTTTCCATTATCCAGCGATGATCGGAAGTAGCGCTCAGTATGGTGAACCTGTGTCTGTCTCCGTAGGTACGATTTGGCGCAGAACAACTCCATCCGTGAGATCGAGGCCGTCCGAGCCCACGTCTCCCACTTACGAGAGGGTGTCCTGCGACACTGCGTGGTTGGTGACCTCAGTTTCCGGCCCAAAGCTGAACTCCAGAGCCTCCTCACCCACCTGGACCAGGTGGACACGGCCAAAAACCCGTGCATCAGAGAGGCCCGCCGCCGCGCCGTGGTAGAGGTCCAGGCCATCGTCACCTTCCTGGACCTCCGCGAGGCCCTGGTGTGCCGCCAGCCGGGCCCCGAGGAGCATCCGTCGCACCGGGCCGTGTGGCTAGTCCTGGGCAGCCTCTCCGACCTGCAGGCCCAAGTTTTGGGCTTTGACGGCAAGCGGGCCGATAAGAGCTACATGATGCTGGAGGAACTGCTGACCAAACAGCTGCTGGCGCTGGACGCCGTGGATCCGCAGGGCGACGCGTCCACCAAGGTGGCACGGAAGCAAGCGGTGAAGTTCGCCCAGAACATTCTCAACTACCTAGATATGAAGACGGACGAGTGGGAGTATTGATTAATCCCGGACCACGTTGGGTCGGACACGGCTGCAGGAATTAAAGGAGCTTGAAAATGGAGCGTCATCATTCCGTCAGCTGTAAATATTGCCTGAAATACCCAGAATCCACTGCAGCAGAGCTTTTTTTTTTGTCTCTTTGTGGTAGTCAAGGCCAACCCATCTGAAACTCCTTTTGTGAAACACATTTTGACACGTATTTTTCTGTGTGCTCTTCAACGATTGTGTGTGTGTGTGTGTGTGTGTGTGTGTGTGTGTGTGTGTGTGTGTGTGTGTGTGTGTGTGTGTGTGTGCGTGCGTGTGTGTGATTTGCTTGTTACTGTCATTGTATTTGGTGTATGGTAGTAGAAGCCTGCAGCCAAAGCACTGAGTAACGCTCGCTGTCTTCTCCTAAAGACTGCACTTCATATTGATAAAACGTTCAGTTAGAGTGATTGTAAAGCAGTGGCCTCTTTTATTAACTTGACTGTCAGTTGCTAATGGAGACAGCTGGTGATACGCTACCAGAGGCAGGGGTGGCTCATCCTGTATAACTAGAAAAACCAGGCAGTAGCTCTGTTTCCGTTCCAAATGTGTGCAAAACTTTGTCTATTGTGTTAGTGTAAAAAAAAAAAAAAAACACAAGTTGCGGTGTTCCCATTAGATGAGACGCAATTAAAATCACACATGAACAAGTTTGTTCATGCGGTAAGTCATTAAGATCCATGCCGCACTTCCAACTTCTTCCTGTTGTCGTCTTTGTGGTTTTCGCCAGTGGCAAAAACCACCAAGATGTGGTTCAACAATGTCCAGTTGTTGATCATGTGAATCAAAGAAAATGTTTTCTTTGCCATTTTGCGAAATAAACCAATTACCTCATCTTAGTGTCAAAACTTTATAGAATTTTTTTTTAAATAGGCGTGTTTCCAGTAAGCAAATTTATTTTCAAAATGTCAAATTGTGTAATTATATGGCCAATGAAAACACAGCTATTAGACATATACTTGCTCAATTTGACATTTTGAAAATAAATTCCCTTACTGGAAACAGGCCAATTTAAAAAGAATAACTAGTTTTTTTGATCATGTTTCGGCACTAGGATAGAAATTAGTGTATTTCACAAAACTACAATGGAAACGTTTTTGCATCACACGACTCACATTATCAACAACAATCAGATGTTGCCACTGGCGTAAACCACAAAGAAGAAAACAGGAGGAAACAGAAAGATCATGGTGCTGCATATTTTTAATATCACATGAACAAACTTATTCATGTGTGATTTTAACTTATTTCTTATTTAGTGGAAACACAGCAATTGCGAAATTGTGTGGGTTTTTTTTTTTTTTTACATTAGCAGAATATTGACAACATTTTGTGCACATTTCTAATGAAAATGCAGCTCCTTCGGGCTAATTTTACTGCATTTTCTACTTTACTACATCTTCAAAGGTCAGATTGCAGAAAAGCAAATGGATCTAATAACATATGTGTTCTACATGATGGAATTAAGACGGTAGGAGATTAGATTGCTAATCTACGGTCGTTCTCCACTAAAGAAGCAAGGATCTGAATTTTGGGGCCAACTTCTGATCTCTGATTTTTGTAAAGCTTTGACCTGCCGATGTAGATTTAGATCAGATCTGATTTCTTCCCTTGAGTTTGAATATAGCCACATCTAATTACAGCATTCAGAATAATTTCTCCTTCACAGCAAGAAGGCCAGAATAATGAGGTTATCTATCAGGAGGAGAGGCGACAACACACCACAGCAGCTGCTGTAAAATACAGTTTTGATCACTTAAGCATGCGTCAAACTTAAGGTGCGGGGGCCAAATGTGGCTCCCATAGTTTTTATGTGGCCCTCTAGACTCCAGAGCAGAGGCATCTAAAGTGTCTCCTGGTGCCTTTTGCGGCAGGTGATTGACGCAAATGGAGATTTTTAATTGTTACCAGGAAAAAACTGTTACAGGCAAATAAAAATCTTAAAAATGTTGGCTATGGTACAATGTATTCAATGACCAAGCTTTTTGCATTCTCTTGTGAGAACTACATCTATTCAGCAGACTTGACGTTTTGCCCCTTGAGACAAAATGTTTGGATACCTCTGCTTCAGAGGGGCGCATAAATAGAACCTCCACGAGAACAGCTTTGTGCTTGAATATAATTTTATCAAATTTAATCAGTTTTTAATCAGTAAACAGCCATATAACATCAGTCAGTCCCTCCACAGTTTCTTTAGATTTATCGATCACGGAAATTCACACAAAATCAGCAGATATCTACATTGTTTTGGGCGCTAACGCAGAATTTTGAGTTTACTGCAAATTGTCGAAAACGTTTGGTTTAAGAGATGCTAATCCTCACCTGCAGGTGGCAGTATTTCTTACTTTTAATACCTCAGAATTCTTCAAGTTATAATCCACCATCAACAAAACCACATTTGCCACCATATATATTAGTGTAAATACCTCAAAATTCTTTGTAAATATTTCTAATTAGCACCGAAAAGTCTGTGATTCTGATAGCAAAAAAAGTCACAAAATCAATCACCATGTCGTGGAGGGACCGCTCAATGTGGAAAGAGCTCAAGAAGTGAAGTTTACTTATCAAATGCAGAGATAGCTAGTTATTAATATTTTAACAGCTGTTGATGCCTTTTATCAAACATATTCTGGATAACTGGCCCTTTGAGAACATTTAAAGCAAAGACACTCATTGAAAACCACCTTTAGCATCTTATGTTAGCAACTAGCATGACAAGCTACCAAACCAGCGGCTTCAAAAAAATTCCCATATTCGATGACGGGCAGAGGGAGGTTACAACTAGCTCAAACGGAGAAAACAGAGCGACTTTGCTGCTAAGCCTTCATGTTATCAGCCCAAGTCTCGCTCTCTCACAGATTTTATTTTCTAAGCAAGCTAAAAGAAATGGTCTGTTTCAAGTCACCGACCTGTCAGTGATTCCCGAGTCTCGGTTTTGGGCCCAGGCCCGCCGTAGCGCCGAAGCTCCATTCGAAAAACAACCTAACAATTGACAAAGAAGCACTAAAAATCTATTTTAAGATTAGTTGGAAGTCATGGAAGAATGTTTTTTTTTTGTTTTTAGCAGAAAGCAGGATGTTACAGAGATGGAAGACTTCAGTTTTAGCTGCATCTCTTGTCGTCTGTTCTCAGATGTTTGTCCTGATCGTGTTATGATCACACAAGGCTGGAAATAGATCAGATATGAATCCTTTCAGGAGAAGCGAGGCGACATTTCGGCGTTGCTGCTTCTGTGGCTTCTCGTCTGTATGTTTGTTTCTACCCACTGCTTTCTGTTGTCGGAGGAGTGCGACTGAAGCCTTTTGAGGAAATTGGACAGAAAGAGGCCGAGGTGCCGATATCCGCAGGACTGGCGTGTCGAGGCGGAAGCTTGGGGGCCCCGCTGGAGGGCCCCGCTAGAGGGCCCCGCTGGAGGGCCCCGCTGGAGGGCCCCGCTTGGAGGGCCCCGCTGGAGGGCCCCGCTTGGAGGGCCCCGCTTGGAGGGCCCCGCTGGAGGGCCCCGCTGGAGGGCCCTCGGCAGGGAGGCACCGACGGAGATCACAGTCGACAGAACCTTCTAGAAACTTCTCCGAGCTGCTGGAGAAGGAGGAAGAGAGAGAAAGGACGTGTAGAGAAGTCTGAAGCTGTGCCTTTTTACTTTTCAGCCTTTTTTTTACCCATCAGTTTGTGTAAGACAGTGTTTTATGCAGCAAAAATAGAACGCGTCTCTTATGGTATGCATCAATGCACTAGAATAGGACACCAAGTACTGAATGTGTTTTATTGAGAGAGCACCTTGGCCAGTAGCACGACATGTGTGCACTGGTCGGAGTCTTTTTTTTTTTTGTCCCCCCTCCCTTTTTAAATATATGTATAAATGCGTATTTATTTCCCAACAAAGTTCCAATTAGACCGCCATCTTAATCAGGCAACTATACGAGTTTCTTTCTCCTACAGCGTCAACTGTAGCTCAATAATCTACTGACAAAACCATTTATCATTAGTTGGAGTGCCGCAAATAAGATGCAGTGTTCTGTAAAAATATTCATACCTCCTGGACCTTTTTCACAAACGTCACAAGCCACAAACGTCAATGTATTTTATTGGAATTTTAAGATAGGGAACAACACAATATTTAGATTTATTTGTATAATTTATATATTAGGGATAACAGCTTCACTTTGAGGGAATGTGAAAAAGTTCCAGTGGTTTGAAAACCTTCCCAAACCTCCGTATAAACATATAGGATAAATTCAGCCTCTTTATATAAAAGTGATGTCTGCACTGCTTACATCGAAGTGTTTTTTCTTTTTTCTTTTCTTTTTTTTGGCATGACTGTTTACAGCTGAGTTTCGTATTTAGGTCACTGTTTGGAAACGCAGTGGAATCTGCTGTTTATACACCAAACCAACATCCAGTGCAGGTTCAGTTTATTTATGTGAAATGTAAATTAGAGGTTTGTGCAAATATGCAGAAAAACTGCATTTGTATACATGAGGCACACCATGTGATGGGCTGTAGCTTCATAAAGTAAACTAAAGTAAACTCCAGCCGGGGCTTTGAAATGTACACCAGGCCGTTCAGCAGACACACTGTTGGCGTTTTTGCTTGAAATGACATAAACGGGACAAAAGTACAGCATAAAAATCCTTTTTAAAAACATCTAATCTCCTCTTAAAAATAAATGTTTAGAGCTGTCACTCCCCCCAAAGGTTACGTTATTGCACTGAAAAACAAATTTGGTCAAGAGAAAAGCATTTAATAAAAAGAAAAAGTCACAATCTGGTTCCGGAAGTGTGTGCACACCCCTAAACTAACACATCAGATGCAATTGAAGCATTCAAGTCTTTTTGAGTTTGCTTCTGTTAGTCACACTAAACCTGATTAACCTGAAGTGTTTTAGTATCACTGTGAGTCCAAACATATTAAAATAAATTAAATAATGTCTTCACCTGAAACTAATCTGTGGTTGTCACCTGAAGAGAGCTTCGGACAAAAGATACCGTCACAGTCCGGCTGAAATGAGTGTAATAGTGTGCACAGATATATGTAACCAGAATGTGGCTAGTTCTGAATATTTTTGACTTACTCTTAAATTGAACGGTGCAAAAATTAATTTGAGAAAGTATTGAAATAATTCATCATTGTCTTTTTTGTTTGTTTTGTTACAAAAACCAGCCATTTTTTAGATAAATTATTTGTATGTAATTAATGCAACTGTTTGTTACATTTTGGCATTGATTATCCTCTTACGTCATATTTATTTATGCATCTTTATATTTTTTCTGCCTCCAGTTGCTGGGTTTTTCATTGCAACACTCGTGTAATTTCATAAACATGCGCAGCGTCCACCTGTGTAGCCTTCCTCATTCTTCAGTTTGATTTATTTCTACTCTGGTCTTGACTAAGTCATCTTTTAAAGAAATATTTACAAGACAAATAACAAAACCTAAGTACGGTGGATTGGTTCAAAGCAACTTTAATAGATTTCCCACAGTGTTTTGGGTGAGCAGACTTCACAAACCAGTAGTTGTTTTCCTTGGTGCGGTTGCTGACAGGGTGAATGTACATTAGAGGGTCATATCTCCTGATGGTTTTCCCAAAACTGACGAGAACCGACCGCGTCTTAATACGTAGTAAAATCATATCTCATAAGATCATCGTTTATCTGCTGCTGCCACGTTTTGGCCTCCAGCTTTTCCTGTGTGTCCAGACGAATGTTGCGTCGTTTGCAAGCCATGCTTTTTACTAGTCACACAAGATAAACTCACACAGCCTGCACTCACTTTTTTCTACCTAATTCACAAAACAGTCATGGGGAAAAGAAAGTACACCCTCTTTTATTCAAAGTTTTTACCTTTGAGGAAACTCTGGCTGTACAATGAGTTCAGGCCTCAGGCTGAACTGTATCCTCACCCTGGTTTAGCAAATGATGTCAACATTATGAATGAAAATCAAAGTTCCTGCTTTGATTGAACAAGATTTTAGAGGGGAAGTAGCTGCTACTGATCAAAGAATTCGATTGGATGATCAGAATTCTGATCTTTTTCTCAGAAGCATGACAGACTCTTAGAAAATATGAATTTATGTCTAGTTGTTGGTCTGGGAGGTACCAGTGTGTATTGAAGGGAACAGCAACAAGTTCCCTTCAATACACTGTAGAAGCAACTGTTGTTGCCTGAAAAAGTTCATGAGGTCATTTCCAAAACGTCTATCATTTAGAAGCGAGAAATATTATTTACAAGAGGGAAACACTTAATGTCTGTCAAAATTCCTACTGTGCTCAGAGAAAAAAAAATCAACAGCTTCACAAATGTAGTACAACTTTAGTAACAGGTTAGGGAAGATGATTAGTTCCACTAAAAATAAAAAGAATTCAAATTTTTTTACTCAGAATTCTGACTTTTTCTTTTTTCAAAATTCTGACATCTTAAAGAATGAGACAAAATTCTTTCTCTACGACAAACAGGAAACATCAACTGAGCGTTAATCCTCCTGAAACGTCGAGGCTTCACAGGAAAAGAGGGCGTGCTTTCCTTTTACTCATGGCTTCACAAAAATGTCCTGTTTACTTCGTCCTGCTGCCTGCTTGTGTGCGTTACTTATTTTATAATTTAGCATTTTCAAACATTGCAGCAAAACAGATTTATACTTTGTGCTTCCTAAAGAGTTTAAAAGACAGGATGGAAGGTGGAAGAGAAGAAACAATCAACATAAAGTGGAGGATTTAGTTGAGATCGTGGCAGCCATGTTTACAGTCTTTTATTTACTGTCAGGATTACCTACCTGTAAGAATGTTGATCATTATCAATAACAGAGACTTTGAAGTGTGGATTAGACAAGCAGGTTTATCTCAATAATTTAGAATATTATTAAAAACTCCATTTTCAAAGTGAAACCCTTATTTAGATTAATTCCACACATTTTGTTATTATATTTTCATGTAAAATATTTTAATTTTCTGCTTACTGCTGATGAAAACAACATTTATCTGCTCAGAATATTCAAATATTATGTAGGAAACATTAAAAGGACATTTTTAAATGTGGGCTTAATGAGTATGTTTTTATAATGTGTCTCATCAGAACACACATACTGATTTACTGAGACAGACCTGTGAACTTTGCGTTATAACCGAATCAATCTGAGCCAGTATTCAAACATTTATCCCAAAGACTTTATATGAATATAAAAGCTCAGTGTTTTACCACATCAGATCACTGGTGTGTTATTTATTTGGGGAGGTTTTTTTTCTCTCTCTCTTTCTTTTCCACCCACTAACAGCTTCCTGCTTGTTAAGAGTCTGAACTTGGCAGGGGAAGTCCATTAAAGTGTAGTTAAAAACTCCGATCCAGATGGGATTCAAAGCCAAGGCCTTCAGTTCAGTTATTTACACGGAGCAAACAGTTTAAAGGTCAGATTTGACTCCACTCAGCTCAGTGTAGTCTTTAATGTCGGGTCTTTTTTTTTTTTTTTCTTACACTCACCGCCTTGCAAAAAGTATTCATGTCTTATGAACTTTTTTTATTTTGTCATATTTGCAACTGCAAATTGAAATGTACCGTTTTAGTATTTCATTCAATAGGGCAACACAAGGTGGCACACAAATATGGGTAAAAATAGACAGATAAGTTTTACAGCCTAATAAATACAAAACTGAGAAGTGTTCCATGCATTGTATTCTGATATTCATAAGTGAATTCCATTACAAGTGATTTCCCAAAGAAGACTAATAAGTACTTAACAGAGTCCATTTGTGTGTGTATTATTCTGCAAGGTTCTGACTAAAGGGGGCTGCATCCAAAAGCATGCCACACTTTACAGATTAGAAAAAAAAACAGGGAGAAAGTCGTCTCAATTTTCTCTCCACTTTTGGTGGTTTATCACATTGAATATGACAAAGTCTGTGGGTGTAATGTCATAAACCATGGAGGGGCGTGAATACTGTACTTTAACAAGGCATTGCAGTAGCACCATGCGTTACTAAAGAATGACAGAAAATGCCTCAAGATTGAATGATTGTGAAGCTACAAAAGGCCAGACTGGATTTATCTGGCTGTAAAAGTTGAATCCAACATTCATTACTTTCTCTTTTATGAGCCTCAGAAGAACAATGTTTGAAAAGACACTTTTAAACGTCAAACACGGTTCAATAATGGATGCTTAAAGCCGGTCTCCAAGCTAAATATTTCATCTGAAGGAGGCAACATTTGTATTTTTATGGTGGGGTCAAATTTAAATGGGACTTTGGTGCATCACCATTGCTTATTGTTTCAGTCTGATGATTTTATAGTCCATTTCTTTCTGGGTGGGGAACAGTAAACAAAAAAACAACAGGAATCTATTTTCCTAATGAAGCCAGTTTCTAACAGCCTTGCGTTTCTGTCTGCAAACACCATTACCCCCTTAAGCGGTGGCTGGAGTCCTGCGTGTAGTTGATTCCTCCGAATACCTGATGTTAAATTGCCTTTAACTGCACTGACTGTCACAGGCGTTTGATGTTTTTTGTTCTTTTTTTTCCCAAAAGCTGCGCTTGTACAAAAAGCACACCGCTACCGGACTGAGCGTGTTGTGTGAATGCTCCATGGATGGCTGTGATTCAGATTTATATTCCCAAATTCCAAAATAAAGATGGTCTTATTCTGGATGCTTCATCTGTCTTTTCCCAAACCTGCTGTTTTATCATGCTGCAAGAACCTCAGAAAACTTCAGACTATTTAAGATTCCTTCTACACACAGCGTTCAGAAAGATGGATCACAGAGACCTCGTATTAAAGTTTTAGTTTTTCACCAGGAGACGAAGAGGGGATTTTGTTAAATTTGTGGCAGAGGTTTTGCTCAATAAAAATTAACCATCAAAGTTGGGGGAAAAAAAGTGACATGTTGCCAGCAGAGGGCAGCATTCTCTCAGCAGAGGAGTCTTGTGCACCTAACGTTGAACTCACAAGCTTTCCCAGTAGATACAGAATATAAAATACATAAAACAGATTAAAAATACTGTACTGTAAGGGCAACATATCGACATGAATACAGTGTAGTTATTTAAAAAAACACACACACACACAATGGAGTCTAATCCAAAGGAATGTGCATCTGAGTTGGCTAATTTTAAAAATAATAACTATCTACAAAACTTATCATTTTATCCGTGTACAAGTACAGATGTTTTTCTTTATGTTTCAAATGAGAATACCTACAGAATGAACCTGAGTCCATTCATCGGTAATTCAGATTTTTCAGTGACTGTAAACATGCATCTGTGCAACTTAAACTTGCAAACAATGTTTCTGATGTCAGCTATTCATTTTTAAGCATTTCCAATTAGAGGAAATGTTGAATACTTTTTTTAATATGTTACACAAAAACAAATTTATATATTTTTTAGTTCAAGTCTTCCTCATGTGAGGACAGATAATTTAAAAAATGGACCCAAACATGTTGCTGTAGATCACATCTCTGCCACAAGGGGGAGACACAGGCTCCCCTGTGCAGAGGTAAAAACAGAAGTTTCTATTGTTGGCTGCTTCAATCCGTCTCTTCTTGAGGCTCCTCAGTCAGAGCTGTGTGTTTCTCTGTGTTTCTATTCTCTGTTTTCTATTTCCTCTGAGAATCCCATGACACAGTGACTCACAGGAACACATGGAAAATATGAAACAAACCATGATCTCTGGGCCAAAGCTCCTCTACCAGCTCTGTTTATAGCTGATTTAAATAAACTAACCCAGTGAGTAGAAGACCTACAGAATCCCACATTTAGGCCTGAGTTGTTGGAAGCTGTGTTCTTTGAAAAACTGCAGGACTTCTTACAGACCATGTTAAGGTCCCGTCTGAATGTTTAACCTAAAGATTGTGAAGTCATAGGGTGTGAATTAGATCAGGGAGAGTCACTGAGTGGAAGCAGAGCTCAACCGACTAACTTGAATGTGAATCTATTTCTACTAGTTTATTGCAACATCATTCACCAGACTGTGTGGAGGTGACATTAAAGCTGAATATTCCACTCTCATATTAAGAGTGAACTTTTCCCCCGGTATTTAAGAAACACTCTTGGATTTTGGTGTGGTCTTCCTTGTGTGACACTATAAAAAAACAACTTAAAGGGGCAGCATCATGTAAAATCAACTTTTTTTAGCTTTCCATCATGTTATGATGTTGTTCCCTTAAAACCATATCTGGAATGCTATCTCGATTCTATCTTGCATGTTTGAAAAATTTCCCATGGCAACCATTTAGCTGTGCAAATGGACCTAGCCCCACCTACAAGGCGCAGCTCCTCCTCTGAGCTGCAGTTTCCAAGCTTCTAAGCTTCTGCCTCACAGAGCAGCCGGCCTCAAAGACTCCCCCACTCAGCTCCTTCAGACTAGCTGGCAGATATTAGCAAACTGCACATCTGCTGAGCTGATAAAAACGTTTTTAAGGGTTAATAGAGAAGCCATGTATTGATGGCTTCCTGAAGCATTCAGAAAGAGCAGGAGTTTTTAAAGTAAGCAAAAAGAGCAAGTAAGACAATGACATTGCTACAAGATACTTAAAAACTTGAAGTGTGGAGTTTCAGTCCAAACAGTGACAAAGAAGTATTTTGTCCTGTTTTCTGGTCAGGAAATCAACACACTCCTGTGCTGGTAGCAGCCAATAAAATGTCACTGTGAGAGTCAAATGAAGCAGGACTCTGAAATATTTATGAGTTTTCCATACCTGCTTGATCCTGTGACTAGTGACCTGCTAGTGAGCGACGCAGACACTGGGACATGACTCAGACATGAACAGTCACATCCCATCTGCAGTTGGTCTATGCTATACACTGCCTGGCCAAAGAAACAGTCACCACCTGAATTTAACAGGTACAGGCTCATTATTGGACAGTTACTGCATGGACAACTATCTTAAGTTATTTAACCCCAGTGGCTTCTCATTTCTTACAACCATGTGGGAGGATGCATCCTGTGGTCATAGAAAACATTTTAGCCTGCTTAAGAAGGGTCAGATCGTTAGCGTCAAGCAGAGAAAACATCTCAGGAGATTCAGAAATGACTGAAAAGGGGCTGAGAACTGTTCAATGCATTACACTGGTCAACAGCCAAAAAGTCAGGGGTTTTTCAGCTGTTTTAGGGTCATGTTGATGAGCTGAATCCAAAAATCACTTTGGTTTTGCTCAATCAGGTCAACTTTCTGAACTATGGAGCAACATGAGTATCAAAATGCATGACTTGTTCTGACATCTGGATCCGTTTCCTGATAATCTGATCAATGAGTGATGAGCAGGAGGAGAGATTCCATCAGGACAGGAAAGAGACGGAGAATTTTACACAATGAAGACGCAATGTTCAATTTACTTAATCTTATTAGTGTTTATTATTCAATTTATAGGAATCACAGTTTGTAACATTTAATAAATACACTGTTATAAAACATTTTTTTTCTCCAAAAATCTTTAGAGTGATAAGAAATATGAATGGAAATGAACTGTTAATGTCACAAAAATGTCATCAATTTAGTCAGAAGATCAGATTTATCTAAATCAAATTAGAATAAAAACCTGACCTGACTGAGAAAAATAGATGTTATTTTTAGATGCAGCGGTGAAAAACAGTCCTAATTCAGTTGAAAAAACATAGACAACTTCCTAAAGACATTTTTTTGTAACCCAGTGTGATTACAGACTGGAAGGACAGTGGGGGACCATCATCTCTGTAGAAGAAATGTGGTTGGAAAAACCCTGAATAATCTTGACCTGTGATCTGTTAAACGTTTGGTGACATCATCTCTGGGAGGTGCTTAAAAGTTTACACAGCAAATTTGGAAGTGTTCCATCAACTCCTACAGAGTTGAATTCAACATTTTGAAAGTGTCTATATTGGTCCACTCTGGATGGTGTAGAAATTACACTTTTGAAAGTGTTATTTGTGATATAGTTGAATCAACACTCACAGTAGTCGAAATTAAACACACATCAGTGTTGACTTACTCAACACTAGTGTATTTTGTCAAAAGTTAACACCATGAATGTGTTAATCTAATACAGAACGATGTAAAGTCAAAGGTGGTCCAACAAAATATTAACATGACCTTTTTGTTTTTTTCAGTAACAACTTTCTGTTTTGGACCAGGCAGTGAAAGACATTCAAACAAAGCTGCATAAATCAGACCATGTAACACGATGTTACGTTTCCCTGATGCTGCTGGCCTACAGCTGCTCTCAGAAAAATATCTTCCTAAAAAGCTTTCTGCCTGTTGAACTGAGCAACCGTATGGAAGACCAAAACCAAGGAAAAGAAACTGAACTTGACATGACCAGAAACTAGAGTTCAAATGAACCTTTTTCAGGAGGATCAGCAAACCTTACTAAAGTCTGAAAACGTCACTCTGAGTCACTTCGGATGCTGAATCAATGTAAACTACAAGAACTGAATTTGTTTTCTTCAGTCTGCTTTGATTGGCCCCTTGTGTTTTCCCTCTGAAGTTCAGTCATTCTGATCACTCCAGGCTGCTGCTCTGTGTTGCTATCTTGCAGTTATCACAAGGTTAAACGCCGGCAGGCTAACTTGTCTTGACAGGGGTGGATCTACTGGGGTGGCACGGGGTGGCATTTGCCACCCCAAATGAGAACCTTGCCACCCCAGCTGGCGACTCTGAATTCAATAAATAGTTATGGCAAATCGGACAGCGCATGTCCGATTTGCGCTTAATGTCCGATTTGTTATCGGAATCTCTTTTTTCCGATAACATTGAATGCAACACAATGTAACCTGACATCACCAGCTTGAATTGACCAAAATTAGTAACTATTGTCAAGGTCCTCTCTACTTTCAAGGCAATATTATGCGAGTAAAAATGGCGAATTTGAACAGCGTCTGTTATCTTCCCTGCGTTCAAGTTTTTTCTTCTCTTTGTTGCGTTTATTAAATAAATGAAAGTGTGCAATACCGCCACCATCTGGTCTGGAGTGTGAACTGGAGTTAATGCAGGTTTCACATCACACATCTGAAAATGGATTGGGTACTTTCTTAAAAATTACATCATGATTATAATTTTTTTTATTGTATGCAATTGTTATAAATAGTAAAAGATTATTAAGGCACTTAAAAATTCATACTTTTTAGGTACTTAAAAAGTATGCCTACATATTACATTAAACACACTTTAACGGTGCCTAAAAGACATACTTCTGCATATGTATCAATTAGTTTTATTTTGTAATCAGGTTGCTGCGTGATGCAGACTTCTGCCCAGGTCCCTCTTGAAAATGAGATCTGGATCTCAATGGGGTTCACCTGGTTAAATAAAGAAGATTAAGGAATACTTTATTAGCCTAAAATTGAGATGTAATTTAAAACATACTGAAATTAATCATCTAGTAGTGTTAAGTGAATTTTAAAAATATATATTTTGAGCATATATTTTTAAATATACACAAAATATATTTTAAATACACTTGAGAAAGTGTATATTTACACTTGGACAAATATATATTTTGTTCACTTGAAGTATACTTTTATTTAATATATTAAAAGTGTATTTTGGTACAATTATGTTTAATTTCAAAATTGGTACAAGTATACTTTTAGTATACTTCAGATATACATATAGGTAGTACACTTAATACTTAGTATACTTAAAGTGTACTTTCACAAATTTAAGTATGTTTGAAATATACTAAAGTATACTTTTTTTTCACCTGGGTGAACTGAGCCATAGTTTGTTATGTTTCACCTACTGGTTATTTATTATAGTTTAATTGCTAGATCAAATCCCTGCAGCCTGATATTTTATTGGGGAATCAAAATAATCTTATCATTTACTTATTTATTTTTTATTTAAAAATCTGGGGTGCATTTGAGTACAGCATTATTACTCAGATACCCCAAAATAAAACTGAGTGAAATCAAGCACTATCAGAAGTAACCTGTAATAAACAAAGTCCATCTTTGTCATAGCATAAACACCAATGTTTACACTGTTTTTCAATGCTTCCATGCAATGCATGTAAGGCACCTATTGCTCTACACCAGTGTTTCCCAACCCTGGTCCTCAAGGCACACTGACCTTTTATGTTTTAGATGTTCCCCTGCTTCAACACACCCCATTCAGATGATTGCAATTCAGCAAAACCCTGTTAATCAGCCATTAATTGCAATCATGTGTGCTGATGATGCAGGGGAGCATCTAAAACATGCAGGTCAGAGAGCCTTGAGGACCAGGGTTAGGAAACACTGCTCTACACCTAGAATTAATTTGGTGTTAAGAGATGAGCGTTTTCTAAAGGTAACGAACTGCAACAACGTATAAATCAGATTTTTACTTTTCTGTTGAATGTCTGTTTTATGATATATTTACTACTAAAAACAAACAAACGAAAAACAACACTTTTCTGCAAAATTCAGCAACTGCACAGTTCTTATTAAATAGTGTAAGATAAGTAGTAGGCCTATTTGAAAAGAGCAGAAGAAATCTTATGTTTTTTGAACAATAACAATATTTGTTGCTAGCCTGTTGCTAAGAGATGGGTGTGTTTACTGGTAACTAAGTGCTCCACTTTACACATTTGGGAGATTTTCAGACCCATCAACCTGGAAGTTCAGAAGGTTTCATTGATATCCAGCCTGTAAGTCAACCTTCATCTCTGAATCATGCTCAAATTGTTTACTGTTTAAATAAGTGCATCACTAATGGCCTGTTTTTTCTGTCTCCTCTCCATCAGGTTGGGACAAACCTGGTGGCACATCTACAAAATGTGACAACATGGAGCCTGTATGTCCTCATGCAGGGAGACAGGCAAAAATGCTAAAGTGCCGTTAAAAATGCTCCTCGTTTAATGGCTGAAAGTTTTACTTGATGTTTACTTTAAAACAGACTTTTTACATGAAATGTTTTCTAATGTGTAGTAACAGATACTTCTGGAGTTAATACTGAATATTCTGAATTGAATACATTAAAATTAACAATGATATCACGTGTCAAATACATTTTACAAAACAGTGTTTCTTAAAACATGGAACGGATTGTTTGATTGCTGCCTCTCTGTCTCTTGCTATAATTTGAAGCAAGAGGTTTTTTAACCAAGTCATGCAAAAAGGTCTAACCTGAGCATTTATATCATTTAATAAATTTAGTTGTATCAAACTTCTCCTCAAAACTGCCAAAAACGTATTGATAAATATGATAAACTCTACAAAAGAGGGTAATTTGGTTAAATAAATAACAGATGTTATTGATAAAAAGCTTCAAGGAGCAGCTTTTAAAAAAAAGACATCTTAAAGAATCTTCCTTGCTCTCCTCATCACCTGTGGATGCTGCTGTGTTCCCTGCCTGAGGCGCTCGGCTGTTCAGTGCATCACTTCCAACACAGAGAAGGGCAGCGGTACCAACAGAACCCCACCTGTCTATCAGATGGTTTCCCAGAACCAAAAGACAATCGTGGAACTCTGGCTTTCTAGAGTATAAGTTCAGTACTAGTATCTAGGATAAAAAATATATTTTTCCTTTAGTATTCATTATATAAATCCATTAAATGTGCTTTTGTTGTTCTTGTGTCGCAGAATAAAGTCCAATCCTTTCTGGGTGTGACAGGATGTGAGACTGTGGCGCCTTCCATGATTGGTGGACCAATTTAAAGCTGAAACGCCACTGAAGCCTGGCGGACGCTGTCGGGGTTTCCTATCTAGCTGCACCGGCTCAACATCTGGACACACGCAGAAACTGACCTGACGTTGATAGGTCTTGATATAACAAAGACTGAACTGATGTGATTTTATTAATCTCATTATATTTCTATCGGACTGCATGTAATGCTTATTTAATCTGTTGGTTTGAAATTTTAGCACTGTATTCGTTTTATATTCTATACCTTAAATACTCATTAACTCTAAGATTATCTTAACATTTCATTTCTTAACATTGCATCCTTTCTATGGTTTATTAATTTTTAAATATTATCTTAACATTTTATTCACTTTTTAAATATTACCGTAACACTTTATTAATTTTACATTTTATTAACTTTTAAAATATTGTCCTAACATTTGATCTATTTTACATTTTATTAAGTTTTAAATATTCTTTTAATATTTTACTCTTTTATAGCTCATTAACTTTCACAACTTTTTAACATTTAGCTATTTTTTTTAACACTTTAACATCTATTAACATTTTATTTCCTTACATACTCTTCATTAGGTTGTAAGGGGGACATGGTGATTTGGATCCACCGCCTCGGAGGCCCCATCTGTTTTTACCTCCACCAAATGCAAGTGAAATGAAATGAAAGACAACATGAATGATGACATGGAAGAGAACATCAATGATCAAATACATGTGAACATGTGTAATAGTCTCGGGAGACGTTTCCGGATAGGGACAGTTTCTGCTCAAGGGTTTGTCTCCCCGTTTTGTTTTGGGCTCTTCAGAGCCCAACAGGGGGATGTTGAGACGCTTTACCAGGTCGAGAAAGAGTCACACGTTGTTAGACAAAGGGCTCATTGTAAAGAGTTACATTTTTGATTCTGTTAGATGCTAAGGCCCATTTCTCAGAAAAACAGAAACTTATCAGGCCACAGAGACATGGTGTGATTTCAGGGAGTGTCTTCAGTCCATATAGTCAGCTAACCTCCTCCTTCTCCTCAGACGCTGCACAGACTTTTTTAGAAACTTCTCGAATGTAATGGTTAAAGCGTCTCCTTTCAGCGCTGAAAGTGAATAAAATAAGTAAAGTCGGAATGCTTTTGTTAGCTGATTTTATGCTCCATGTGTCAATACAAATTATGATTCATCGATTAAGATTTCCATTCTCAACATATGTAAAAAAGAAAACCATATAAATATATTTTATAAAATGCATAAATATATGCAAATGCAAATATATGTCAGTTATGACATCACTCTCTCTGTGATGTCATAATATCATTCTCTTTTGTTATGACATCATAAAACAGTCTCTTAGTACTTGAACTTTCCCAAGATCTTTCATTCGAGTCCTGAAGAGACTGGAGAGCTTTAAAACGTGTAGCATGGAGAATCCGCAGTTCTTTCAGGACCTCGAAGAATTTTATATTAGGGTTGAAAGGAGGAGGTTAGAATATTTAAGTGCAGAGGAGTTACTCGATGAAATTGCAGGACTGATGAAAAAAATGAAAAGATCTTACAATTTAAATCCGGCAGAAGAAGATGAAATGGTGGAAACTATTCTTGAACATTTTCATCAAGAGCGGCAGCATCTGAGCTGGAGTGTGTGGGGCTTTTTGTCCAATTGTGGAGAGTCGTTTGTGAGCGGGTTGAGTTTTGGCCTGGGCTTTGGAGCGGCTGCAGGCATTGCTCTGATCGTTGGTACTAAACTCCTGTCCAAAACTGTCCTGTCCTCTTCGGAATCTGGATGGTGCTTGAGGGAGGGGTTCCCGTCGACCTGATCTTCAGTTGCAGAACCTGGCTCTTGGGACGTGGAATTTCTCCTCTCTGGGAGAGATTGGGAGAGGGGTTCCTGCCTCAAGTGGAGGAGTTTAGGTATCTGGAGATCTTGTTCACCAATGAGGGAGAAAGGGAGCAGGAGATCGACAGGCGGATTGGGGCAGTGCCTGCTGTGAAGCAGGCGCTGGACCGGTCTGTAGTGGTGAAGAGAGAGACGAGTCAAACAGAGACAGCTCTCAATTTACCAGTCGATCTACGTTCCCACCTCATCTGTGGTCATGAGCTTTGGGTCATGACCATAGATGGTCATGACCCAAAGCTCATGACCATCTATGGTCATGAGCTTTGACCATAGATGGTCAAAGCTATCTATGGTCAAAGATAGCTTTGACCATAGATGGTCAAAGCTATCTATGGTCAAAGATAGCTTTGACCATAGCTATCTTTGGTCAAAGATAGCTATGGTCTATCTTTGACCATAGATAGCTATTCGGATACAAGCGAGTATCCGTGATCTCGCTTGTATCCGAGATCACGGATACAAGCGGCCAAAATGGGTTTCCTCTGCAGGGTGTCTGGACTCTCCCTTAGAAATAGGGTGAGAAGCTCCAACATCCGGGAGCGACTCAGAGTAGAGCCGCTGCTTCTCCAAGTTGAGAGGACCCAGTTGAGGTGACTCTGGCGTCTGGTCAGGATGCCTCCTGGACGCCTCCCTGTTGAGGTGTTTCGGGCACGTTCCACCGGGAGGAGATCCCAAGGAAGACCCAGGACACGCTGGAGGGACTATGTCTCTCAGCTGGCCTGGGAACGCCTTGGGATTCTCCCTGAGGAGCTGGAAGAAGTGGCTGGGGAGAGGGAAGTCTGGGCCTCCTTTCTGAAGCTGCTGCCCCATGAAAGAGTGGAGGAAAATGGACGGATGGACAGAGGTTTTTGTTATCATTGCTCGGCATGTAACAGGATGAGGAGGTTCTACAAACAATTCTACGGATGATTTTGCACTTTCACTTCTTTTGCATGACCTGTGGAGGTCAAGTTTTATTCACCAGTTAGTTGTTTTCTCTGTTTAATTCCCTGAAATTGATTCACTTACCTGGGGATTCTATTGTTTCTTCGGTGGAAACTGAAATACGCCTCGCTGGAGGAGAAAGGTTACTACTTATCTGACTAAATGAATACAAACATGATAGAAGAAAAGAAAAGTGAGGTCCTTACCTGGGTCCTTGGGACTTTCTGTTTGGAAGCCACGTCGTCTACTGGGTCTTTTGGACCTTCTTTCCTGGCATGAAGAGAAAACGACGTTACTCACCTTGAATGTATTGATTCTTTTTGTAATGGACAACCAGGTTGTTTACCTGTAATTTTGGGTTTTCTTTGGTTACCTGCAGCATCCCCTGAATTGGGTGGTTCATTTGGAGGTACTGGTTCTAAAAAGTTTTAGATACTTTGATGGTAATGTGGGCTGCACAGTGGCACAGTTGGTAGAGCTGTTGCCTTGCAGCAAGAAGGTTCTGGGTTCAATTCCCGGCCCCGGTCTTTCTGCATGGAGTTTGCATGTTCTCCCTGTGCATTTGTGGGTTTTCTCCAGGTACTCCGGCTTCCTCCCATAGTCCAAAAGCATGATTGTCAGGTTAAGTGGTCTCTCCAAATTCTCCCTAGGTGTGAGTCTGTGTGTGCATGGTTGTTTGTCCTGTCTGTCTCCGTGTTGCCCTGTGACAGACTGTCGACCTGTCCAGGGTGACCCCGCCTCTCACCCGGAACGTTAGCTGGAGATAAGCACCAGCAGGGGTGAAAGTAGTTTTAAATTCTTGGGGGTACTATGACATATATATATATATATATATATATATATATATATATAGAGAGAGAGAGAGAGAGAGAGAGAGAGAGCAGCTCTCGATTTACCGGTCGATCTACGTTCCCACCCTCATCTATGGTCAAGGGCTTTGGGTCATGACCGAAAGAACGAGATCACGGATACAAGCGGCCGAAATGGGTTTCCTCCGCAGGGTGGCTGGGCTCTCCCTTAGAAATAGGGTGAGAAGCTCGGTCATCCAGGAGGGACTCAGAGTAGAGCCGCTGCTCCTCCACATCATGAGGAGCCAGTTGAGGTGGCTCGGGCATCTGGTCAAGATGCCTCCTGGACGCCTCCCTGGTGAGGTGTTCCGGGCACGTCCCACCGGGAGGAGGCCTCAGGGAAGACCCAGGACACGTTGGAAGGACTATGTCTCTCGGCTGGCCTGGGAACGCCTTGGGATTCCCCCGGAGGAGCTGGAAGAAGTGGCTGGGGAGGGAAGTCTGGGCCTCCCTTCTGAAGCTGCTGCCCCTCGACCCGACACCGGATAAGCGGAAGAAAATGGATGGATGGATGGATATATATATATATATATATATATATATATATATATATATATATATATATATATATATATATATATATATATACAGTCCAGCACATAATAGCAGTAATAGCAGGGTGCAAGATGCTGGCAGGGAAAGCGTACATGGAACAACATAACCAAGTGGCGGGCATAGTGTACAGGAACATCTGTGCAGAATATGGACTGGAAGCCCCGAGATCAAAGTGGGGAACACCCCCAAAGGTGGTGGAGAATGACCGAGCTAAGATCCTGTGGGACTTCCAGATCCAGACAGACAAGATGGAAATGGCGAACCAACCGGACATTGTGGTGGTGGATAAAGAAAAGAGGAAAGCCGTTGTGGTGGATGTAGCAATACCAAGTGATTACAACATCAGGAAAAAGGAGCATGAGAAATTGGAGAAATACCAGGGCCTCAGGGAGGAACTGGAAAAGACCTGGAAGGTGAAGACCACAGTGGTGCCTGTGGTCATCGGGGCCCTCGGGGCAGTCACCCCCAAACTGGAGCAGTGGCTCAAACAGATCCCAGGAACAACATCAGACATCTCAGTCCAGAAATGTGCAGTTCTAGGCACAGCCAAGATACTGCGCAGAACCCTCAAGCTCCCAGGCCTCTGGTAGAGGACCGAGTTCAGAGGATGAGAGAGAGAGAGAGAGACCAAGAGAGAAGGGATATAGGCATATGCTGCCACCCTCTTGCCACCCCATAGATATTTTTCTAGATCCGCCCCTGTGTCTTGGTGTGTATGGTGTCCAGCTGAGGTTAGACCGACTCAAAGCCAACAGGAAGGTCACCAAGCCTGTGTCTCCTATAGAATGCATATGACACCACACTTCCTCATTTAGACATGTTATCATCACCAACTGATATGAAAACTTCTAACAATTCTGTCATGTAAGCTAACTCAGATCAATGGTAAATAGACAGGATGGCTAAATGGCAAATAATTAACTGAATGTTTTTTTGAATGATCAATTTATGCCAACACTGAAATGCTGTAAGAATTTTAATCAGCTGTAACACAGTATTAAGTTGGGGTGTAAGGCTGATTACTGTGAAGTAATGTCAAAACAGTTGATTTTATGAATGTTAATGTGAACTGTTTTTCCTAAAATGATCTTTCCCCCTCTGTGTTTCTCCTCCTGCGTCTGCAGGACACAGGAGGAGTTTTCAGGGCTGCAGAATGTGACAAAGACTCAGCTGACAGCTCCGTGACGTCAGAGCAAGGCAGTACAAAGCCTCGCCTCCGACCTCTGAGAGTTCACCGCTGATAACACACACACTCAGCTCTGGCCCGCCTGATACAAAGAATCACGGTACAACACACACCCTACCACCAGACAATGCCTCCATCCGTGTGTGTTCGCAGATGACAAGAAGGACAAGGAATTTACACAAATACATAATCCAGCTCTGCCAAAATGAGGCCCTAATTATGCAAATGATGGACTTGGCACTAAAAGGCCCCTGCTGTGTTCCCATTTCCACTGATGGAACACGTCCAGCTACTTCTGCCAACGGTTGCAGGCAATCTGAGCAGCTGACCAGAACCTCTGATTAAACCTCCTCCGTTGTTCCCTCCAGAGTGACCGCACACATTTAAAGGCCTGGCAGGGATCCAGAACGAGCCGCAGGAATGCCAGTGAAGTTCCACAGCAAGACAAGGGGAGCCGGGTGTTAATGAGCTTAGTTCCCAGGAAAACAACAACAAGTGTCCCATCAAGTTCAGCAGACAGGTGGAGAAACCCTGAAGCTGTTTTTTTTTATTTGTTAAAACTGAAGATCTGTTTCATATATCTGGTGCTGAGTTTGGGGTAGTTTGAAGTTTCCAATGAACTGAACAAATGAATCCATAGGAGGATTTCAGAAACAAACATCCTACACTCATGACTTCAGCCAAGTCATAAGTCACACCTCAACTATTTTATCCTATTCACTGTAAAACTTAATTAGTTCTCCTTACTTCAAAAACAGATGCAAATTAAATTAAGCTGAGTAACTTGTGCAATTTTTGTGAGCATAATTTATGTTAATTTAAATGAGGTGAGTTAGATTTGTTCAGTTTTAACAAAGATTATATGTAAATAACAAGATACCTCTTCACCTGACCTGAGTCTGTTTAATTGCCAATGTGAGTATGCACTAATTACTTAAACACCTGAAACATTTTTTTTCTGAAGGCATTTTCTTAAACTTAAATACTTACATAAAAATGACTGGCTCCTGCTTTTTATGTGTTCTTCTCTCAACCTTTACCAGAACTCAGAAAATACTTAGTGTAATCACTTCTTTTCATCATATTGATTCTCATGAAAATGAACATACACCTGACTCACGGTGCCTTTTTATGTATTTAAATGCCATAAATAGCTGTACTGCTCTGAAAGTATCGGCTCATTCTTGATGAACTGACTGCATAGATTAAGCTTGTTCACCTCAACCATCTTAAAATGAATCTTGGTGACAAATATTATAGTGGAACAATGCATTGTGGGAAACCTTGCTGGCCAACCTCGACTGTCTCATACCCTTCCAGATTAATTCAAATGAACCAAGTTCATTTTGAAAACGTTTTTACCACTCATTGTATTTATGTTAAAAATAACTATCTAAATAAAAAACACGTTAAATGAACTGAATTTATTTATTTAATTAAAGTCAACATTTTAATTCACGGTACGATTTAATTGTAGTTTAACTGAGTGTTGGCAATTAAACAGACTCAGGTCAGGTGAAGAGGTATCTTGTTATTTACATATAATCTTTGTTAAAACTGAACAAATCTAACTCTGCTGTTTCTGACGGCTAGTTGGAAACATTAATTTTAATACTGTTACAGGCGTTCCCAGTCCAGAAATGATGGACTCCCATTTATTACTTCCACTTCCTGCAGAGATCGGTCAGATTGATTCCAGCCAGATGGTCTGAATGATCAGCATGTTGTCAAGGTTTCCACAGGTCTGGTACTGACCCAAATGTACAGGACAAACATCTAAAACATGTACTGCACAAAACTGGGAGGTTACACTCTGAAAATATTTCATATTAAAATAGTTAAGGTCACACTCTTCAGGAAGTAGTAAGTATTAATTTCTCATGTATATATACATGAACACTATCAGTAAATCTACAAACCAGCAGATTTCAGTGTATTTCTGAACCAATGTTATTTTTATTTTTTCAAGTACTAATTAGCCATGACACTAGAATTGACTGCTCCTTGTTTCTAATCAATATTTCATACTGTAATGAGATATGAGATGCCAGGCAGGATGGAAACTTGGTTTGCTGTGTCACTGTGGGAGAAACTGGTACAAACTTTTATCAGGTTACATTTTATCAGCTCCACTCAATTTATTATTTACTTTACTGCTTCATCAGCTGCTTTTTACCTCCTGTAACTGTTATAAAAATAATTGTAAAATAAATGTCTACACTTTGCAATACCCATCTGACCGAAAGCATGCCTTCATTTAGAAAAATATTCATAAGGATTGTAACATTTAGGAGATTTTATCCTATAAGGACCATAAATATTTAAAGCAGTATTTCATCTAATCAAATTGATAGCTATTAATAATAATACATAACGTCAACATTCAATTAAAATTTCATTAATTGGGTCACAATTAGATTTAATATTTGTTTAAATACTTCTAAATTGCTTTAATAATAAGTAGCATACTGAAAATTCTGTAGCAAAGTAGCAATGAGGAGACCAGGAGTAACACTGGAGGAGCAGCAGGAGTTTCAAACATTTTGTTGTCTTAGAGTCTCTTACACATGCGATCTGGTAGTCCATGTCATGAAAAATGAAATCCAACATATATGTCTGTTGAATTGTGTTATGTGAGTGTTGATGCTTCCACACAGCTGCAGCAGAGAAGCAGCTGTGAAGCCTGCAGCATTCCGTAAAGCAAAAACCTCTCGATTTCACTCGGAAACAACTTCAGGTCTGATGTGTTTGTGAGCTGTGGCAGAATGTGATGCTTCGGTAAGAGCTTTAAGCAACTTAACATGCTCACAGCTTTAGCGCTCTCAGCCTCTAATCTGATCACTGCTAATTTTCTTTTCTCTCCTCCCTGGGATTACAGAGCTGCATGAATCTAAAGAGGCCTGTGTGGAGCACACAGGGTCAGAGGAAAGCAGAGTGCCACACACTCCACACAAACAGTTTACTGAAGTCTAATATGGAGCAGTGGTCATTTTGTAAGGGTGGAATAATGATGATGGGTGGAGAGAAACAGCAACTAAAAGCTTTTCTGCATCAATATGACTACAAGAGTTGAAATGAATGTTGTTTTAAAATCTCATTTAAACACTCATCCATTTCAGCTCAAACGGCTTTAAATGTCAAAAAGAGTATGAAAAAAATGCTAAATGCTAAAAACTAAATTGTTGCATCACTGCCTCTATCTCCCTAAGATCTTCCTTCACAGGTGGGTGGACCTGCAGAGGGCTGACGCTCCTCCTCTTCCTCATGTGGCCCAGCTGCATGCTGGGGTGTCTTGAACAGCTCTTCATTTACGGAGCTAAATGTTTTGGTAATTAAAAAAAACAAACAAAAAAACAAAGATGTAATAGAAAAAGTAAAACTTGAAATTGAAAACTTAAGTTTGCCCCCTAAGCAAAATCAGGGCCAAAGGTCAGAAACAGAAGAAAAAAAAAAAGAACTGACCTGAAAGTGAAAAAAATAAATTGTACATGTAAAAAACAAATGTTTCTGAAAACATAAAATGTGGAGATGAAAAAAAATATATCTTCATATTTTGTTACCTTTCTTGAATAATGGCCTATGTCAATTTTTGCCAAAAGTGATTTTGGAAAAAGACTTAGGACATTATCTTAGGCAAAGTAAAAAATGAAAATTAATAATTTCTTCAAAAACCTTCCAGAATTAAATCAATCTTATTTGAACTGAGGTGAAAAACAGCACACTTCTTTTTAATTTGAATACATAATTGTATTTTTCAAGTTTTCATAAAAAAATAAAAAATAAAATAAATTTGCATCTTAGTTTTTCTATTACAATTTTGGTTTTCAAATTAATATAACATTTGACCCTAATTTAGCTCCATACTCCTCCTGCGAGGCGGTCAGGTCCCAGAGTTCCGGACTGGTCCCCAGCGGCTCAGCTGTTCAGAGGACAAGCTGATTAAGTGGCGGGATTCCAGCAGATCAGAGCTGCTATTCCCAGCCTGGTCCGCCAGGATTACCTCCTCCGTTCAGGGAGCAATTTAGCGTCATGTTGTCGTCCACCAAACCATTACTGCGACATACAAAAGTATTTACACCCGTCACCTTTTCATATTGCATCCCCTTATTAAATCCAGGTGTTTTATGAAGACCTCAGGTAACTTTATTTAACTTAGCAGCATTTATATACAGGATATGAAACTCAATTAATAGAGAAGTAGAGTTGAGTTCTAAAACAATATTCTGGCATTTAAGCTAAATGAATTATAACTCTGGAGGAGCTGTAAAGAGCAACAACTCCAGCTGAATAATTTATCAACACAACTATTAGTCATGCATTCCACAAATTTAGCATTTGAGGAAACACAAAAATAGCAAAAGATTTACATTGGGGGTGAGCAATATGGAAAGTGTTACCATTATATTTTGCAGTAATATTGTGATAATAAAAGTGATAATTGTATGACTGTCTGTGTCATGGCAACCAAAGCCCAACAAATACAAATATTGCTCTTACAAAACATTCTCATTTGTATTAAAGCTTCTTTAGGACACCAGTCACATAAAGAAATGTGATTTTCATCACTCAGCTGCTCAAGGTAACTTTATTTTAAAATGTATTGGTACATATTGACGCTTTTATTCAACAGTTGAAAAAAATAGTAAAATTATCAATCCCGACAATAAGGACAGTTTCGGGGGCGGGGGTGTAGATTATTAATTGGAATGTATGACAACAATAAGTCAAAATCTTATAAGAAATGTATCACGATAAATGATAAACAACACAATAACAACTAGACTGGTTGTTGCAGTTCCGCTCAGTTCTCATCTCCCTTCACTGTCCCATCTGGGATTTCTTCCATTCAGCTGGATTTCTCTGGTTGAACTTCATTTTGGTCAATCAGCAGGAAGAAGTAGAAATTTTGAAACATAATGTCAATTTTGTTTTAAAATTGTAGTCTGCCTCTCCTGTAGTTTTAGCAATGGCAGCAGAAGAAGTGAACAGTCTGTGTTGGTACAGCTTCCAAATACAGAGCTGTTTAAAGTTGCAGCAAGTGAAATATCTAAGGCATTTAAGACAAACATCAACAGAGGCTACGCCTTATAATCATTTCCTAACAGACCCTCTGTATGAAGCAAAGTGTAGAACAAGGGGCGGCTTTTAAACAGGCTGACGAGCTAAATACAAATACATTCCACACTTTTCATATTTCTTTTGTTAGTTTTAAAAATATATATTACATCTTTTTCTTTCTACTTAATTATGCATTACTTGGTGTTCGTCACATACAATCTAATGTTATTAAATGTTTGTTTGGTATTAATACTTCTTCATGGCTCTATATCTGCAACTCCTGATATAAATAAGCTTTTCAGCAGCTAAACAAGTTGCTCCCTTCACTAGCTAGCCATTAGCTGGAAAGATTTCTGAGCTGAAAAACTCTATAAATACGGCTCAGTGTTAGTCTTACAGTAAGCAGGAACTTTATTTTTGGCAAGTGCTCCTATTTACTTTTCAAACATAGTTAGCATGCTAATTCATGCACTGAGGAAGAAAAACTAAAGTTTCCACCTGAACTCTGCTTGCTGACTTAATAAAAGGGATAGTTGAGAATTTTTGAAGTGAAGGTTTTCAGCAGATAACTCATGTTCTTCATATACAATTAAATAACTTCCTAACAATAACAAACTGCTTTGACTCCTTCCAGTCTGGTTTTCGTGCTCACCACAGCACGGAGACGGCCCTTGTAAAAGTGTTCAATGACATCCATATAAATACAGACTGTGGGAGAACCACAGTGCTGGTTCTGTTGGACCTCAGTGCAGCTTTCGACACTGTTGATCACATTTTACTGAATCGACTGGAGACTTGGGTCGGACTCTCCGGTCCAGTGCTCAACTGGTTTGAATCTTACATAAAGAACAGGGATTTCTTTGTTTCAATCGGAAACTTCTCATCAGAGGTCAAAGGTCACATGTGGGGTACCCCAGGGTTCAATCCTAGTAGGACCCCTTCTTTTCAATATTTGTATGCTCCCACTGGCTCAGGTTATAACAGGAAATAAGATCAGCTACCACAATTATGCGGATGATACACAGCTCTACATCACGATGTCACCAGGTGACTCTGAACCCATCCAATCACTGAATAGATGCTTAGAACAGATCAATGTGTGGATGTGCCAAAACGTTCTCCAGCTGAACAAAAACAAAACTGAAGTTATTATCTTTGGACCTAAAGATGAGCGAACCAGAATCAATGCACAGCTTCAGTTATTACAACTAAAAACCAGCGATCAGGCCCGAAACCTGGGAGTAGTGATGGACTCTGACCTGAACCTTCAGAACAACATTAAGACAGTCACAAAGTCGGCCTTCTACCACCTGAAGAACATCTCTAGGATTAGAGGGCTTATGTCTCAGCACGATCTAGAGAAACTCATCCATGCGTTTATCTTTAGCCGCTTTGATTATTGCAACAGCGTCTTCACAGGTCTGACTAATAAATCAATCAAACAGCTGCAGCTGATCCAGAACGCTGCTGCTCGGGTTCTCACTAAAACCAGGAAGATAGAGCACATAACACCAGTTTTAAAGTCCCTACACTGGCTCCCTGTAGCTCAAAGAATAGACTTCAAAATACTGTGTTTATAAATCACTGAACGGTTTAGCACCACAATACATTAAAGATCTGTTATTACTGTACCAACCGTCTAGACCCCTCAGATCTTCTGGTTCTGCTCTGCATCCCCAGAACCAGACGAGGAGAAGCAGCATTCAGTTTCTACGCACCACAAATTTGGAACAAACTTCCAGAAAACTGTAAAACAGCTGAAAAACTGGCTGCTTTTAAATCTCAACTTAAAACCCACCTGTTTAGAGTTGCTTATGGCTAAATTAGGGTTAGAGTGCGGGTTTTGATGTCTTCCATGTTTTTATGTCTTTAATGTTTTTAATTTCTTCTTCTTTCTTTTCGATGTTTTAATGATGTAATATTTTTTGTTTATTTTTATTTTTTTTAATCTCTCTCTCACTGATTATTTCTGTTTTTATTTGAATTATGTAAAGTACTTTGAAATGCCTTGCTGCTGAAATGTGCTATACAAATAAAATTTGATTGATTGATTGATTGATATAAATCCAGTTAACTACTTTCAGAGGATGACTGATGGCTGATTGGATACAGACAGAAACTAAAACAGCTCAAATCTTAAAAACACTGCTGTTCACGCAAAAGGTAGTTATTACAGCGGCGGCACATTCACATTGTGTGGTTGTTTACACAGAAATCAGTTGTATATATGGAGAAATAGAGGGAGGAGACGATGAGAGAAAATGTAAAGTAGTTGGTAAAGCACCATGTAACAGACACAAAATCCTTTCAGTTAATTTATTGTTTTCCATGTTTTAGTATTCTTCCTTACATGGTTCAGTTCAACAGGCTGTAGTGTGAAAAACAATCCTCACTCATTTATTGACTGTATAAACAATGAAAAAATACTAAAAAAAAATAAACGCTCAGCAAACCTAAAAGCAGGTATAAAAGGTTAACCTTATAAAATCATAACTCAAAGATAAACATCCTGAATATTACAGAAGATGCTCCTGGTTTGAACTTCTGCTTGATGCAAGCAGCAAACGGCGGCTTCCAGCCTTCAGGTTCTGGGTTTGGTGGCGAAGGTGAGGTACCCCGTGTGGCCCGGCATTTCTCTGGGCAGAGTGGTGGTCTTGATTTTTAAGGGGGCGGGGTTTGGAGCGGCAGAGGGAGGAGCCTCCTCTGGGGCCTGAGAGAAGGAAGAGGAGGAGTCGGGGCCGAAGTCGGGCAGCTGCAGGGTGACGGGTCGGACGTTGTGGACTCTGAGCAGAACCTCCAGGGTCCTGACCTCCTCAAAGCCCCGGTCCGTCAGCGCCTGGCACGTCCTCTGAACCTGCTCTATGCATGGAGAGAAGGAGCACAGCCGGCCCCCTGCAGGACGACACGGGTAACCACACGCAGATGAGAAACTGGTTAATGCTATCAAGTCAGCACTTTCACGATATACACACATTTTCATACATTTCAAATTAATTCTTTATAATGTTAAATTTATTGCTTTGATTTTATGTATTAGAATAAGAAAAAAATATAGAAATCCCAGTAGTGTGGCATGCATGCATCAACACTTTGCAGATTTCCATGTAATACATGCAGGTGTTTTCAGGTAAGTCTTTACAAGCGTTACAATTCTAAACCGAGAAACGTTCCACCCATTCTCAATAGAAAGGGACAGTATTATAGATTTTCCAGGCACATAGTGCAATTTTATAACAAAATCAAGTAACTATGTTACCTTCGGTTGTTATAAAAATGCTATATGACTTACAAGAAATTTGATTTTGTAATTTAACGCCTTGAAATTGGGCCTCTGTCTCTTTAAAAACTCCTGCTCAGCTCCGCCTTCAGGAAGTCAGCACAGCATGGCTCCTCTATTAAACTTTAACAACGTTTCCTCCAGTGTTGCTCTGAGAAGTAGCTCCTATAATGCGCAGATCCTCCAGGTGTTCACTAATGACTAGTAGGGAAATCACGGGGAGAAGCTTGAAAACTGCAGCTCAGAGGAGGAGCTTTGCCTCAAAGGCGGGGCTAAGTCCACACAGGCATTTTACACAACTAAACAGTTGTCATGGAAACAAAAGAATTTCTAAAATATGCAAGAAAAAAAAAATCAAAGCAGCACTCCAGGTATATTTTTAATGACGGAATAAAATTATAACATGACGTAAAGCTCAAAAAGTCAATTTTGCCTAGAACTGCTCCTTTAACTGGACCACTGCATGAATATTTTTGAATCTACACCATTCCACTGTAGCTCTAGTTTTCTATTCGCCCTAAAAGTGTAATTAACCTCTTCTTGTGTGATGTTTTACGTTTTTAGTTTACGTTTGGTGTTTGTAAAGCAGTCTGAGCTCTGATTCTTTGTTTTCTTGTAAAACACCTGTTTATGAATGGTCTTATATCTAAATATAATCTAATAATACACATAAACAAAAACAAAAAAAACAACAAAAAACTAAAGTTTTACTGAGATAAAAATCAGTAAAACTTAGGTGGTCTAACTGGTTGAACAGGATTTTATGAAAAAAAAAAAGATTTCTTTTGCAAAAAACATAAAAAAAATCCTTTCACTGAACAATGTGACATGTAGACATAACATAAAATGTGCATGAATACATTTAAAGGCAGTGTGTTTTGCCAAAGAGATGAGATATGAAGAAAGAACATAAAAAAATAAAGATTCTTCACTTGCTAGTTCTTTTGGCTGAGACACACATGACTCCATGTTTATAGAAACCAGTCTGTGTAAAATTAGATGTTTTCTTTGAAAGAACTAAACATCTCTCAGGTAAGCGTTTTGGACAGGATTCCTGAGCCAATCTACTCTGAGAAAACATTCCCTCCTTTAATAATACAACTTCTACACATGCATTTGTTTCCCACAAAACAGGATATTAAAAACAAAAACATCCATGCGAATTGTTGGCTCCAGGCTGCAGCGTGCGGATCATCAGAGGATCACCTACTGGCCACGGCCTCTCATCTCCACGCTGAACCCTGAGGTCATCTCGGCGGGAGGTCGGAGAAACAAGCCAACAAGCCATTCATGGCTGACCTAAAGGACACACACTGACACGGAGCGGTGCAGCTGCACAGAGACCAGCTCTGGGTTAGAAAAATAAGCTGAGTTTTTGAGTTCAAATCTGAACTAGGGAGGAGTTTGAAAAAGTGAAACTTGGCCAGAAACGTGCAAACTTTAGCCCTGCAATGAAGAATCATTCATGAAGGTCACATGGAGGTGTGATCTTCTAATTATAGGTCTTTGATGAGATATATTTACTGGATGACCAGTTTTACATTCTCTCCTAACTCCAACGAGTTTTAATGGAAACCCTACTTATTAACTCAACTAGTGTTTCCAAGGTTATAAAAACAAACAGGTTGGCTGGTGTTGAACAGGTTGTGAACACAAGGTTTTAAGAGCCTCGTCTCTAGGTACAGCTGAAGACCTTAAAAAGAAAATAAAAGTAATAATTCACAATGGAGACTATAAAATGAGTTAAGACGCAATAAAACACTTTGTAAAGACAAGGAGACCTGTCGAATCAGCTGGCAAGTTAATCTGTAAACCCTGGTTCTCTCAACAGCAACCACTAACAAACTACAAGAAATGTTTATGACTGAAAATTGGGCTAAAGCCATCATGTTTTTGATAGTTTTACTGTGAAAGCTTCAGCTTAGCACTAAAAAGCTCACATGTATAGACAGAATATTTATACCAGGACTCTGACAGGCCATGGTATTGAAAAGTGGCAAAAATTACTTAAGAAGAAATCTGCCAAAGGAAACAAACAGTAACTTCCATGTCTGAGGCCACTGCTAGCTCTTTAGCTCACCTTAAAAAATAAGACAAGGTGGTGGGATTTTCAACAGCTTCCCCTCAACCAACGATTAGGTCAGTTTAGTGGTACAGAGTGCATGGCCAACATTGACCCCAACTTGAACTTTTCCAACAAAATACTAGACAGGAGCTTAAGGAACTTACAGAAGTATGCTGTAGTCCCAAGAAAGCTGGTTAACTGGAACCTTTAGAAAAATGTGTGTAAACTTGGCCAGACAGAATCCTTAGGAAGAGGTCAACGGTCGGGGTTCCCAGGATTCCTAACCAATCCAGAGACTGGTAAGGATGACCAATAATCCCACCAATAATCTCATGATGCCCAGTGTTGTTTTTAGAACGATATCGTCTCTGACAGTGATCTTGGTGGTGTTGCCAACTACTCAAGAAGGAAACTAGCTAATGGCTGTCCTAAAATGTCATTTAGCAAGTTGCTAAATGACATTGCATAATTTGTTTAACTAGTCACCTATATGATATTCTAATTTACACTATTGGAAAGAAAACAAATTTAGTAAAAGACAAAAGTCAGGTTGAAAAAAAAGGTCAATGTTGCCTCAACATTGACCCACTCAAGTGGCCCAATCAAGACTAGCTTAGTGTTTCTTCTACAATTATCCAAGAGGGGCACCCCGCCTCACCCATGAGGCTAATCGTGATGTGTAGTAATTGTATGTGTTCACAGTTTATTTAAATAATGCCAGATCATATTGTGAGCCATTTCTGTCCCTTAGTGATTGCTCATCTACCAGCAGCCCTTTCTCAAGCTGGGTTTACAGTTGAAGAGTTGACCTGGGCTCCACGGTGTGCATGCCAATCACTCAACATGCTTGCTCAACTCATGCTTGCTCTCTACACAAACTTTTATGTGTCAGTCCAGTTAAGTTCTGCTCCATTATTGGCTTCAAGGATCTACAATTCATGTGCAGTCTGTCACTGTGACTTAAGGACTCAACTGTCTGTACGTGTTTTAGGATGGGGGAGTGAATCATGGGAGCACCTGCTGTCTGTTAAATGAAATAAAATTATGGGCTTTCACTCCTAATGTTCCAAATCACACCAGAGGTCACTGGATTTATGGTTCATGGAATACGAGGTCTGAATACAAAGTAACCAATTTGTCAACCCTGGCCTGCATGAACCTCATTGTTGGTTTGGTTTAGAGTTTCTACACTTAAGCAGAGTTTATCAGAGTGCCTTAGTGTTGAGAAAAAGCCTGCTGCAGAGTGAAGGTATATTTAAATAATTAGGTTTTACCAGATTTGTTTCCATCCATTCATAAAAAAACATTTTTGTTGACATAGCTTCTAAACATTCCAACAAATGTAATTGCATTGCTGTACCAGTAGGTGGCAATGTGGAAATCCTGAACACGGCTAAAGCAGTGCAAGGTTAAAGATTCTATCAAAGTTCATGTTTTATTTGATATTTATCATTTCCTGCTCTTGTGCTTGAAGGTTACAGGTAGAGGTTAGGGCAAAGTACACATAATAACTATTCACTTATTAACAGATATTATGGTTAAAATGAAGTTACCATTTCTCTTTACTGGAATGGTGATTCACAACAATCAAACTAAGTATAAGACAAGAACAACTACTTGTTTGCTACACAAAAACCTTGAAAACTTAAGAAAACAAAGATTTTACTACTAAAAAAAATTTCCACAGCAAATATATCAGGAGAAATTTAGTGTCAATATTTTGTGACACCTTTGGTTTTGACAAAGTATTTTAACAAAGCATGGTTGTACTTGGCTTTTAAATCCAGACACCTAGATGGAATCAAACACATAGATTTCTAAAGTGACTTCACCAACACAAGGAAAATATATTTCATAAGCATCTGATGAATTACTTCCTCATGTGCAGATAGCCACGTCGTGCTTCTGCATTATGACCGCAGGAGCTCAACACTTACCTTTAAATGTGTTATTTGATCTATATTTACCTGTGTATTTTCAGGTTTTCTAACTCAGCCTCATCACACAGAGAGAGAGTCTTACTTATTCTGTCTTATTCAGAGCAACATTCACCAGACCAAACATTCTTTGCTTTAAGTTTTCATGTTCCCTTTCAGGCCTTTTAATAACTTCTGCTTGGCACATGATCCTTTCGGTGATTCACTGTACATCCGAAGGTTTTAATGCAGTTTAGCTTTTATGAGGCATGTGAGGAAAAGGTGCATACTATATGAAGTCCCAATAAAAAGCAAAAAAAAAAAAAGATCAAGTCTACAGAGGAGGAGTGCATTGTATCTGGTAACCATTAAATTAGACCGCAGCATACTTCAGATAGCAGTCGTTCCTTTGGCAAACAGGACCAGTGTTCCCCTCGAAACAGTCACACAGTTTAGTGTCTCCTGGCAACGAGACGAACACACTGGGAGGGGTCGGGTTGATCATTCAACAAGGGCGGCTCCAAGCAGCTGTTAATGCTGTCAAGTTTGGACTGAAAGTCTAAAATGAAAAGCAATTTTGACATAATCCTGTGATTCCTCATGGTGAAGTTCACGGTTTACAAGTGTTTATCTTCATGAGAAACACACACACAGAGAGAGAGAGACAGAGAGAGAGGGAGGGAGGCTGGAGATGCTTGTTAGGATTTACAGTCCGTCTCAGAGGTCTGGGCTGCAGGCCAGAACATCAGGAAAATTACAACTCGCAGTAGGGGGAAAAAGTATGCTTTCCTACACGATCCATTGGAGGAGAAGAACTTCCTGCAGCTTTTCAGCTTCAACTCACAGATACCACAAAATGCAATAATAAAGGAAGTCAAGAGATATTTTTTCATTTCACTTACTTGGGTTAGTATAAAGAGGAACACTTTTCCTACAGATTTTCTTAGCTTTTTATTTTTAACCCAGGCATAAACATGTCAGACTTTGGCTGGATCATTTCAGGACAGCAACAAACAGGAAAAAAACTCATCTTGTTCTGCAGTGGAAAGAAAACAGAACATTTCCATATGGAGTTCCATTCAGCAGCCCTCTGCTCATTGCAATACCCAGTATGGTCATGGGATCGCTCCAACAGTGATGTGGCAGCATGTTATTTATCTGGATCTCTGTGTGTGTGTGTGTGTGTGTGTGTGTGTGTGTGTGTGTGTGTGTGTGTGTGTGTGTGTGTGTGTGCGTGTGTGTGTGTGTGTGTGTGCATGAGGGAGGCTAGCTTATGAAAGGAATATGCAGCAGTGGCACCATAAAAGGGAGAGGAGGTAGGAGAGTTGCTCTGCAGCATAATGGCTCCTCCTTCAGATTTATCTTCATATTGAGGTTTAATGCTTGTAATGATGCTGTTGATCTCTCCTGTGATGCAGGGAATCTCCCTTTAACACTGAGCAACAAGAATGAGGGTTTGGGAAAAACTGAAAAAAACACAAAAATATCCTGACTGGGTATGATGACCTCAGTGTCACTCCAAGCAGGATTCACTATAGTGAAAAAGGTAAAATACAAAATAAAATAAAAAAACAAACAATATAATTCCGCATTTTGACCCTCCAATAAACTATTTAGTAGATGTTAATAATAAATTTAGCATTATGATGTAAGGAAATGTAATACTGGGCTCATAACAGGGCAACTCTAACAATATTTTTCGGAAAATCAAGAAATATTGTTGGGAGGGTTGAAGAACTTCAATAATTCTCTAAACATCCATCCATCCATCCATCCATTTTCTTGCACCTTTTTTCCCTCAGTGGGGTCGGGAGGGGTGCTGGTCCCCATCTCCAGCCAACGTTTCGGGCGAGAGGCGGGGTACACCCTGGACAGGTCGCCAGTCTGTCGCACACAGGACACACAAACATGCACACACACACTCACACCTAGGGGCAATTTGGAGAGGCCAATTAACCTGACAGTCATGTTTTTGGACTGTGGGAGGAAACCGGAGTACCCGGAGAAAACCCACGCATACACAGGGAGAACATGCAAACTCCAAGCAGAAAGACCCCAGGCCGGGAATCGAACCCAGAACCTTCTTGCTGCAAGGCAACAGCTCTACCAACTGCGCCACTGTGCACAACTACAAATTTAAAAACAGTGAAATTAACTAAGCACAATTACAAAATCAAAAGCACAACTGCTATGCAGGAATATTTTGAGTCAAGACTTGCAGCTTGTTAGCAATACATAGCTTTGTGACTGTCTTCTCACCTATCTAAAACAAAGAGAGAGCGAATGCCAGAATAATTTCTGGTTCTAAAGCCAAAAGTGGATTCATCCAATCAGCGATGTCTCAGGTTTCCCACTGAGACCTGCCTCTTCCACTTTGTTGATGTTTTGTTTTCTAAATTTGTAATTGTGCTGTGTTAATGCCATTATGTTTTTGAATTTGTTGTTGTGTTTTTAAATTTGTAGTTGTGTTTAATTGTTGAAGTGACTTACACATTAGAACCACCATAAGAATCTTTTTTTCCTTCCCTAAATACAACATACTTCACAAATCCCAAAGTGTGTTTTAAAGAATGTGTAATCTGTGTAGAATATCCCAATGGAAATTTAACTTAAATATAGTGGATCCCCAGGATGTGTGGGGGTTAGTGACCATTACTAGTTCCCCTGTGAATAGCTGAAATTTTCAAATAGTTTAGGTCTCCTCTGATGTTTGTAACAGCCAAATTTAATACTTCAAACACTAAATATACTTTAATATGCATTAGTACCCACAGGAGCAATCATCTTGGCCCAATCACGGAAGCTAACATTCAGAGTCTTCCCTTAAATCAGCCAGCCAATCAGTGAAAAGGAAAATAAACAGCGCACCTGATTTATCTGAAATGCCAGTCAATAGCGTATCTAGTAGCCTTATGCCAAACCACGTTGTGTCTATGCATGTATGTATGCTATACTGAAAAATGTGCAAATAGGAACATTTTCCATGATAAACAGAGTTACGTTCAAGAGAAATATTTGCAAAAAAGTCTAAGTGCAAATACTGAACAGTAAAATAGGTCGAGGTTCACTGTATTGTTATATTGTTTAACTCAGGGGTGCCCAAACTTTTTGAGAGCAAGATCTACCGAGATCTACCTCATGACACAAAGACAAAAAAATTGCAAATTAAACTCTATTGGCTTATTTTATATGCGAATATACATCAATTATAGCAGAAATAATAAAGTGATAGAAAACCTAATGCAGTTTCTTCCTCATTCTGACACCTCATTCAGTCCGTTACGATATCAGGTTTCCAGTCTTGATATTTATTTCTCGATTATTAATAAGCCTCTCATGAACACAGAGGTGGTTGAGTAGCTAATTTAAACTCTGCTCGTCAGTCGGTCGGTCTTTGAGTCGCCTTTTTTTCCTCTTTTTTTTGTTAATGGAACCGAAACGCACTGAATTGCGCAACAACTTGTTGAAACAATAACTACTGAGATTATTAATTTTAACATGTTCCGTTGACTTTTTATAATTATTCTTTTTTAATGAAGCTACAAACGTTTAGGATCTTAGTGAATATTTTTGATAAGCCTATCAGAAGAGGAAGTGCTGGCCTCAGCGTCCTGGCGACGTTCAGCTTGTCACCTGCCGAGATTGACTCAAAACCTTTCCGTCCATCGCGATCGACGGATTGGGCACCCCTAGTTTAACTAATTTTAAAGGTGGCCCATAAGCAAAAAAAGCATTGAAAATGATGCTCCTTTTTGGGTTAACAAATTTAAATAGTTCATCACGGAAAGAGGCTCTGAATCAGATGTTAACTTTAGCCTTGTTGGTAACTAACTTTTAGTCTTGATAGCCAGTCATCCTATTCAGCTTGAATATATTTTGATTACAGGTATAATTAAGTCATCTTTTACCATTTAATGCCCTTAAATGTTTAGTTGTCTAGTATCCTAACTTTTTTTAGAACAAAAGGAACCATTTGCTTTGTAACAATAATACATTTTCTTGGACCTGCTTTGACAAATAATTTATATAATTTTTTATAATCTACTTAGTTCCCTGTAAGGCAGTGTTTAGATATTATTCCTGGAAACAATGTCCCCACAGTACAATATTATTCATTTGGTTATATCCAATCCGTTTACTTCATCATAGTTACTTGGTCAAAATGAATTAAAGTACTTGGTCAAAATTAATGACAGTATGGGAACATCCAAAATTTACCAAAAAATAAGATAGAAATGATCATCTCTGGTAATTCATCATTTTTATGACCATTTATTTTATAAAAATACTAGATCCCCTTGAGGACAAACTATCATTGTGTGATCTACATGTTTTCTTTAGGTCTTGTGATTGAAATATCGCTCCATGGAATTGGGGACTGAAGTCATCCCACCAATATTATACACCCCCTGGTCTGCTTCAGGAGGTTGTTTCTACTATAAACTGTCAGGGGTAAAACAGGAAGGCAGAATGAGTGACATAGTGATATAGTACCAAGCAGCAGAAGGAGACCATGGTGCGCAGTGGGAGAAGACTAACAGAATTATCTTCCAGACTCCATCAAATCATGAGAAATATGTGGTTCAACAGAAAGGGATACAGATCAACAAAAAAAAAAAAAGAGTATTGTCCACAACATTTTTTTCTTTAATGGATGGATTTGAAAAGCCTTGATGAGGATTGAAAGGAAGTCAGTACTTCCCTTCTGGAATTTCCCCACTCTTCGTTTGCAGCGTTCAGGTGAATGTGGGGAGGTGTAAGCCATGATCCTTTGGTTCTGTAACCTCAGAACATCCCGTGTGAGCACACAGATCTCACACTACTGTGTGATCACACAGTAGTGTGATCTCAACTGATCTACTCATATAATGAGAAAGAAAGTGATGTGAGACGGGAAGTTTGTGGTTGCATATTTGGTGTGGAACTATGATCTAAAAAGGGATCGACTGCAAATAGAAAAAACAACAACAAAACTAATGTGCGGTAGTTTTAAGTGCTTGGATAGAACGGTTTGTTTACTGGTAGAAATTAGAAAAAAGGAGAGGTGAAATAGTAAATATCTATGAAATGTGTATATGATTTGGCAAAGAGGAAAATTGACCTTAAATTTTCTTTTAAGTGTAAAAGAAAAAAAATCCACCTATTTGCTGATTTCTTTTCTCCGATCATGACTAAAAAATTGCAAAGAAAGCACAGCTTGGGAAGATGAAAAAAAAAAAACATATGCTCACTGCTACTTGACTTGTTGACTGGTCCTTGCAAAGCAGCTAATCAATTTATTTCCGTTGGCATTGATTGGACAGAGATAACGAGGACCATGCATGTTAGCTTCTGCGGTAAAAGCAACCCGATAGTCCAAGCCAAGATCATTTTTATCTTAATTTTCCTCGTGAGCTGCACTGCAACTTAAAGTCTAAATCAGTGTTTTTCAACCTTTTTTGAGCCAAGGTACATTGTTTTAATTGAAAAAATCACGAGGCACACCACCAACTAAAAATGTAAACAAAGATACTCTGTATCCGCCAATATTACATATATAGTCATTCTTATCAAAGTGTATTGAATAGGAATTAAACACAAAAATTTATTTTTATCATATTTTACATTTATTTTAAATTGCACTTAACATGTCCACTTCAAAAGTACACCTGAACAGTGCCACAACACTGTCGTGTGTGATCACTAATTCTCTTGTTTTAATGTAAAATGCTCTGTACCTACTGCCATCTAGTGATAATAAAATTACATGATTACACCGCTAGTCACTACTACAGCAGAGACACTCAAAGATGGCAGATAATTAATTCGTTTTCAAAACATGTTTTAATTTAATTACCGTATTTTCCGGACTTTGAACGCACCATACCATAAACCGTGCCTTCAAATTTTTTGACCCCCGGAAACTTGCACATATCAGTATCTCTGCCGCTCTCGGATTCCCATAAGGACCCAGCAGAGGGCAGCAGAGGGCTGCGTCCTAATAACTGCTGGATATAAGGACGCAATTCTCTGTCTCCAAATCCGGTTTTGTTCACGCCGTGTTTACGTGCAGCGGCTCCATTTCCCTCCTGTACTGCCAGATCGATACTCCTCAACTTAGAAGCTACATCATATGAGTTTGAAAACATTTCTCCGTTGTGCCTGCTGCTAGCATGTGCTTGTTGTAAATGAAAATTAGTGCGTTCTTCTTTGATTTCCAATTTTGACTTCCAATTATTCACTTCCTGCTAAAGAGCCCCCTGGTGGTTGAAGAAAAATTCACAGAAAAGCCGCATGTTCGGCAAAAGAAATTAGCAGTTTAAAGTCCGGAAAATACGGTAGGTGAAATTGGATAATTTCCACGGCACACCTGACGATCACTCACGGAACACTAGTGTGCCACGGAACAGTGGTTGAAAAACACTGGTCTAGACCACACTCCTTACCAGGTGGTGGTGCTAATACACCAGGAAGTAACAGGAAAAAAAAAACAGAAGAAGAAAAGAAAAGTTAGACATGAGAGATTGTGGAAACCACAAAATAAATCTGTAGGTTTTGAGTTATTTGAAGAATAAATGTGGAGGGTATTAAAATGTATTAACTTTATTGTTTATTTTATTGTATTTATTACTTTTATTTCAAAAATATGCAACAACGTATGTCATGCTGTAGCTTTGATTTGTTAATGCAGTCAGAGGGACTGTAGGCCCACAAGAGCCACCCTGTTCTGAATAAATTAAATGTATTTTCATAAGTTATTGTGTGATGTAGTAGTAAAAAAAAGTTAGAAACTACGCTGTATAAGTGCTTGGACCTGACATGTACTTAAACTTAACTTGTATCTGTATTCTGACTGAAAAAAAAAAAAACTGGGATTGGTACAGCACTAAAAACTATACGTCTTGACAGAAATGTGCTACTCTAAATGTTTAGTGAAGCGGTATCTGGTGGGACTTGTTCTGAAATGTTTGAGAACCATGACCAAACAACATGTCTGCCTCTGATAATGCAATGTTCATTCTGCAGCTTTAGCACTCACTGGAAACCTTTGTGTGTTTGCGGTAATGTAGTGGAGAAGGATTGATTGAGAGAGTGAGTAGAAATGATAAATTATTATATTACAGAGAGGCAAAGTGCATGGTGAATGAGCAGATACATGGTTTATATAACAGCTGTGGTGCATCATGTGCGGCTGAGAGTCGCAGGTGGAGCCAAAGCCTGGGTGAGCTCTGGACCGAAGAGCAGAGTTCTGCACTTCATATCAATAGTAGTTAGTTCAATAATCCAACATCATTTGTTCCCCATTCTGTTACATTAAAAGGGCAGTATTATTTAAATTGATTTTTTTGAGCTTTACATCATGTTATGTTATTCCCTCATCAAAAACATACCTGGAGTGTTGCCTTGATTTTTTCATGCAAGTTGAGATATCCTTTAATCCCCATGGCAACTACTCAGCTGTGCAAAATGCCTGGGTGGACCTAGCTCCGCCTTTGAGGCGAAACGCCTCCTCTAAACTGTGGTTTCAAAGTTTCCGCCTCACAGAGCATCCCTCCTCCACAACTCACCCACTCAGCTCCTTCAGACTCGCCAGCAGCAATTAGCAAACTACTAATTTGTTGAGCTCATTATAGGAGCTACTTCTCAGTGCAGAACAGATAAAAACGTTGTCAAAGGGTTAATAGAGGAGTCATGTTGTGACGACTTACTGAGACAGAGGCCCAATTTAAATAAGTTAAATTAACAAAGTCAAAAAAAGTAAAGTCATATTTATAACGATTGAAGGCAACATAGTCATTTCATCGTGCTATGAAATGGAACCATGTGCCCGGAAAACACAGAACACGGCCCCTTTCAGTGATTCAATTATTTTGATGCTGCTCAACAAACAACTTGAAATTATAATTCCCTCATGGAGTCCATCTTACCGTGCTTCTTCATAGCAGCCTTGGCATGTCCCACTGCCTCCCAGGGACTGGGGATGTCCAGGAAAACTGCGTCTGCGACCCCCGTCACTCCAAACCCGTCCTTGCACACGTCCTGGTTCCTGACGGTCACCAAGTGATCCACACGGTGCTCCTTAAACTCCTCCACTACCTTTTCTGCCCGCTGCTGGTGGAACTCCACCGTGTGCAGGTGGCCAGTTGGGGCGATGGTGCGCAGGATGGCATGGGAGAGGGATCCACTACCGGTACCTATAGAACCATCAAGGATAGCAAGATGTTTATGAGTCTAAAGGTTTCAAAGATGTCTCTGCCTACATCCCCCAGAATGCTGTGTGGTTCTGGAACATTTTATGTTCACTAATAACAAAACATTATATAAACAAAACATTATCAGCTTATTTTATCTGAAGATAAAATACTTTGCCCAAATGTTCAGATCAAATCCTTATGTAAGACCCAGACTGAGATGTTGTCATTTCTCACAAAGAGCTGTAAGAATGTCCCAGTTGGCTCCAAGCAGCTCATAGCTGCTCACTCTGCATACTTTCAGAGTGCTTTACCAATAAGAGGATGCTCGACTTCCAAAGGGCCATTCATTTCCAGGTAGCAGTGCTTTTGGTGCTGTAAACAATGATTGCTAATGTACGTGATGGGAGAGCGAGGGAGAGCAGCCCTGTTCATGTGACTTACAGTAAGGGGAGGGCAAGCAAGAGTCCGAACCAGAGGGAGAGGCCAGCAGAACCCATCCTCCACCCAGACTTTTCACTTTATCCCATGAAGTGATGTCACCACCGCCTTTGTTGTGGAGGCCACAAAGAAGGCAGTGTTCTGAAACACGACTAGAACCTTCAGACTGCTGGACCGGATGGAGAGTCGCCATTAACAAACAACAATTAAGGTTCACGGTGGCGCTTAAAAAAAGGAGATAAAAACTTGGAAGATTATTGGATAAATGGTGAACAGCAAAAGAGACGGTTCTGTTCTATAACCCTGTTCATTACTGCATAAAACAAGTGTCTAATCAACATGATGAAGAACTCCCTGTTCAGACATTCAGTCAGTAACGCATTGAAGCCACATCTGATTACATCAGCACTCCCATCACCCTGCGGCCCACACTGGATGGAAACTAACATTCAAGTGAATTTTCATCAAAATTTATTAGCCGTTTGCTTTAAGTTCCATATGAATATGGTGAAAACAATTACACTCCTAGGACAATTTGAGAGATTTTTATTTTCTCCATAGAACTAACTTCTCAATAAAGAGATGTTGTTAGTTTCCAGGGTTTAGTCTTTGCTCAATACAGGATCTAAAGTCACTCTGATCTCTTCGTCTGCTTGTTAATGGAAAGTATTCTTGACATTTTAGTCAAAATATTCAACTTGCACACACCATAAATCTGGAACAAACATCCCAAAAAAAGTAAAACTGCTGAAACATTGAGTTCCTTTAAATCAAGGCTAAATACCCACCTATTTAAAACTGCTTTTGAACCATAATAAAAGGAACAATACTCAACATATTTGATGTGCAATAATTTTGATGCACTTGACAAAATATAATGTTTATTGTTTCACAATTGGTGAACTTGAATTAACTATGTTGCCACACAAAATAAACTGAAGCTAGTTTTTATATTTTACAATGTCACTTATGCAGCAGGTCATTTTGCCTCTATATCGTTTTATCAAAAACTTTTTCCCACGTCCAAAATGGTGCCATCCACCACACCTAATTAATACATTGTTTCTAAGCTAATTTTACAACAAGTAACAAATGAAGCTTAGGGATTTCAGCCATGTACTGTGTTGCAGCAGCATGGTTACTTGAGTCCTGTAGGATTCAACAAAAATCATTTTGCAAAATTAGACTCGTGCAGTTATATAAGCAGAGGTGTACTGAGACATTGCTCATAAATGAAACGTTTACTGTTAATAGGAAATAGCTTAGTGACTGCAGAACATTTTGTCATCAAAGAGTGTCTGGGTCCAATCTGCATTAGCTCAATAAATCAGCAAAGTCAGGAAGCTGATGGTTTTTGGTTTTTTGAAAAGTTCCAGAAATGAAAGGATGGACAATAGCCAGACCTCAGAGAAACATAAAACATTAGCCGTTTTGCTTTGAAATTAAAAAGGAATTTTCTTGTTTCTTCCCTAAAATAAAAGCTTTTCTATCACTAGTGGTCTTTATTCAACAGTAGGTGGGCAGGAAGAAAGACAGAGAGAGAAGAGAAAACTGCATATAGGACTTTTGGCGCCCATTAGAGAGTCAATTCCTATCAAATTCTACCACAATTTTACATTTTTCTTAAATAAAAACAAAAAAAAGTGAAATTGAGTAAAACAAATTTCAGGGAAGGCATGAGAATATCAGCACAAAGCGTGTTTAATGACCAATTGCACCCATAATCCAGATGAGTCTGAAACATAAGTTCTAACTTCAGCAGGAGGAACATGTGAGGTTCAGATGCAGCCGGATGGAAATCATCAGCTGACTGGAAAGATTTAACAGGCAGAAAAAAATCCACTGGAAACAGTGACTAAAAGTTCCAGTGTGACAGAGCTAAACAGAGGATGTAGTTAAAAAAAGGATTGATTCAAGCAGACGAGGCTCAGCCTGAACGACTGTCATCGGGCCAGTTGGTGGATCCTGCTCAGAAAGAAACTTCCACAGGTTTTGTTTGGACAAATCAAGACAAGGTAGCGCATAAAAAAAATTATACATGGTTTACAAGTGGCTCTATATGAATCTGAAATATCAATAGCCGGTTCTGTGAAAATCTCAGGGGTTTTTGATAACTTTATTGACTAAGTAACAGGATAAAGTCTAGACAACACAGAACATACAGCGCCTAGAAAAGGTATTCACTTCTTTGGAGGTTTCACCTATTTATTGCTTTTACAAATCAATTGTGATCAACAAAATATGGCTTTTTGACTTTTTTCTTGCATATAAAAATTTATTTAGTAAAATAATGACCAATAAATAAAAATATGTAATTTTATGTGCTGAAGGGGGTGCATCTACACCAGAAATAGCAAAAGCCCCAAACAGTCTAAAGTCTTCTCATGCTTAACCCACTGCAGAGGCTGATCACCTGAGCTAAGAGTCTAATCCCACATGTTGTAGAGCAGCAACTTGATGCCAACTCCACGTGGCGGCAGCTATTCTGGTTGACGCTGAGCTTACGTGGCGTCATGACACAATACTGGACTAGAACCAAAGCCGTGCTAAGCACTGCTTTGAGTCAGTACTAAGTTGCAAACTGTAATTGATTAACCATTTGTAGCAACTCACAGATAAAGACATCAAAGTTTGAACAGGGCGTTGTGACTTAAGAAGAAAATCTCTTATTTTTTTCACTCCAAATCTGATCTTAATCTATTTTTATCTCACTTAAAAAACAAACAAAAAAAATGACAAAAAACTATTTTCCAAACAGTGGCTTTTATTTCAATCATCTATTCTGTGATTTGTACACAAGCGTATTAGCACCAGGTTAATTGTGAAAATGTAGTTCTAATAATATCAGAATAAACACACCTTTACCAGAAAAACATGTCTTAAAATTATGAGAAAAAAAGTTGTTTTAATAAAAATAAATTTACTGGATGATTCTTTGAAATAGACAGTTGCTTACAAAGTTTTCTCAAAGTCCTGGGGACTTTGAGAAAACTGATAATTTATTGCTGAGGTGTCAAAAGATAAAATATTTCTATTAAGACTTATCTGTAAAATCAAAGTAAAACTTCACAAGATGCTCAACATTCCTCACTTTAATGTCTTGCTAGTTTTCGTTTCTCATAAAATACAACCTCATTCTTTTAATGACTAAGTCTCATACTTGAATAAATAAATAAAATCTTTACCCCTGACTAATATTATATTGTAGACCTCAAAGTCCAAATAACATATTCTGTAAAACATGCTTGTCAAACAGGATTGCTGCTCCGGGTGTGCTGACATCCATCTGAACTATGGAAACAAAAGGACTGCATTGATGGGGGGGACATTTTCATTTTCCAAAATGACATGTTCATAATCCCAAATTTTTATTCATTGATAAAACCAATTTATCACCCATTTTTAAGACACTTTTTATTTTTTTATTGAAAACTGATATTTTCCGATATTTTCCAAATCTCGCCTGTTGCCAAGTTAATCATTGGACATGAATGCTTAAATGAACATTAACCAAGCTAACGCAGGCGTGACTAAATGCAAAGCAGTAGCAAATGATTCAGAGTATTAGACCCTACTCTATTAGCAACAGCTGATAACAGACGGCTGAGCCACTGTGGTGGGCACGGAGTGTGAGAATGTTAAACAGCACCAACATCTCTAATCTCACCTTGTTTATACAGAACAGAAGCTCACACTGGTTAGTATCCTCCTCAGTAACATGTGTCACTTATGCAATCATAAAATGCTTTAATAACTCCTTTTACTCCCAGCTGTCAATGTTAAACCTTGAGAGCTTCATTGATTTGAACTCGTTTGCTGAATAAAACAGGGTGAGGTAATCCCATTTCAGCCACAGCAGTTGCACTAAGTGCTGAATAAACAGAAAGTATGTGGGAGTCATTTATATTATTGAGAAACTTAACATCTCAGATCACGTACACACCATTTATTACCCAAACACAATGAATAACGTGGCATTGTGCACTGTCAGCACACGCACAAACACATTTTTCACTTCCCACTGGCTGAAAGAAAGTCCAACACTCAAAAACATTTGGGTCATTCAATCTTAGTTATGGAACTAGAGCGGAAAACCGAATGAAGAAACGGTCTGCAAACTGGACAACAATATGCACTGCAGCCACTCTGGGGGAAAAGATGATTACAAACAAAACACTTCCCAGAATGCATGCGTGCATGCATGCGTGTGTGCGTGCGCGTATGTGTTACTGAAGCACCTGAGCTTCTCTGGGTGAAAACATCTGTCGCAGAATCAGAGGTGTGAACGTCAAAATTAGCCACTGACCGTCAAATAAATAAAACACTCATTACACAGCACTAAGCAGCAACTATAACAACTCTGAAGAAAATTGCATAATATGAGTTACAACAATTTCTAATAATGTATTTCTGAATTTGAATCATCTATCCCTGATTATACTACTTTATTCACTGAAAAAAAATCAACAAACAAAATTTCCAGTCTTTTTTCTACACTTTCCACTTAAAGCTTTAGAACATCAAATCAAAAATCATTTTAGAAACTGAAAAGGATTCTTTGTTTATTGCTGACTAAAGTAAAAAGGCCAAAATCCTATATTGCTATTTATTTTCTTGATTGAAGTGTGACGAAATTGCATCAAACCATCACTTTTGTTGTGTACCATCACACCACCAGAGTACACCCAATAATTAAACCTCGGTAAAGACAGTTGTTGCTGGGAATATACGGTATTTAAAAACAGTCTAGCCTAGGTAATATGCAACCTGCAGCTCCGGAGCTGAACGTAGCTCTTTGGAGATTCAAAAAGTCTCTTAACAACTTTGGCTAAAAATAATATTGATTTTAGATATCAATATAAAAACTAATGCAGGTCTTGATGTTTGTTTGTTTATTCCAGAAACACAAACTGCCAGTAGTAATGAGTTGTCGGGGTTTGCTGACTCGTAACAATCTAAACCCTTCACAGCTTTGGAAACGTCATGGATGGGAAGCTGGGAAACAGAAGGTGTGATTAAGTCATGAATAGAAGAAGGAGAAACAAGGGGGTTGTAGTAACTTTAAGGGTCATTTAAATGATTAGCTGTAGGAGACAAATAATACTTTTTTACAGCTTTGAAAAAAGCAGTGCAATGATATCTGCAGAGGTGGAAATTGTCACCAGTCAGCCTCTAAAGCCAGACTTTCTTGCAGCTGCTAATAGCCAATTCTTCCTCTGTAAGGGATCACTAGTACGACGCAGTATTGGAGCCAAAATTAAGACTACTGGACACCCAGCGGTGGCTAATTCCTTGTCACAGGAGGCTATATGTATTTCCAAAACCAGCTACTGATCTGATTTATGTTAGTCCAGCCCCGCTAACTGAGCAGCTGTTGGCAAATGAGATGGAGGCTGCTCACTAGTGTTTGCTTTGGAGAAGCTAACAACTAGCAGACTAGGCTGGTCATCCACTTTATTAGATACATACTTTTTTCTTTAAAGAAAACAGTTTAAAGAAAATGTCTGACAACATATCTGTAAGCGGCATGTATTTGGTTCATTGACGTGTTGTCTTGGTAGAATTTACTGTAATCCAACGTGACATCAAGCATAAGCATCCGTACACAATACTGATACTAATACGGAGCTGAAGTTGGCTTCCAATTGAAGCTTCTGGGAATTTTATTTAATGTTAAATAAAGGTTTTCGAAACTACAAACTGGGTTTCAAATATTCTGATTTTAGGGTTGAACAATCTAGTCCCAGTTTGAAGACAAAGTACTGAAGTTTAAAATACATGAGATTACAGCAGCAGAGAAAGGTACTAAAGGTAGTAAAAAAAAAAAAAAGTTCCCTTTAGCCATTTCTTGAAACAAACGTTACAATTTGAAGCCAACTTCAGCTCTTCATGTTGGTATTGAGTTTTAAATTTTAGTATTGTGACAACCATAACCAGGGGCTATGGCAAAAATCAAGATGCTTATTATAAGCATAATACAATATGATGATAATAAAAATACTTCCAGTTTAAGTTATAGTCTATGTCACAGTTAAAAAGATGCAAATCCTATAAAAAACATCTTTTGCAAAATGTCTAAGATCTCCTTTGGTGGCTTGAATCTGGATTCTTAATACTCCACACACTGATCACTTCACACATCCCCAAGGCCTTGTCCAAATCCCAAATGGATGACTGGGATTGTCAAAAATCTGACTGAAACTGAGCGAGAGGAGGGGTACAACCTGTGTGGGTTGCCAGTCCAACACAGAAACACACAGGACAACCAGTCACCTATACACACACCCTTACCTGAGGGCAGCTGAGTGTAAAAGACACTAGCCAGATGCAGCTACAAACCATGAGAACTATCAAAACCAACTAACACAACCCAACATGCTTGTAACTTCAACCACATTCAACAACAGTTTGTCAAACACACGTGACACAGAGACAGTTCCCACCTGACTCACAGACTACCGATCCTGGCTTCAGCTCCAGCATCATTGTCACCATGGCAATGTCTGTGGTGTAGAGAATCTGGGTGCGGTGAGGCAGCGCGACGGTCCACAGCTCAGGTGTGGGGTGGAGCACGTGTACCCATCCGCCTTTACTACAGGTTACTTTAGAGCCGTAGCGCTGACCGATAAGGTCCGTGGAATGGCGAATGACTCCGAAGCGAGTCTGTGTCTGAGCGCCGTGGTGCACTTTGACAGCCGTCACCGAGTTGTGGCCCAGGTGAACAATGGCAACATCCCCATCTTGGATTAAATCGGAATATTCAATGAAACTCATGGTTGGCAGTCAGTCTGGAAAACAGAGGTGAAGTTTGTTATATTAAAAAGAGAAAAATCAATATGGCTGTGCTTGTGTAGGCTAATAATGAAACTTAACATATAGCTTAAATTAAAGCCAATTGGGTACAATATAAAACTTTTATCAACAAAAAGGCCTAAAATATAAACAAACCTTCAACTAAAGCTTTTAAGGTCTTGACTGGGGACCAAAATTGCAACATTTGTTACATTTTCAGCTGAGTCAAACTAACCAAAACCTTTGCAAAAAAGATGTCCCCCTCCCCCGTCATCTGTGTTGGTGCTGCACCAAAAACTACCAAAGGAAATGACACAAAAACCTCTGAAGAAGACAACGAGGACCATTTTTGTTTCCTTCTTCACTAAATGGAAACAAAAATGAGGTAGAGATGGCAGAATTTCTCGTCTTTACTAAAAGACCACAAGTCTTTTCTCCCATAGCGCTAGACTCTCGCGTTTGTGTTGGGCGTATTTACCCAGAATGCCCTGCGTTGCAGTCCACGTCCTGCTTTATGAGCAGTCTCCAGTCCGCTTAACATTCTCATACAAATTCAAAACACACCAGAATTTGCTTTGACCGAACCGAGACCGAGGTTTGTAGACGGACCAGAGTTTGCTTCTTGAAGTCCGCATCAGAGTTTTACTGCGAAGTCACATATCCCACTTTCTACGCAAACAATTACAATTCTGCAAAGACTCGACCTCATGTCAGAAAAAATATCTGTTTTAAGAAGGGAAGTAAAATATCCATCAAGAATTTTAAAAGTGTGTGACAGGTGCATTTTGCAAAGAGAGGTTTAACCAATTGAGGATATGTCTATAATTTTGATCTTGAATCAAAAAATAATTATATACAAACTTAAAATATGTGTAGCAAATTCTTAGAAACATTCCATGCTGGAAAACAGAATGGGTAATAAATAAGTACTGGCCTAAAATGAATATTGAGCATACAATTTCTGTCCACAAATTTACTTTATAATTGTTGTTGATTAGTTTTGGGGTCTCCACCTCTCTCCAATTACACTAGTGACTGTTAAAATACTAACTAAGCCATGTATATTTTTCATCCCAGTTTAGTGATACTTTAATTAAAAGTTAATTAAATGCATTTTACAGTGAATTAATTTTTTGAAGTTTTTTTTGTGAATACCAAAACATTTTAGCATAGTAATGTCATATTGACCTATTTGGTGATAAGTTGGTGCTTCCATATTATATAATGTGACTGTTTACTTATTTTTCCACATGTTGAGGACATTCGATTAACTGTGCATATTTTCAAACAAAAATATAACTTCAATTTTCCACAGTTGCTATGGTAACCATTCTTTTTATACCACGCGCTCTGACTGATAGGACACTACTCAAGGCAGTTTTCGAAAGAGAGAGGAAAAACCTTTTTTTCTGTCTAAAAGGGAAAAAGAAAAGACGTCAAAATGTCAGACAACATAGAGAGAATGTGAGTAAGGTTTTCTAACAATTCCCTATAGAGTGTCAAGTTAAAATTGACATTTAAGTTTCAAAATCTAGTCAACTTGTAGTATTTCAGATATTGTTACTACCATTTAAATTAAATCTAACGGTTTAATCAATGGTTCAGCTTCATAATAGTTGACCTACTAGCTATAGCAAATTAGTAATTAAAGTTAAATTATTGAAAATCTTAAAATATCTAGGGATACAGTTCAGGAGTGAAAGATGGCAGTTTGTAAAAGACAAAATTGTCGGTTAGCCGCTAGCTAAGCAGAAAAAGTAAGCGTCTGATAGCCGTTTGCTACCTTAAGTTAACGTTAGCTTCTTAGCCACAATTTCTTGCAATTTAATGTTATTTAATTGCATTTCAGAGATTACTTCAGGAGCATAAAGAGGTGCAAAGCGTTTGCTAGCATGAGCTATTTTCACAAAACCGTTAAAAGGTGACCGTTGAACGTGTTTGGAAATTTTAGAATATGAGCTAATTCAAGCGACACCGGTTTCCTTGACCGGTGGTACCGTTTGACAAGCAAAATAGCCGTTACAAACTCAGCCCCTACCTTCTCCGAAGCTTGCCTATTTTGGTTAGAACTAGCTTCAACCAGTCTGCATTTATACGTCAAATAAATGCTGCTTTTAATGCCGCTGTAAGCGCGTGTAGTAAGTGACAGCTACTGCATTCATTGGCAACACACGTGGTGTTGTTTTCAACGGAAGTAATGTGAAAAGGCCCGGATGATGATCACCCGGAGAGGAAAGACCCCGGATGCTTCTCAAACATCCACAGCGGAGAACGGCGGTCACGTCACACCGTTCTCGGTGTGTGACATGACGCGTCACACGACAAGAATATATATATATATATATATATATATATATATATATATATATATATATATATATATATATATATATATATATATATATATATATATATATATATATATAATTAACATCTAATTGTATATTATTACAATAATAATATATATCCATCCATCCATCCATTTTCTTTCACCCTTGTCCCTCAGTGGGGTCGGGAGGGTTGCTGGTGCCTATCTCCAGCTAGCGTGCCGGGCGAGGGGCGGGGTCACCCTAGACAGGTCGCCAGTCTGTCACAGGGCAACACAGAGACACACAGGACACACAACCATGCACACACACACTCACACCTAGGGGCAATTTAGACAGACCAATTAACCTAACAGTCATGTTTTTGGACTGTGGGAGGAAACCGGAGTACCCGGAGAAAATTAGCCACTATTATTATTATTGTATAATAATTATGTATTATTATACAATAATATATGATTGTTTACGTACAATCATATATTATGATTGTACATTTATGTTAATCGCCATTGAGACGTAATAAAATTCAGATGCTATGACTCGTCAATAAGCGCTCTGCTCTCGAAGAGGTAAACTCCACCCACAGAGCCTCCTTCTCAGTTTTTTGCCGGGTGACTGTTAAGGAGTTTGTCCAGGGATAAAGAGCAAATAGGAACTTTGCTGTTTCTTTCTACGGCAAAATTAATAAACAAACAAAAAAGCAAAAGTTATTCAGTTCTTTTCGTTTGATTTGAAAAATATGCACGATTTGATAAATCTTCTTTTTTCCGTTTTAATGGCTCTAGTGGCCTTTATTTGATAGGGGGCAGACAGGAAAGTGGGAAGACATACGTCAAATGTCACCAGACCAGGATTCGAGCCTGCGAGGAATGACATGGGTTGTGCTTTTCCCCTGCGCCACCACAGCATCCCTTGCAGAAATTCTTTGATCTCCCGTGGCAACCATTAAGCTGGAAGGATAGCTCCGCCTACGAGGCAAAGCGTTTACTCTTGCCAAGCACCACCTTTTCCACAGAGCTCCTCCTTGGAGTTACGGTCTCCAAGTTGAGCCACCACCTTATTTAGCACCCTTTCCCAAGACTTACCCACTTAGCTCCTCCAGACTAGCGGCAGCAGCAATTAGCAAACACCTGTTAGAGCTGTTCATCTGCTGAGCTTATCATAGGAACTACTTCTCAGTGCAACACTGGTAAGAACATTAAAGGCTCAATTAATGTTGTCGTGATGACATGCTGAGTGTGAGAAGGAGACAGTGTTACAGAGGCAAAGGCCCAATTTCAAGGCGTCAAGTCAAATTTCTTTTAAGTCATGTTTGATATATGGAGCAGTTTTATAACAATTGAAGGTAACAGTTACTTAATTGTGCTGTAAAATGACATTACGTGCCTGGTAAATACACAATACTGCCCCTTTAAGGCAGACAAAGTGTCCTTATGTTAAATAGGGGTGAATAATTGTTTTAGGAAGTTTACCGGGTTTTTCTAGTTTCTGTTTCTCATTCAATACACTATTTGTATATTTGTGTGTATTTATTTACAATAGTAATGTGACAATATAATTTTTTAATTATCAGTTAAAAAAATCAGCTCATTCTGCTTTGCGTTGAATGACATAGGAGTTACAAGAACTGATCTGGTCAGCAGATTGTAAAGAAAGATTGAATATTAAATCTTTTGTAAAGAAAGATTGAATAGTTTTGCTGACCTTGGTAATGATGTAGCATTGCTGAAGGTGTAGGCTGCACTGCAGGTGGAGCTAACTGGTCAAATGTGGTTCATTATATGTGGCGGTTCGTTTCAGGGAAGTGGCAGCTGATGCAGCAGAGGAGAGGCATCTGGATGTAGCACCAGGGGGACTTGATTTTGAATACATAACGTCTCACGACATCATATAAATTGGTGAATACGTGTAAACAATTTTTAAAGTGAGTTTAATTTAAAAAAAAGAAATAAAAAGGTAGAATTAGTTGCAGGAATATTTGCTCTTGTTATTCTGGAAGTGCTGGTAATAAGTAATAAGCCAGTTGTAGTTCTTCTGCTGCAAATTACTGGAGAAGAACGTGAGTCGAGAGGAGCGGAAGTGATCGCTGCAGCCGCATTCACGCCTCCATTTGACTGAATGGACTACAAATAGTGGCCAATGGGAGCAGAGACGGTCATCTATAAATCCCATCCCAAGTGAAGGCTGGTCTGAGAGCAGTTAGGACGCCGCCGGTGGTGTGTGTGTGTGTGTGTGTGTGCTCTTCGGTCGGAAACATAGGGATCTTTGTATCAACTAGTAATAGTAGTAGTAGTACCCCCAAAGCCCGAACACAACAGGTAGGGGACTCTTTCAATTCTAGTCCGTTTTATTTGGGCCATAAAGAGGCAGCTTGTCTTTTTAACTGTTTGGATGTTTATTCGGCGGAAGCTTCTTCTTCTTTTTCTTTTTTTTTTCTTTTTTTTGACATGCGTTTTTCACACGGCTAATATGAAGATTTTTAATAGTTATGATAATAATAATAATAACAATAACAAAAAATGTCTTAGATGATTTAAAATCTACCGTTGAGGTGCGGGTTTGTGTCTCTGCTTTTCACCGCCTCTCCCCTCCATCACCCGCCCAGGGAACAGCCATGCCTTTCGGAAACACGCACAACCAGGCGAAGCTGAAATACTCCTCTGAGCAGGAGTACCCGGACCTCAGCAAACACAACAATTACATGGCCAAGATCCTGACTGCGGCCATGTACGAGCGGTTGCGGACCAAAGAGACACCCAGTGGATTTACCCTGGATGATGTTATTCAGACTGGGGTTGATAACCCAGGTAAACGAATTAAAAGACGAACAACAAAATTAAAACAACAACAAAATTAAAACAACAACAACAACAACAAAAAAGTTGATGCTTGATAATCAAGCCTGATTGGCTAAAAAGCAAGACATCAACATTTCGGACTTCGACCTCAATGAGATAAACTAGAGCCAACATTTTGACATAAAAGTTTTATGTGTTACAAACTGCCATCTTGCCTCAAATGTACTTATCTCAGAAAATGTGCAAATTTTGTTACATCATATGCCAAGCAGATTACATAGTTTATGAAAAACTGCCGCTGATAATCCCCAGCTGCTAAGGTTCGTGATGTCATCCATTTCTTGTGTAATAACCTGCAGCGTGAGAAAGCTTATCATATTCCTACACTGAAAAAAGAAAACAGGTGATCAAAAAAAAGTAGTTAATTTGTTACAAGTAATTAAATGAAGTTCCTCTAAGTTTAATGTTTTTGAATTTCAATTGTCATTTTAAACAAACTTTAGTAAGTTTGGCAAACTTCATTTGATTACATGTAAAAAAAAATTAAAGCTGCAGTATGTGACTTGTTGTGAATAAATTTGACATATTTGTTAAAATGATCTTATCCTGGTGTCTGAAAAAAATGGAACTCCTCTGCCTCATCCCAGTACTACAGTACAATTACTCTGGTGCTCACCCCTTCCTGTTTGGTCTTTGCTAGGCTACAGCTGGTTTACCACAACATAGCCTGCCACTAAGGCTAGTTAGCATAGCCACAGATGATGGCGGACTAACAGTTTTTGTGTAACTGTAAGTTGTTTTTCCACCATTAGCACATGTAGCTAATGTACAGGAGATTGATTGACTGCACTAAAACCCTTCTCCTGGCTCTGATTGGTTGCTTTAGACCGGGAGCGGTGCATAGTGACACTGGGAGGAAGTGGGCGAGATTGATCTTTACAGACATTCTCTCTCACACTGTCACGACATGGTGACGGCTTTATTAAATGTAAAAATCATACTTTTCATAAAAGTTACATACTCCAGCGTTGGCTAAATTGAATTAAGTTGGCGCTCCATTCTCTTATCAGTGTAGCGTTTTGTTTTGTCCATAATGTGCTAAGTGAAGTGTAGCCTCACCCTGTAGACCGTGTTTCTGTTTAGCTCTGAGAGCATGGCCAAGCTGTCAATGAAGTGGCTGTCAGCTGAGGATGAGTATCCAGATCTCTCTAAGCACAACAACCACATGGCTAAGGTCTTAACTCTGCCCATATACAAGAAGTTGAGAGAGCGGGTGACACCCAACGGCTTCACCGTAGAGGGTGTCATTCAGACAGGGGTTGATAATCCGGGTACAGTAACAGTTCCACCTTTAAGTCTGATCAAAGTTGACACGTTGAGTTGAGGAGAATGAAGAACTCTATGTAGTGTAATTTTTTATTTTTTGTCTTGCGACGTGACGTTTCCCTGCAGGCCACCCGTTTATCATGACCGTGGGCTGTGTGGCTGGGGATGAGGAGACGTATGAAGTTTTCAAAGAGCTGCTGGATCCTGTGATTCAGGACAGACACGGAGGTTACAAACCCACAGACAAGCACAAGACTGACCTGAACTCAGAAAACCTGAAGGTACTCCGGTTGGGGTTCACTGAGGGGCCAGGGGAGGGATGGGATCGATTTCTAAACAGTCTGTGCGTCCTCTCAGGGCGGCGACGACCTTGACCCCAAGTACGTCCTGAGCTCCCGGGTCAGAACAGGACGCAGCATACGTGGCTTCTGTCTGCCGCCACACTGCAGCCGTGGAGAGCGGCGGGCCGTGGAGAAGCTCTCTGTTGAAGGTGAAAGTCCTGAGCCTGGAGGTGCAGGGAGCATGGCTACTGCTGGGACTTGTAGTATTTATGTGTGATTATTATGCAAAAAACAAACAATGGATCCGTTTTCTGACAGTAAACCTGACTGGAACTTATTGTTGAAGGGAGGATGCCCTCTAGCGGTAGCAGTCTGAAAAATACAGAGCCGTTCAGTAAATGGGAATATTATTGAAAAGGCCATTTATTTCAGAAACTTTATCACCGAGTGAAACATATTGTATAGGTTAGTAACATACAAATGACTTTATTTATTTTACAATTTTACGTCAATGATTAATAAAAATAATTAGACTTAAAATAAAAATATTACATCAGACAAAAAAACAACTTTTTGTATAGAAATGGGATATTATTTAATGCCTGATTTAGGATGCTTTTTTAAAAAGTACTCTTAATTTGAGAAATGAATCTCATCAGAACACATATTGCCACCTTCCTAAAATAAAGGCAAAAGTGATCTTTGCAAAAAAAAAAAAAAAAACTTTTAGCAAAAAATGACAAACCATTATTTCAGGAAGAGGACAATATTCCAATTTATTTTACATGACCTCATTGTTCTGAGCTAAACTAAGTATTTCTGCCAGTCCCGCCTTTAAGTTTAATTTATTTTTTCTGAATCCATAGCCTGTTTTCTTCTATTGTGCCATGTTGACTGATTGATCCATTATTTGCATACAAACGGGCTTGAACAAACCCAGCCCTGCGTTTCAGCTGATGTCTGACGTGTGTCCTCTGTACCTGCAGCTCTGGCCGCTCTGAGTGGAGACCTGAAGGGGAAATACTACGCTCTGAAGAACATGACCGAGGCAGAGCAGCAGCAGCTCATTGACGACCACTTCCTCTTTGATAAGCCCGTGTCTCCTCTGCTGCTGGCCTCAGGAATGGCCCGGGATTGGCCGGACGCTAGAGGAATCTGGTGAGGATTCCTGTTTTTCCAGATATCAGAATGGGCCGACGTTCCAGGCAGAGATGCGAGATCATTTAACAAAAATACATTTCCATGTACCCCATCCAAGTGCTTTCAACTTGACAAGTTCGACCGTCATGGCAAAAAGTTTATAACAAAAAAAACAACCTCAGCTTTTTAACAAAAACTGTTGAAAATACTTTAACTGCATTAGCTGTGTTCAGTGTGAAAGTACTAATTCACTTAATCTAATGAAATGGTGATCACAGTAAACTCACCTTAAAGCAACTTGATGAACACATTAAATGATTCATCAGACTCAATGAATGGAAAACTTAACTTCTGTTTAAAGTGACTGGGAATGTAAACACACTCCAGTACTAACAGTCTGTCTGACTTTCCAAACGTCACCATGGTAACTGACTGCTTTAGTGAAACTAACTAAAGGGCAGGTTAAGACAAGACAACCTGGATATTTGTGGCTTGATAATTAATCTTCTACGTTTGTTTAAAGGCAGAGGCAAAATCAGACAAAGCTCGCTCAACTTTAAAGAATATACAAAAAAACAAAATGCAACCAAATTCTAAAACAAGTGGAACCAGCTTGTGTGTGTGTTTTTTTTTCATTCTTTTAACAATTTGCAGCTCAATGTAACATTGGGATGAAGGTATTCTGTACAATTATTGGTTGAAGTTCATATCTGAACCTTAATCGTCTAACGCCATCTCCTCTGGTTAGGTTTATTTTTAGAGAAATGTGACTTTTCCAGACTAAACTCTGACAGATTGATTAGACCTACAAGCAATATACTCTAGTAGTCCCATGTGTTTTTATACTTTGAGGAAATTGAATAAACTTCACGTGTAAATATCAATGTCATTGAGAATTTTTTTTCTATTTTCAAACTTTCATTTCTGCCTTTTTGGGAGAAAAATAGCTTTTTTCCCATCGTCATCATCCACAAAAACGGAATTAAATTAGTTTTCTTCTGACAGTCTCTCTCATCTTCAACAGGCACAACGACAACAAGACCTTCCTCGTGTGGGTGAATGAGGAAGACCACCTGCGTGTGATTTCCATGCAGAAGGGAGGAAAGATGAAGGAAGTGTTCACTCGCTTCTGCACCGGTCTCACCAAGGTCAGTCAGGATGTTTTCATTTCAGAACCGTTGTCTCGATGAAAGCTGTCCGCCGACCTAACGTCTGGCTTGCACCGTGTCGGTAGATCGAGACCCTGTTCAGGGAGAGGGGCCACGCCTTCATGTGGAACGAACACCTAGGTTACGTTCTGACCTGCCCCTCCAACCTGGGCACCGGTCTGCGCGCAGGAGTGCATGTGAAGCTGCCAAACATGAGCAAGCACGCCAAGTTTGAAGAGATTCTTACCAAACTGAGGCTCCAGAAACGGGGCACTGGTAAGGACGGTCGCCCCGGCGCCGGTTCTTCTCATCCTGTGCAGGTTTGTGTTAGACTTGCTCTTGTCCTCTCTCAGGCGGCGTGGACACAGCTGCCGTCGGCGGAGTGTTTGACATCTCCAACGCTGACCGACTGGGCTTCTCTGAGGTGGAGCTGGTCCAGATGGTGGTCGACGGGGTCAAGCTGCTGGTGGAGATGGAGAAGAGGCTGGAGAAAGGCCAGGCCATCGACAACCTGATACCTGCCCAGAAGTAAAGCCATCCTGAAGAGAAAAAAAAATAATACAAAGAATACTCCTGTTTCTCCCTTCCTGTTCCTCTCTAACCTCCACTATCTTCCCTCAAAGCCCTGCACTCTGATTGGCTGCACTCCCAGTTTCAGTTTTTGACTTGTGTATTTAAAGATCTGAAATGCAATAAAAATGGTTTGGTTCAAGTTGAGATCTGTAATGTTCCTTAACCCAAACAAAGTGTTTTAATATGAAAGATGAGTTTTCAAAAGATTTCACTGAGGGAAATAAAAACCAGGTCATACCTGACCCTATGTGAAAGAAGTAACTGATATGTTTTCTCCATTTGCAGCTCACTCTATCTGAATTATTATAATACAGAGCATGATGTGTTGCTTCTGTGATCTTTTCGCAAACTTCCTGTTGAGTTCTTGATTCTACAGCTTTGGCTAAAACTGAACTCTATTTTCACATATAGTCAGGGTCTGTTAGGCCACTTGTTTTAACTTATAGGGATAAATACAAAATCCTATTTTTAAAACTATCAAGTTATCATTGATAAATGTTTGATCTGAAACATGTACAGGTAAAAACGCAGGATTATGGAAAATCAACTTTTTAGTTTTACATCATTATTTCATGAGAAACATACTTGTCATGTTGCCTTGATTTTTTTTCATGCATGTTTGTAAAAGTCCTTCAATCGCCCATGGCAACCATTTAGCTGTGCACCTCGATGGAGCACGCCATCGAGGTGCTCCTCCTTCATGCTACGTTCTCCAGCTGTTGTTCCAACTCAGAGCTGCCCCTCCCTGTCACCTTCAGACTAGCAGCAGCAATTAGCAAACACCTGGTGGCGCCGCACATTTGCTGAGCTCATGAGCTACTTCTCTGTTCAACTGGAAGAAAGTTAAAGGAACCATGTTGTGATGACTTCCTGAAGGCGGAGTTGGAGAAAGAGCAGGAATTTAAAAAAAAAACACCGGCCCAATTTTAAGGCGTTAAATGAGTAAAATTTCTTAAGTCATTCAATATACATTTTTATATCTGAAGGAAGTTACTTGATTGGGCTATAAAATTTTACTATGTGCCTGGAAAAATACATAATAGTGCCCATTTTAGGCCAAAATCCACACCACTGGCAAATTCACGTTTAAAATGATTCAAGCCCTTTTCTCACAGGAATTGGCAGGCATCTATGCATGATTTTGAAAATAAAAATACAATTTGCATTTTATATATATATATAAAGCATGCTGACATTTCACTCAAATAAATGAAAAAAAAAATCTGGCATACATCAATCAACCCTTGTGATTGACCAGATGTCTGGAAGTTTTTACTGAATTTGATTTCGCTTTAAGGTTGGAGTGTCTCCTTACAACAACCCTAATTTTTAGTTTTCAAGTTTGGACTACTTGGTCGTCTACCAAGAGCCGCATCTAAACCTAAATATGCCAGGTGTATGAATAATTTTGGGCCTTACAGTCAAGAATGACCACATTTATTTTTCCACCACAGCATTGTACAATAGATACATCAACTGATTTAATGTATGGTTTTAAAGAGGGGGAAACTTATTCATTTGAATGTGAGCATTTTAATCCCATTTAATCAGACATGTTTTAATCCCAAAATGTCTGAACTTTAAAAGTATCTATCCTGCTGGTTGTGCTCCAGTGATGAGACGGGACGGTCAGGTTGACAGACGCTTTAATGGAGACATGAGTGAACCTTAACCATGTGGGCATCAACATGGACTTCCCATTATCTCTAACTTTTAACAAAATACAAAACAAAAAAATTTAAAAGTGTAGCAGTGAAGCCATCTTGAAAGCAAGATACATTATTTACACGAGAAAAAACAAAAAGCTACATCTTTTTTTTTTTTTTTTTTACCGAGAAAAATAAAAAGGTGAAATAAATAAGACCAGAAATGCTTTTTTTTTTTCTCCACATTCACAGCATGACAAATCATTTTCAACTTGTTAATGGCGACCCCTGGTGGTCAAAACAGACATTAGTAGATAATTCAGTAATTATTGCCAAAAGCCTGTATCTATACATTATAATGTTCAATACATACTGTGTTTTGTTTAAAAAAAGGAGACATTTGGAAACTGCTACTTGGATGATTGTACAGCTTAAATACCTCTGAATATAGATTTAATTTTTTTTTCTAACTTATACTTTTCAGTCCTTTTGTTCATAGTTTTAAGTCGTTGGCAATTTTGGAAGCAATGTTCTTGAAAGCGATGGATGACCCGGATATCCTTTTGAAGCGGACGCCGTTCAGGGAGAGACGGGGGAGCTTGCAGACCTCCATCTCCCACTGGACCAGATTCTCGGCACGCCCGTCGCCATGGACGCAGAGGAGCAGGAAACTCTCTTGCTGTTCGTAGTCGCAGTTGTTGGCGTCGAGCACCTTGCGGATCTCCCTCATGATGTCGCAGGGCTCCATGGAGCTGGTGGTTCTCATATTCCAGGTGAATCTGAGGGAGCGGGGCTTACTGTCTTTAATTTCCCCTTTCTGATCCCCAGGTACATGGCGACTGTGGGGAGAGACACGGAGGAGAGCTTCACTTAGTTTAGCTAAGAATAAATAAAAACCTTGCTGGGATTGTTTGCAACAAATCCTTCACAGAAGTGACTTTTTTTAGGGTGGGGGGGTGAATGAAACTATAAAGACTAATAAAGCTGAAGTTTTTCTTATTGTGACCTGAGCCGCTCTGAGTTCAGTTCATCTTTATGTCACATTTGGGTTGCAGCACAAAGCTGTGGAGCCTTGAACTAGACAAAATGTAGTCAACAGTCATTACATCTTTCTTTTTTTTTTTTGCTTGTGAAACCAACTTTTTATTCCAGCTTTATTCCAGTTTAAAGGCAAAGTTAAATCTTATTTTAATAATAAAAGCAAAAACAGTTTTAAATAATCTAAGACCATATTTACTCTCGTTATTTTTACTACATTTTGTCTGTGACTTCCAAACTGAGAAAGGGGAAGTAAAAGAAAGTAAAGCAGACTGAAGCCATCTCTGAAAAACCCAGAATATCCTAACATTAAGATTCGATTCATTTGAAGTAAATTAAAAAAAAAACTGTTGATAAGATATTTGAAACAAACGTCTTCCTACCTGACAGATGTAGATTAAAAACGTATTTCTGATAGCAAATGAAAACGGCATCATTCAAAAGATAATGTAAGAAAAATAAATAAATATTGACTAGCTTTAAAGCAATCAAACTGTTTTTAATCTTTTTTTATTTCTGATCATCTCTTTCCATGTTTCCATGTAGCAGAAGCTCCACGTCTTCTTACCGTCACTAGTTTATAAAATTAAAGGGATTGCTTCAACACATTTTACATTATAGCATAAAATCTTTTTTTTTACTTGAGTATTCTAATTTATATTAGATTTATTTGAAATAAATCTATTTCAAATAAATGGATTGTTTTTCTTGTGTTGTTTTGATTTGAAACTCCAGTAATTATTGGCTTAACATTTAAATCTACTTATTTAGTAAATAATTAAATTCTGGTCATTTTTTCTTCTCTGGCTTTACAAACCAGAAAAGAAATGTTTCTTTTCTGGTTTGTAAAAAAAAATAATTCTACTTTTCATATCCATTTTTTCTTTTAATTACTGACAAAAAACACCAAAATTTGACATTTTAAAATAGTTTTTACTAAAACTTCCCCCCCACCTCCACCGCTTTCTGGGTTTTTCATAGATCATGTAAAGGAGTATTTTTGGAGAATCTCAACAGAAACCGGAGACGTTTCAGCAGAAACAAAGGCTGACAAAAGAGCTAGCATGCAGCGTTAGCAGAGCGGCACGTCACACAGCCATGCAACTGCAGCAACAAAGCTTCAACAACACACTGCTGCAACTCCTACACACTCGGGGCAAAGCAGCGCGGGCCTGACGCTACATGGGAAGCGGTTTGGGGGGCGGGGCAGGTATAAGCTCACCTTGAGCCCTCAAGTCTCCCGTTTCTCTCAAACTCGGTTGAGACTCTGAGGCGCCGTGAGAAGATTCACACAGGGAGGCGTGGGGCAGTCGGGGGAGAAGAAAACAACAAAACAGATTGTGGATTGTGCACAACAGAAATCATTTCTGATCAATTTCAGTGAATGGAAAAAAAAAAAAAAGTGTGCGACGGAATACGTGAGCGACGGTGTGAGCCACCACCACCAACAAAAATAAATTAGAAACACAAAGAAAGATGGAAGAGCTGGCTTCCATTAATGTAAGTGAAGAAGAAGAAGTGATGAAAGAAACCAAAACGGTGAGGGTCGTTCATCTGGAAGCAACGACAGAAAACAGAAAAACAGCAGCAACCAAGCAGGTGGGATGAGAAAAGGAAGACGGAGAAGCTGCGAAAAAGTTCTCGGAAAAGATCGAGTCAACGCCTGATTGAAGAGGTTGAGACTGTAGATCTCATGTGTCAATTACTAAATGTTATCAGGATCATTTGGAAGAAGATTAATCGCTTTTCATTCACTAAGTTAGGAAAAGTCAGTGAGCAGATGAAGCTGCCGGGTTTGCAGTCAGCGAGATGTGAAGTTCACAGTCCAGTCGATGTGTTCCTGTGACTGCAGAATGCCAATGACCCAACGTCTAGTCCACCGGGAGGTGAGGAAGACGTCCTGGGCTTCATCATCGGGTTCCAACTCGTGTGTCTTAAAGGGCACGTTTAAAATGAGCTCAGTTTCTGATTGAACAACTTGAGAATGACACGCTGGACTGTCCACTGTCCTTACGAAAACTAAAAACGAACAAAAAAATCTCTCGAGTCTCACGTTAAATACCAGCAGCGTCTACTTTGCAGAATTAAAAAATAAATGCTGCAGACTGACTGCAAAACGTATATTTAAAATAAAAAAGGAAAAAAGAACAATGTTAAATCTATGGATGCACCGATCCACTTTTTCACTACAGATACCAAAATCTGAGGTTTAGCATCAGTTGAACTGACCTAAAACAATAATTCTTTTCTTTTTTAAACAGACATAAATGTACTGAATTACACATTTATTTTCCAACTCCGCACCAGAACAGCTCACAGAAACACACCAACAGTGCCACCAGCTGGTCAAACATGGAAAAACAACTTTCATTTGTTCAGTCAGTGAAATTAGGAGTAGAACAGCCAATGGAAAATAAATAATAAACTGATAAAAACAACAGGTTGACTACTTTGGTCAAATATGTAACAACTAAACTGTAACAAACCTCGTTTCAAATGACTCAGTATGTGCAATTAGGAATTCTAAATATAATGTAAAAATAAATAAAGCATGATGCTGCTCATGCATTAGTAGATTCAGTGTAGAATTAGACTGAATAGATCTGCCCTTATGGATTGAGAACATTGTCACAATTCCTGATCTAGAATTGTTTTCAATATCAGGACCGATCCATATATTAATATGGGATCGGTGCATCTAAAATCAAATCTGTCCATTAATGAGCGGACTGCTTTACTGAAATATTAGTTGATTTAATGTGAAATGATTTCATCTGCTTATGTGAAGAGACGCTGAGAAGTACAGTTTTTCCTCCCTTTAACTATTTTCTCCAATTGTTTCATTTTTTTTTCTCCATATTTACTAAAGACGCACCAAGAAATCAGTGCTGCTGCTGATTTTCAGCTCCACTGACAGACAGGAGCCGCCCTGCAGTGTCCAGATTCAGCTTTAGCTGTTTTCAGGCACGGAACATGTAAGAGGGCATTTAATAAAAAAGAAACCATTTTCACTCCAGATGCTTCACTCTGGTGTGTGTTCGTCACGTTATGTCTTTGATGAGTCGGACACAACTTTCCAGTCCGTTACAGGAGATCAGGTCGTGTTCTGCGTTAGTGTGGCTGGTTGTACTGGCAGAGAGGCGAGCTGACTTCAGCAGATAACAGGAAGGCTGATCATCACAGATGCATGTGAACCAACTCCAGTTTTCAGGCAGATGACCGATCTTTATAAAGCTTGACCGGCCTATGTTGACTTTTGACCAACCTGAATTTTTATTTTTTTTTTTACTGAAAAGTTGCTAAATATAGCGACAACGTTGCTCATTTAGCAACAGTGGGCTGGCTGTTAACAGCCAGCAGGTTTAAGTGCATCAAACCTCTCACAGCAGAGTATAAGAGGACAGTGACTGACCAGGAGTGACTGACCCCACAAGGGGTTTCCTCGCCTCTACAGCAGGGGGTCAACTCTTTCATTTTTGGCTATGACAAGATCCTGAATGTTCCCAAAAAGCCAATGGTACCAGAGGGAGATGAGATCGGCTTCACATGTATTGGCCGATTGTAGAACTCCAAAAACAAAGGAAATATGGGCTCATTTAACGGTTCACTCCTAATTCTTGCCGTTTCTCTATTGCATGATTTTGAGCTGTTAACCTCCGGCTGTCATTAAATACGATGGATTTGGAAATACTTGGCAGATTTCTGAAAATCTGAGGTGAAATAATGATTTACCTTTTCTAGAAAAAGCTGCAGAGATCCGTCGTTACTGCAAGAAACCCTAAACATCCAATACGCTAAAACAGCTAAAAACGTCAAGTCCAAATCGTTTTGCCTGTTTTAACACAGTAAAAATCGTATTTTCCCGTGACTCTCACGGCAGTGTGATGTCACCTTGGCAACCTAAATGAATAATGAGAACTCTGAAATAATTTTACAGACCTCTACTGAAAGTTGATCAAAAACGTCTTTCTGAGGGCGCTCACGTTGTTAAAAGCATTTAGATACAGAAATAACATCTAAATAATGCGACATCAAAACTCTCCTCTGACAGGACGGGTGTTCTGGACAGGCTCCCATCATGCACTGCAGCGAGGAGGAAACAGGACGTGTGGAATACTACAGTTTAACATCTAGAAGAGGACAAGAGGACAAGTGAACAGACGGGACAGACAGCAGGTCCTGGGCCAGCCAAAATGGCGCAGAACAACAAAAAAACACTACATGAGGAGCGACGTCTGAAAACCAGACTGTTTCTTTAGAGACTTCCTCAGGGACAAATTAGGAGATCGAAACAACCCTTACTCTAGATCTTCATCTTCCTACAACTCTCTATATCTTCTGCTCGAGAATCTGAAAGAAAGATTGGAATCTGAGGAAACTGAAACAACGGGGAAAAAAAACGAAGGAAAAAATATTAAAATGAATGGCATGAGGACGGGGCAAAAAAAAGAGGAGGGAAAAAAAGCATGGCAGGATGATGAAAAAGGAAGGAGGAAATAAAAAGAAAAATTAGGAAAGAAAGCAAAGGGCAGAAGACTTACTAAGGGTCTTTCCTCCCTGGGTAGAAGGGTTGGCAGGCCCTGTTTTGGCTATCTGCCGTTTGGCCGGGTCAATACTGACCCTGGGCAGAGAGGAAGAGCAGCAAGAAGGAAAAGTTAAGGACACGAGAAGGTAAGGAAGACAAAAAACACAGAAACTGTGAGGAGAGGAGAGGAGGTGACTCAGCCTAAAATGTCCTGAGGAGGGAAAAAAAAAAAGAAAAAAAAAAAAAAAAAGATGAAAACTCACTGATCAAGTCCCAAGATGTGAAGAGAAGTACGGAGACTCAGAGCTGACAAAATTTAGTAAAAGGTTATCAGACAGGTCAAAAACTACAGAGGGGGGATAAACAGCAACGGCTTCACACCTTTTACTACATTTTTTCACCTCCGCAGACATGAGAACAGAAAAAAGTGAAAGGTGTTTGAGTGAGACTGGAACAGAGTGAAAGGAAGCCCTGCATCGTCATGGAGATGGAGGTTCCCAGAGCAGCCACTGGAGGCCGCTGTCGACCTCAGGGCCAGCACTCCAGGAGCTGTGCTGCACTTTGTGCTAAACACGCCACAGTCTACAGAATGATCCACAAAATGATCCATAACTGTTTTTATCAACCCAAAGCTTTCGTTACGGCTCATGAAGTCAACACCTCGTCTCTTATGTCTTCTGAAGGAACCTGTCCGGTTCTTTAAGTCTCAACAGATAACGTTTAAAACCTTTACAGGGGGGTGGAGGGGTTTCCTCGCCTCTACAGCAGGGGGGTCAACTCTTTCATTTTTGGCTATGACAAGATCCTGAATGTTCCCAAAAAGCTGATGGTACCAGAATGTATTGATAAAACGGATTAAACTGTAAATAGCAATAGCTCTGTGTCCCTTCTTAAAATTACATACCCGAATCAGTCCCAATCAATCAAAATCACTAATTTTGTGGTGCCACTTTAGAAATATTTGCAAAAAATTGTGATATTTGCGCTTATGTATGACGGGTAAATGTGACTGTTATTTGCCGTACGATTGTGGACGAGGACTTATCAAGTAAGGCTGAGGCAGCAATGTAGTAGAAGAAACAAATACTGCCACTTGCAGCTGGGAGTTGGCATCACTTTAATCCGATTTTAAACAGCAAGACGAACACGGTAATGAAACGCCCACCGAGCTTTTATAGGAAAGGGACAAAAAAACCCAGGTTGTGTTTAATCAGAAAATGTGTTTAAGAAGGAGCGAACTAGTCTGTCGTTTGGTCTTTTTATTATTATTCATCAGTTGAAATCAAGAACGCAAACCAGGACTAGCGTACATCTGCACACCTAGAATAATAATGCAGGAGAATAATGTCTAAAGCACCGTCTAATGGCGGCTGTGTTATGCACCATGACGACTGTGGGGCGGAAATGACCCACAGTCAATGGCGGCTGGAAGAAGCAACCCCATGCATGTGCTGACGACTGATTAGTGACAAGCTGCTTCGTTGTTGCTGTTGGTTTATCGGCTGATTGGTCGGCTCAGCCAATCAGCTTTCAGCCACTCAGACCAACCGCAGCCAAACGGAGAGCATTTACACACATGGCTCCTCTCTGAGCAAAACAGAGGACAGAGTTTTACTTCATTACATCAGTGCTAAAGCATCTTTTGACACCATCCGTTTGGAAGACTTAGCAACGTTGGTCTGCTTGGAAGCTGTGTGTGTAGATGCCCCCAAACAGAGCAGGGTGTTAGTTCGGTGCCAGCAGCCCCACTCGGCTCAGAAACCAAGTCGCAGCTTCTCAGTGAGGCCCATCTGGTTATAGTTGGTACAGAGCGGAGAACAGAGCAGGAGTCCTACCTTTTGGCAAACCTGAATGACATGTTTCTACAACAGAGGCAGACAAAGAAACAGTGAGAATGGTGAAAGAGAAAGTGGGAGGAATAAGGGAGGGGAGTGGGGAGGGGAGGGGCATGAGGGGGCTGAGTGCATGAACAAAAAAATGGCGGTGGTTGGAATCGTCGTTTCTCCTCTGATTCATCATGAAATGATTACGACTCTTGTTTATTTTAGGTCAGTCGTCGTTGGATGTCGCTGACCTGACTGCTGCCGCTTCACACACACGTAGGCTGGGTTCCAACAGGAATACACAACAATGAGTTAAGCTAATGTTGGGTTTCGCTTTCAGAAATGATTTTCTGTCTTAAAAACTGAAGGAAAAAAGGAGCAGAAACTAGTTAGTGTGTGTGTCAGTGTGCAAAATATTAACACCCTTTTTAGGCTTGCCACATTCTCATAGAAAGAAACTTCAGTGCATTTTATTTGGATTTCATGCGACTAAGAATAGAGCATAACTGTCAATGGAAGAAAAATACATCTTACCAAGTAAGGACTCTAAAAATAATATATAGCTACAACAGACCCTTCAGAACTCCCCTGTTAGTAAATCATCAATGCAGATAACTATTCTGATGATTAAGAAAATGTACCTGCATTCTGACATCGACTCTGTATTATTGTCAAAATACCAATTATTCTGACCATTAATCGATTAAATGTATATTTAAATTGGCATATTCTTAAACGTTTTTATTTAGCCAATAAGCCTTTTTTACACAAAAAAGGGAAATAATTCAATTAATTTTAAAGAAGAAATTTGAATCTAGTGAAGCTAAAACTATGAGGAATTCTGAGTAAAATATATTTACAGAGAAAGATTTAAATATTTTTGTACAGTTCTGGCTGTCTGTATAACAATTAATCGATTACTGAATTAGTTAACGGTTATCTCAATAATTGATTCATCATAATTAATAGTTTCAGTTAGAGAATAAGTGGAATCATGAAGACCCAGGAACCCAGTGGACCGGTCAGGGAGAAAGTTCTGGAGCCTTAACCGTATCTGACTGCAGTGAATCCATCTGAAAACGGCATCAGCTGCTGGTTCCTCCACCGAAACAGAGAGGCTGTAAAAGGAGCCAGTTATTCAGAGAAACAGCCAAGAGGCCAAAACGTGAACTTTATGGATGAGCAGCATGAACTCAAACATACAGCCAGAGCTACAATGGAAAGGTTTGGTTCAAAGCATTTCTTTGTTATAAAATGGTCCAGTTCAAGTCCAGACCTAGCTCCTTTTGAAAACTGATGCTCACAAAAAAAATGTTCTATAATATGAAATCCCAATAAAATACACTGATTGTGATTTGAAATATGTCAAGAGGTGTGAATACATTTGCGAAACACTGTACGTTAGATGAAAAACAACTGTTACCAAAACACTGCTGTGTATTGATTTATTGAATATTTATCTGGTCAGGGTCAGTTACCCTGATCCTCATTTTTCATCGTTTCCCGTTCCTACAGCTGGAGTCCAGTTATTCCATCTGAAGCTCCTTCAGAGTTTCTCAGCAGCCAACCAGGCAGCGACATGAACTACTAAGATTTAAATATATTAATAAAACTTATAAAAATCATGATCCAAACACTGAAGTACTCCCATACAAGATGTTGATTAGGGATTAGGGCTATTGTAGAAAGAAAAAAGGAAGCAATTTTCCACCAAAAAATGTTTTTAAAATTGAGATTTTTTTTCTTGCAAATTTTCAACTTTCAAACTCAGAAATTGCCACATTTTTTCTAGAAAAATTTTTTGGTGGAAATTTGCTCCTCTTTTTTTCCTATCCACCATGGCCGTCCCCCTAGCATGGACACAGGTAGGACACAGCACTGTATTCAACGACCACATGAGGTTATCGTCTGCAAAGGGCCGGGATCATCCTGAACGTTCCAAGTTGGAAATAAGCGACATGTTTTAGAACAGTTGTGAACTGAACTCCAGCCCAGCTTGATAAACCTGCTGAGGAGCACGGACACCTACCTGCGGGTGAGTTTGGACGTGAGCTTAGAGAACAGGTTGCTGGTTCCACGGCTACGGGTTTGGGACAGGGGCGTGGCGTCGTGGGACAGGGTGGGGGACGCCGGCGGCCCGTTGTATGTAGCGGTGCGGCGGTCCCTCAGCTGGCCGCCGTGGAAGGTGCTGCGGCTGGCCGTGCCACGAGGGAAGCGGAGGCGGTCGGGCGTGGTGGCATTGCTGATGCTGTGGGTGGATGCCACCGGGTTCCTCTGGTCGCCGGGCGACACAGCAACACTGTCGAGGCGAAAGGAGGGAGAGGTCATGGTCTGACGATGCTTCACCTTTAACCTGCATTCCGGTTGTTTCAGTGCAGCGAGATAACATGCAAAATATTGAATATATCTGAAATTATTTAATCTGTGTGCATAACAAGATTTTTAAAGAGTTCCAGTTTGAAACGAAAATTGAGACTGAATTTGGATTTTGAGACGTCAGATATAAACAGAGAAAAATGTATTTGTCTTTGCAGATGGATTTAAAACAATGACACATTTCAGCACATGGCTGGAAAACCAAAGAAATCTGAAACACAAATATAAAAGTGTTAAGCGTAGCATAGGGCTGGGCGATACTTTTCACACCAGATCCAATTTTTTTTAATTTTTATTTCTTGACAAAAAGAAAATATGTTCAAAAAAGTGGCTTTTACTTTAGTCAGCCTTTTCTGAGTTCTACAATGGAGTATCAGGGCCAGGCTACAGGTATTATTGTTTAATTATAAGAATATAGTTATAATAATAGCAGAAAAGACACAATTTAACCAAAAGCAGGAAGTTTGCATATAGAGTTATGATTTGACATGACAAACCCAGTCTGTGTGGTTCTTTCAGCTGTTTGCACAGCTGAAACTTATTAGAACTTTGATTGTTTCAAAGTTCTAATAATTTGATGTGTTAAGAAATTAAGTATTACCATATTTTAAATATTACATTTTTATGTAGGAACTCATAAAATGACTCCTTTATTATACTTAAATGACCTAATTCTGGTTGTGTTATGACTATATTGTTGTATTATTTTGATTCTATTGTTGTACGACTTTATTCTTGTGATAAATAAAATAATACTTTTAAGCCTGGCCTTAGTACTTAGTCATAGAGCTGAATTCAACATCCAAATAAAAAAAAAATCTGTAAAGCAGGCTTTCCAAAGTGACGTTGAAATCTGACGTCACTTTGAACCATGTAATCTAAAGAGTGCATTGGTAAAAAAAATAAAATAAATAAATTTAAAAAATCCAGATTTCCCAGAGATTGACCTTTCAAGATGAAAAAAATTTGATGGATTGTTATAATAAACTCATCACCCAGCTGTAGTAAAAAATTGAATTTTTTGATCATTTATCTGTTAAAATGATGAGTTACTAGAACTGGAGTTCTTCCTATTCTCCTTAACAGCATGAATTACTAGAATTAGCCCAGTTTCAATTGTAAATCAGCAAGTTAAAGACAGACATTCATAAACTTGGGAAAACCTGTCTCATGTAAATTCACTTCACTTCAAACTACAACAGAAAAACAAAAGCCAGAGCAGCTTTCCACCCCGTACATGAATGCATAGAGGTGCAGAGTGAAGGGAGGACAGATGATGAGCAGAGGACATCCAATAGGAGGTGAGCAAGATAAGAAGTCCAGGGTCAGAGTTCACAGCAGAAAACTGAGGTGAGATCAGGAGCAGGTTGTTGATGTTCGCTGCAGCAGCAGCAGGGGATCATCAGGGGAAGGATGGAAATATGACAATATTCGTTGCTAAATCCCAGAGATTCACTCATCAGAATTTTGTGGCTCGTTTCCAACAACAACACAGTATTTAATAAAGTATAAGATACGTTCCAATGAAGCTCATTTGACATATTGGAAATAGCTTTTGAAAATTGAAAACCAGTTTAATACGGTCAGCTATTTAACATACTTTGGAAACACTTTTTGAAGGGGGGTGAATAAGACTGTCATGACACTTTCATAAACATGACATAAGACCCGTCATGAACATGAATAAGCCTTCATGAATATTTATGACTGTTGTCATAAAGCGTCATTTGGTAAATTATGACACTTTTAAAACAAAGTTGACATTATTCAAAATGTCTGTTATGACAACTTGACATTAACCAAGAAATCATTACTGATATAAATTTTACCTTTAATAACAAAGTTACCTAATTTTTAAAGTGCGATCAGTAATACTTTTAGGACAAATTTATAAACAAATTAGAAAAATCTTAGAACAAATTTACTGGCTAATTTCAGCCAGTCACTGGTCTGGCTAATTTCAGTCAGCCAACCTTCTTTTTTCCCTTCAGATAGTTTTTGCTGAGATCTGACCATTTCTGAATGGCTGTTCACATTCTGACCGCTGCCGCCATCAGACTCCAGGCTGGACGGTCTGTGGCGACCAGGGAGGCCCCTCCTCACACAGCACTCTGTACACTAAGGTCAAGACTGATGCTGCACATGTCGTCATGTGTTGATCAGTTCTGAAGCTGAGCAACAAAATGATGACTAGTAACAGGAAGTGACATGTCAATGTGGTTAGCTTGAGGCAATGGAGCCTAAAAGAGACAAAGCGGATACCTGCAACTCGGATGAGTGGTGGGTTTTTTTTTTTGGGTCCCATGTTTTTGGGAATAACTAGCATGATATAAAGCTCAAAAAAGTCAATTTTACAAGATACTGTCCCTTTAAATAGAGAAGCAATGATTGCTTCAAACATTATTCAATCTGGCCTCTTCCTGCTTTCCTTCGTGTAAAATCTGGAACACAAGAAGGCATAAGTTTGGAAAAAAAACTGGGTCCGGTCCATGTCTGATTTAAAACTACAAATCAACAGGCCAAAAGTCATATGGGCAGCAGAGGTGAATTAGAACCATTTTTACAAGCAGTAAGTATGGACCAACTAAATGAAAGTCATTTGTAGGCTGAAAAGTGTAAATTATCCTCAAACATGCTGACATGTTGAAGATCTTTTTACTTGTGTTTAATAAGTTTAATATACGTTTTTGTAAATGTATTCCGTGCTTTAGTTGCAGGGTTACAGCGTGAAGCTGCATGTGTGGGTTAGCAGGGCAAAACAGGGCTGATGCATAACAGGAGACAGACGGGGGGTGGACTGGGAGCCCTGCTGTCTTACTTGGCCGAGCAGCGGTCCAGAGCGTAGTAGGAGTGGGGCAGGGTGGCCCAGTCTGCCTGACAAGCATACAGAGGGCTGACGGTTTGATACCTCTGCTGTACCGAAGTGGACGAGGCGCCGAAAATGACGGCAGCAAAGGCAGAAGAAGAAGAGGGGCTAGTGGCACAAGCCATCTCAGTCATGCTGGGCATGCCGAAACGATGAAGGGAAAAAAAATACACATCCCACATCACAAACAGGTGGGGGAAGAAAAAAACCCAACAAAAAAAAACACGAGACAAGGTGGAAATAAAAGGAGGAACAGAAGAAGAAAAACAAAAAAATAATAATCAAGGAATAAATTGGACATTCCTAATGAGTGGTTCAAACTGAAAACTTGCTGTTCAGGCCAAGATGCGAGATCACGGCTGATTGATTTCTGGCTCTCACCTGTTCTCCTTCCCGTTGGGGATGACCGAGAGGCGGTCCGCGTTGTTCCTGTCGCTGCAGACGTACGTGTTCCTCCTGGTCATGCCTGCTGAAGCAGAGTTATTCTGCAGAGCAAAAATGGAGGACAGAGGCTCCAGGTCAAAACTCGATCATTCAAGATCTCAAGCTTTAGGTAGAAGCAGGCACATACAGAGTTTATGCAGGTTGCATCAACTCAGATTTAAGACTTTTAAAGACCCATTTAAGACCATCAATAAAATTTACTAGTAATATTACAACAGTGACGTACAAAAGACATGCAGGGGATCAAAACTGGAACACTTCTGGGCTTTTGCCAGCAGCTTTGAGCTTCTCACATGGCATACGACCTTAGCTAGCTAGCAAGTGGCTTGTTACCATTAGTCTCAACTACCTTGAGTCACAGACCAGCTTGAGTGAAGATGTCTGCACATGATTCAAACTAGCTAGAGAGCCATATCCTAGCCTCTAACGAGCTAAAAGATAGCTACTCGTGGCTTGCTTGTTTGCTAGCCAGCTAACAAGTATTAGCAGCTTGCTAGCAGTAGCCCTAACCTCTTTCCACCCCTTACATGAGAGTGAAGCTGAGGAAGAAAATTACTGGAGTTTCTTTTTAAGAGGAAGAAACGGACCGTCACTAAAAGATGTGACCGGAAGACAACTGCAAAAACAAAAAATATCTTTGGAGAAGAATCCAATAGAGGAAGCTGATCTCAGGCCCTTTATGAACTGGGCTCTACAGACTGGGTATGTGGGTTACTCACGGTCGGGCCGGTGGTGGCTCCTTTCTTCCGCTCAGGGATGTCAGCCTTGTTGGGGTTGTTGGCGTTGCCCAGCAGGGGGCTGGAAGGCGGACCGCCTCGGCCGCCGGGGGTGCCAGGTTTCCGAAGCGGAGCTCCACTTTCGTCCTTTGCACTGTTGTCCGCTGTGGTGGTCTGGCTTCTCTTTGGATGAGCCATCCCTGGAGGAACGTTCTGACCGACTAACGAACAGCAACAATATCATTTTAAACGGTTTCATCCAAGCCATCTTGAACAACTACTCAAACGCATTAACCATCACATCTTTAGGTTGCAATCAGTGGTGCAACGGTAAATCTGCCCCAATTTTCTTAATTTTGCATAAGACAGACTATAGCAGTGATAAAGTGAACGACCTGCAGGCTGCTCACCTTGCTCACTGTAACGCCTCTGTTTGTGGTTGGAGGAGACGCTCCTATGCACTTTGAGGTGGGATGGCGACTGGCCGTTAAGCTCACTGTTTGGTCTGGGTTTGGCCAGAGACAGATTGCTGCTGGAGGCAGAGTCGCTGGGCTCCAGCTGATATGGAAATATGCATAAGTCAAAACACGCAGGGCAGAAAATATTTTTGTCAACAAGAGAAACGGAGCGGTGTGTGTCTCTGTACCTCAGACGCTTTCCTGCCCAGCAACAAGTAGGTGGCTGTGATCTCATCATACTTCATCTTGGCCAGGGAGTCCTGGATCTCCTCCAGGTTATAGCCCATACCCACCATCACATCTGCATGAACAACATCAAGGAGCTCATTAAAGCTGAACATGTGCACCCAGAGGACAAAAGGCTAAAAGACGTTTTAAAAAATACACACGTCTTCAGCTAAAGTGAACCATTGGAAATTAATAATTAAATAATCAAACTTATTTTTGATGCACTTGTTGGCTGGGGCCAGAAATGAGGAGATGACTGTAGAGTTCATGCTGGTTGAATTAGAATAAAAGCATGACTGTTTTCCTAATATTTTAAAGAACATTAGTAAGTATACAATGCTTTAAATAAAATTATAACAGCACGAACGGAAAGAATACAGGAAATGCAAAGGGTGTTTTCACACCTAACAGTTCTGTAGACTAGGTTTGATTAGGGACCAAAGTTGCAGCATTTGTTCCATTTTCAGCTGCTACAGTTCTCCTTCACTGCACTGTCAAACCAACCGAACCCTCTGAGCAACCTGTCCTCCCCCTCACCTGTGGTGGCGCTCCACCAAGAACCACTGAAGGAAACAACAAGAAAACCCCTGGAGTAAACATCGAGTGCCACTTCAACTTAGTTCCCATCTGATCAGAACACCTTCTGGCACATGTTTGTGGTGTCCAATAAATGCTTTCTGGTTTGTATTGTAAGAGAAAGTGGAAGACTTCTTAGGGAAGAGTAGCTGCTGTGTTCAGACGTCCTGCCGATGTCCACCCGGTCAGAGCAGGCTGCTCGCGTTGAGCAGTGATATCATTAATACTCTGGTATTAAATGTTAAAAGTGCAGGTGAACTCCACCTGGAGACAAACTGGAGTTTCTCTCAGCAATGTCCAACTTCCTGTGCATCAGAGAGAAGAAGAAACAAACAAGCTGTGCTTCTCTGGCCAGGCAGAACTGGATCTGTCATCTTCCTCAGCCTGATCTCATCTTTCTCACTTTCATCCTGCAGCTCCTCTAACACTTCAGCTTCTTTCTCAGCTTCACAGTTCAGCTCCGCCGTAGAACTGCGAATCGCTGACTTCCAAAAGAAAAGATGCTCGTGAAAACTATTCAACAAATGTGGTGTGACTAAATAGTGGACATGATTTTTAAAGAGTAGAATAAGTCAGCCAGCAGACGCCGTACTTTTATGCTAAAGTCGGAAACGAGTGAAGACTTTGGGTGGTTCACATAAATGCCTCTTGTTGCTTGGCGCAGAACAGAAACTAGTGTTCTTTTCTGACGTTGAATGGTCAGTTAAAAAAAAATAAAAAATTCAGCCTCTGGGAGAGATTTTCCTGTTCTTATGTTTTAAGTGAAAGACTAATTTAGACAGCATAACTGGACCAACAGTGACCACCCTGGTGCAGAGAATGACACTTTTACAAGAGGAACAGTTGCACAGTTAGATAATTGCAGTACTTTCAAAATATATTGGAGTTTATAAAAAACCTCCAATATATTCATAAATAACAGAAATATTTACAGACAGGGAAGACGGGTAATTTGAGTGAGTGACAGAAGCCTTCCATCCAACACTAAACAGAGGAAACGGCCTCAGATTTCATCTTTCCAACACCTGCTCTGCAGCCTTGACTCGTCTCCTCAGTCGTTTTTCAGCAGTGGATAAATGTGACCAAAACAACTCGCATGGCATCTTTTGGGACTTGTTTGGATCATCGAGCGCCAACGGCCCAAACATTGATGAACAGTTCCTTACGCCTCCTAATTGCCCCACAACTGACTCCAGCAGCCCTCTGACCTCCGGGTTCAAGTCAAGGCCTTATTGTTAAATATATTTTTATTATAGAGGGTCATTGTGAAATGTATAATCACAATTGTGATCTAAGCATTACCAAAGAATAAAGCTGGCATGTTTCTAAGCTTATCACCCTACCTAAAATGGAGGATATTTCCGCCTGTAAAAGTTAGATTTATGACCAGAATTTAGACAATGCTTAAATCTTAGATTTCTTCTCTGAGTGATGGTGAGTTCACACCAACACATGTTCACATATAGCCAACCTCAGCTGCTGTTATGCAACAGCTCCCCCTTCTATTTCCAGCTCGTGTAATGGGGAAGGTTTCTGCCGTTCTGCACATGCAGCCGCACGGCTCGTGTTCATTTATTCATCGTCACGTTTCCTCCTTCCTGAGCTCCTCGGCTCCGACATAATGACTCTGCTCTGGCATTGAGGAGCCGTAACTGTTCCAACATTTAGCACATTCAAAATTCACACATCTTCACGCTGGACCGGAAACGAGAGCCAATGAGCTGAGCAGTTCTGAGGACAGCTGTCGTCGTTGGTTACCTATTCTCTTCTGATCTGTGATGTCCAGTTCTGGTTCGGTGTAAGGCTTCAGCTCATCCTCCTCGAATCCCGAATTGATCCACCGATCCTTCATGATTTGCTAAAAAGAAAGCAAAATGACAAGTTAAGCCTCATTCATATTATATTTATGAAATCAACATTTGTTTTGTCTGATTTTGTTATTTTTACACACAGGTAAACAGCTGTGAAAGTGTTGCTGGAATTACAGATTGGATGTGAACCGATCACATTTAGATTAGATCAGTTAACATTCGTACTGAACTCAGCTGCATCCCATCTGGAGTAAGTGTTGCTTTTAATTTGCAGCAGATCAATGGCTGTGTGGAGTTTTGATGACGGCCTGTCCAAACTAATTACCACAGCTCTGATGTAACTGTCACAGTTTCAGGTCAACAGTGTCACATCTACAGCAGACCGACCAGCATCGCATGCTTCTTAGACTGGATTTTATTTTTTAACAAGTCAGTGAAGATATGAGCTTGTTTATGAGGTTTTTTTATTTTACATTTTACACCAAAAACATAGGTTTATAGTCATATATCACAATTTTACTTTCAGAACTATAATCCATTATGCATTCTTTTACATCGTTTTGTGTGTAAAACAGTGTAAAAAGAAATTTCTGCATTTCAAATGTCGAACATTTCTGAGATTAATCTCAAAATCTCCGTTTTTTTGGTGGAAATTTCCTCTTTTTTCTGTCTATAATGACTCTAATATGCTGTTGTAGTTTTGGCATGCTGCTCCCTCAAAACCCACAAAAGATGTGCTACAAATATAACAAAATTATAATTTTAGCTTCTTTCTTTAGAAGTTAGCAGGAAAAATGTCATACCCCATATGTCAAAACTATCTGTAGTTTTTTGACAGATGATCAGGCTGAAGGACTGCCTGGGGTAACTCTGCTGCCTTTCAGGTATTGTGCAACAACAATATCTAAAAACTAAATTTTATCCAGATCAAGAATGAAAGTTCCATATTTTGCAATTATTAGCAAACAAAATTCATTTGCGAATGGTGACCGTTTTCATACAGGATATCTAAAATATTCATAAAAAAAAGATGCATTCTGGATAGCTGATGTACTTCTGTGCAATGCCGCTTGGAGTTTGCAAAACAGCCAATCCTGGAGCCCCATTTACCTTCCATGGCGCTGATTGGTTGAACCTTCAAGTGTATAGATACAGAAGGCCAAGGTTTGCTTCTGTGAAAATGTTTTCCACTGTGTGTAATAATGCACATGGAGGTATGTTTGGTATCTGAACCAACAGCTGATTGTAAATAAAACCAAATAATTTAACAATTGTACTTGCTTTACAGAATGCATCTATTCTTTCATCAGTTCGATATGAAGGGAGAGAGCTGACTGCATTAAATTTGGTAAAACAACAACAAAAACACCAAGAGAAAAACAGCTCAAATGTATTATTCATAGTTACAACATCAAAAAGGAGGAGGAGGAGTGTGGGCCAGATACACACAGAAAACAGGACACTGTGGGCGTTAGAGATGATGCATGGGCAGAGGGGGGAGTGAGGAGGGGGTCATTCTCCAACGTGCTGCAGGGAGGGGATTAAGAACCAAGTAACATATTTACATTTTCGGTGTCCTCCCTCACCTCGAGAGTACCACGCTTGGCCGGATTCAGGACCAGGAAGCGTTTCAGGAGGTTCTCGCAGTCCGTGGACATGTAGAAAGGAATGCGGTACTTTCCTCTTAGAACGCGCTCGCGCAACTCCTGCAGAGAATAAAGGGAGGATGTTAAAAAAAAAGAAAGAAAAGAATGCAGATCTTAAAGTCATTATGCAAGACATTAGAAGGAAAAAAACACTCATATTTTGCACCCAGACCAGAATGGATGCATTAAAAATAGATATGCTATATATAACACCAGCAGACTCAGCTAATCAGTCCCTCCAGGATTTCTTGCAATCAAAATTTAAAAATATTTCCAAAGAGTTTTCCAAATTTCTTTTTCTCATTAAAGCTCCAGTATGTTAAAATGTTTTTACATTTGTTAAAAATTATGTTGTGACAGAACAGCACGAGACAGAAAATCTGTGAAGAAACAAAAACAAAACAGCTCCTCTGCCTTCACCAATTACCGTATTTTTCGCACTACAAGGCGCACCTTCAATGAATGGCCCATTTTAAAACTTTTTTTGTTCCGTACTCTATTATTACACATCTGCATTTGTAAAGAACGAGTACTTTATATAGTAGACTGCCCCAGTCATTGTTTCACTCACGGTGTTGGTGTTGCGAAATTATGCCCAACTGCTTTCTGGGTAACACAGACCAACTGACACGCTGCCGCCGCAGTCTCTGTCTCTCTCAAGAGGAGGGGCTTAGTGCTGTCAATCACTCTCTTGCTTACCTCCCTTCTTGTTCTCTGCTACCAGTTGGTAGCCACAAATGCTAAGGCTAGTTAGCATTTGTGGCAAAACAGTTTTTTTTTTTTTTTGGAACAGTAAGTTGTTTCTCCACCATTAGCACATTTAGCAGGATGTAAATGAGGATGATTGACAGCGCTAAGACCCTCCTCCCGGTTGTGATTGGTTGCATTTCTTTAAATCGCAATTCTAGCTGCGGAAAGAACACCAGGAGCTTGATGTTTTCACAGATTATCTGTCTCATACCAAACTATCACGACACAGTGACAGTTTTAATACATATGAAAAAAAAAAAGAACATTTTGTATCTGTTACATACTCCAACATTACAAACTCTACAGATAGAAGATAAAGATAATGGCAAAGAAAACAAGCAGAAAGATTGGACTCATGGACATTTTTCTTTAAATAACTTTGATAGCTCAGTATTAGTTACGCTAAATATAGATCACAGATTATAACTCTTCTTTTAGTAAGGCAGCAGCACAAAGTAGTAGAATTAAGAAATACTGCCAACTGCAGGAGGGAGTTTGACAATTTTTTGACTGTTGCAGAAAATTTGCAATAAACTCACAATTATGCGTTAAATCAACAAAAAAATAATAAAAAAATAGAACGATTTTGCATGAATTTTTGCCATTGCGTAAAACTGGAGGAACTGTCTAATAGACTACCACAACATCCAAAATAAAACTGGTTTAATCGTTTCGTCAGATTTCGGAAAGGCATTTGAGAGGGTGAATTGGAAATTTCTATTGTAGATAAATTTGTACTTTGTAATTTCTTGTCGATCAGAATATTACAGCTCAACCAATGCCTGTGTAAAGAGAAATGGTTGGATTTCTCAGAGCTTTAGTACCGGACTGCGCTGACACCCTGACTTCACTGCAATGAAACCACGGGCAACTGCGATTCAACAAAAGAAAAATACTTATTGAATTGAAGCAGCCAATAAACCACACAAAAATTTGTATATATGCTGATGATGATCTGCAGATTTTTTTTCTTTCAGATTGTTAAGAACAAATCAAAATCCACTTCCATGTCATTCAGCCAACCATCTGTTTACATACTGAGAACATCGAGTAACTAGGCATCAATATTCCCAACAAGCTGACAAGTTTGAATTACACCCCATTAATTAAAACAGAAGACATGGATTACGATCTATATCAACATAGATTTAGAAAAATATTACATTAAACTGCTCTCTCAATTCATCATTTTTAATTACAAAATGCTAGACTGCATCAGAACTTTGCAGAGAGACTATAGGAGAAAATACTCCTGTGAACAAGTCAGAAACCAATTTAAACCTAGCCAGTAATCGGAGCATGAAGTCACACACACTGTGATCCTACCTTTAGGTTCTGTCCATCAAAGGGCAGGGAGCCACTGACCAGCGTGTACAGGATGACCCCCAGACTCCAGACGTCCACTTCCGGTCCGTCGTACTTCTTCCCCTGGAAAAGCTCCGGGGCTGCGTACGGCGGGGAGCCGCAGAACGTATCCAGCTTGTTGCCTAAAGTGAACTCATTGCTGAAGCCGAAATCGGCAATCTTTATGTTCATGTCTGCGTCTAGTAACAAGTTCTCCGCCTTTGAATAAAAGAAAGGGGAAAACGTTACAGAAAGTACATCTGGGGTAACACTTCCAACACATACCACCAAACAAGAAATCAAGACTGAACAATCCATACCATTTAGTTATCAAAAAAAAAAAAAAGTAGAATTCTGAAGTGAACAATGCTGGCGACATGATGTTTAGAAGACAAATGAGAATTATGAGAAAATGTTTATTTGTCCATTAAACAAAGCATTAAACCGACACACAGGGCCGAGGTGTTGGTTGTCCTTCATCCATAGTTAAAATATATATTTTGTTGATCTTTTGTTGATTAAAAGAGATGACGTTTTTACCTAAAGTTAACTTCATTTTTTCCAGTAGAGGTTAATTTGTGAGCCGTTTTCTTTTTTTTTTTTTTAAAGAACTGAATCATTAGCAGGAGATGCTAATGTTGCTACATGACTGCACATGTAGAGCAGGCAGAGGAGGCTGCTCTGAGCTCCTGTCTCATTAGCCTCTTCATGGATCATTGATGATCCGCAGAGGAAACGACTCAGCAGCTCATCTTGGCTGAAAGACTTTCTCTGCTCTACGGCTTAAAAAAAATAATGAAAAAAAAATGAATCACCGAAACATGAATATTTACACAAGGAAAGCACAAAGGGAGCGGCACGGCAACGGATGTAGCAGGAGCCACGTGAGAACAGTCCGAGACTTTGGCGTGTGTTTACGGACACACTCCAGTGGAACGCAGTGATCCAGTTCAAGACAAGCGTTGTCAGGAGGCGGCTTTCTGGGCCAAGTTAGAAACGAAGTTCTGACGACCTTTTCTACCAAGTAAGTCAGACATGACTGGCCTTCCAGGAGGGGAGTAGCATTAAGCCCTCCTATTATTGAAATTAATATTTTCAAAAGTAAAACTGTGTGTACGACTTTAAAACAACATGCATTTTGGTGCATGGAGTAAAATTATGGAATAGTTTGGAGGAGGAGTTAAAGAAATGCTCTACTAAAAATCAACTCAAAACACTGTAGAAAATAAAAAGATTAGATCAGACACTTTTGAGGTAACAATAAGGAGAATAATTTGAGGTTTGCAACTTATATTGTTAAGTTGCAAACCTTAACAATATACAGCCCTGAAAATTTATTCTGTATTTGTGACAGATTAATGCAAGATGATTCTTCCTCCAGCTCCTTTTTCACTCATGTATAGTGTTGTAAGAAAATGTAAATTAATGAAATTTGTTAAATCAAGCGAATAAACTGATTTATTCTTTAGTTGTAGTAAAAAAGAAAAACTATAATTTTTCCAGAGTATGTAAAGTTTGATCTCTAAGCCCCACTGCCGATTTCCACTATTCAATACTTTTAACTTTGTATTGTGAAGTGTGAAAACTTCCTGCGTGTATTTTCAGGTTTGTGATGATGTTGCTGAACTCACCTTGAGGTCTCTGTGAACAATGTGCTTCTGGTGGCAGTACTGCACCGCCGACACAATCTGTACAGGGAGGGGGAGACGAGCAAGAGTTCAGAACAGTGTCTGTCTGCTGTTGACTTGTCAAACTGTGATAAAGGATGTGGTGGAGAGCGCGATGCGGTTGGCGCCAACAGGAAAGATAATACTCTGTGAAGGTGGTGCTAAAGACAGGAGAGAGGTGAGAAAGTACAGGCAGAGGCTTTTCATCACCAGCAAAGGCCGAGTCCTGCTGCGCCTTACGACACTTATTCAAACCCCTTCAGCTTTTTATGGCACATTATGAAAGCAAACTTTTATATGGTAAACATGAAACAGTGTTGCAAGTACACATGGCTTTCAGGTTTTATTAACGCATAAATCCTTTGAAAAGTGGCATGAAGTTGTGTTTTGAATTTAAATTCTGGTCTGACCAGAAAACCTCCTTCTACATGTTTGCTGTATGATTTACATGGATCATAAAAATGTCAAGACTTCTTATGGCTTTCCTTTACAATGACCAGGAACGGCAACTTTATTTGGAAAGCATATTTCACCATCAGGGCAGTTTAAAGTGTTTTACACGATTAAGAGAGAAAAAAAAGTGGCACATTGCTCTTTAGTGGCAAAATAAAGGAAAGCAAAAATAGGCTATAATTCATGATATTGCAGTCATTATAATTCAAAGGCAGCTCTAATAAATAGATTTTAAGCCTCAATTTAAAGGAACTCTGTTTCAGCAGACTAGAGGAGCATAGCAGCTGAATGGGATGCAGAGCAGACCAGAACCAGAAGACCTGAGAGGTCTGGAAGGTTGTTACAACGAAGCCATTTCCAATAAGCAATACATTAATTCATCGCATGTTAAATTGAAACGTATATTGCAAACATTTATTGTTTTTTTTTTTAGTGTCTATCTACCAAAAACTGGATGATAAAAGTCCTCAGTCTGGTGCTTCGGTCTCAACTGGCCCTTTGTTTGAAGGACAGTTTTGTTTACAGAAACTCAGAATTCATTTTATTTGTCGTTTTTGGTTTTTATTTATTTCGAGATATTTAAATGTTTTCCAGTGTTAAATCTTTGCAAGAAATGATTGCATATTAATCTTTGAGGACTGTACATTAATATGACTATCATTATATTTATATTATTATTATTACTATTATTATTATTATATTAGTTGAAAACAGTCTTAAAATGACTTGTTTATTGTAATAACTGCTGAGACAATTTATCCCAATATGAGCAAAGTTGGTTAAGGTGACAGGCCCAGCCACACCTTATTGAATGTGTTGCCAGGTTACTTAAACTTTTCACTATGGAAGAATTGATGACGTCACCAGGCTTAAATAGTTCAGCATTGGGCCAGCTTCTTCCCCTGGCTGAGCGCTGTGTGTTATTGGTACGGAGAACTGATTCAACTTCTCTGTTCATTCTTCAGACAGGCAGCAGAAGGAGGCGGAGTCAGGAGCAGAGGTGTGAAACCAGAACACTGCAGGGGGAGAAAGTTAGGTACCTGTCTAAATTTAGCCCTGGCCTCCTTTTCCTTCATTCTTCCGTGTGCAACCAGGTAGTCGAACACCTCACCTGCAAACACAAACAGGGAGGTCAGAAAGCGCCTGATGGCGACTAAGGAAAGGTCGGGACTCCAAGTGGGAGAGAGACAGACGTGCTGAAACCGAGCGAATCACGACTTCTAAAGCTCAGCAGATAAAAATAACATTCTCATGCAGCTGGCGCGCTACGCCCCCCATGTGCATGGTTTGAGGGCATTTCTTGAGCATACTGACGTGCTCTAACTCCAAACTGAGCCCCTCCTGGAGGCATAAAGCTGCTGCTGCAGAGTTCCAGGAGCAGATGCTTCCCCGGTTAGCACGTCTACACACCGCTAGACCGCTGCACGGCTACAGCCGGTTGTGTTCTGAATCAGGCTGGCTGGGAAAAGACAAAACCAGCAAAAAGCATCCTGAAAACATGAATGAAGCCCCACTCCTCGCCCAGAGCTCACCTGCAGAGGCCAACAGTGTGTGTGTGTGTGTGTGTGTGTGTGTGTGTGTGTGTGTGTGTGTGTGTGGACGTGAAAGCTTAATCATCTGTGAGCTCAGACTCAGGAGCCAATGAGAGAGAGAGGTGGAGAGAATGAGCCGACACCCAAAAAGCAGGCCAGCTGAGCTCTGAACACGGGAAAACATTCAAGGGCAAAAAAGTTAGCAAGTTAGCTAAGAAAAAAAACTAAAGTGTAACACTTCGATAGAACTGGGACTGGAGTTTGAGCTGAACAGATATCTGAAACTGTGATTATCAGGAGGTAATTTAAGGTGCAAGGTAATAAATATCAACTAAATGCTAGTGTGCCTTTTAAACATACAGGATTTGTTGCTACAAGCTAAACAGTTTATGTGTGGTTATTAATATTGCAGTGGTAGAATATAATTTTGCAGTGGTAGAATATAATTTTCTAGCATCTCAAATCTATGCTCTGCATATTGATAATATATCTAATCTTCCATTTAAGCTCATCAAAAATGCTGATGATGCTGATTGTGGGATGACTTTAGGGACACAAAATTTCAATCTGTGAAGCTCAGAAATCTGCTTGTATTTTCTAGAAAATTTCTCCGATTAATATTATAAATTCTGAGATTTTTGGTAGAAATCTATTCCTTTTTTTCCCTTACCTTATTTTTACATTTAACATAGTATAAATCAGATTTTTTTTACCCCCTTTTTGTGTGAGCGCTGCAGCTTTCCTTTTAGACTATAGAATGTGACCTGCTGGAGCAAAGCAGCAGCAGTTTTTTTTGGGGTGTACCGACTGCAGTTTTCTGGATTATTGCCGATTTTGGCCAAAACTGATTTTCTTTTTGCCTGAAAAGTTGATTTTTAGATCTTTGTGGAGAGAGAAGATCAGTTTCCCTTAAAGGTATCAGCAAATCGCAGCTCTCAGAAAATTAAGGAAATCAGGACCAATTTATCCACTGACCGACGCATCAATGCACTCCTACTTCTCATCTGTTTTGCTTAGAAAAACTTTTGATTTGCCGTTGGGCGTAAAACTCATGTTCATGTTATCCCTCCATCCGTCTGAGAAAATATTGGTGAAATGTGGCGGACCGAGCGAAGTTATGAGGGGTTTTTATGTAACAACGCGAGATGAAATCGTTTCAGCTCACCTCCACTGGCGTACTCCATCACTAGGTAGAGGGTCCTCTCCGTCTCAATCACCTCAAACAGCTTGACTGCAGAAAGGAAGGACAGACAGAGGGAAAACCATGAATTCAATTATATTGAAAAAAAACGGGAGGGGAGAAAAGAAACTAATTCATGGACACGAACAAGAGCCACATGGAAGAAAAATGGACCTGTGTGTGTGTGTGTGTGAGGAGATAATGCAAGCATTGCATGATGAGGCAAATCAAACCTCAATAAGTACTGCACAACAAAATGGAGTGTTTTTTTTGTGTGTTTCTGTCGATAGCAGCTGAGACTCGTCCTGCTACATGTGGAAAAAGGTGGGAGAGTAAACAGAGATGAAGAAAAAAAATCTCTATTATTCTAATCACGTTTCCTGCAGAGGAAATTATGGGGCGAGCAGAAAGGAAATGAAAAATGAATCATCGTCAAATCTTGTTAAATGTTAAAAACTGTGACTAAGCCACGCAATGCAGCAGGTTAAGTGATTTGTCAAAAACAAAAGGAGGAGAAAAAATGCGGATGCTTAATATCAAGTTAAATATTTTATATTGAAAGGACAAAAGAAAACTTATGTATTTTGGAAGCAAGATATAAAACAAATATATCAAATGTTTAATAAAAAACGTTCCTATTCCTATTAGGTTATAAAGAATAATGTGCTGCATTTTTATGATTCTTTAACCTTTTTAACGTCCCATATACATAAAATACATCTATAAAGGCTCATTACTTAAAGGGGCACTATTGGGTGTTTTCCAGGTGAAAAGTGCCATTTTACATCACAGTCAAGTAACTATATAACTTCAGATGTTAGAAAAATGCTGTATATATCTAATATGATGAAAAGAAATGTTACTTTGCAACTTGATGCCTTGAAATTGGGTCTCTGTTTCTTTAAAAACCTCTGCTCTGTCTGAAGCTCTGCATTCAGGAAGTCATCTCAACATGGCTCCTCTATTAGTCCTTTAACGTTTTTACCAGCGTTGATCTGAGAAGTAGCTCCTATAATGAGCTCAGCAGTTCCACCAGCTGTTTGCTAATTGCTGCTGGCTAGTCTGAAGGGCTGAGTGGGGGAAGGCTGCTCTGCGAGGTCAAAGATACTAACAAAACATGATGGAAAGGTCAAAAATAATACATAAACATAATACTGCCCCTTTAAACTAAAATCTTAGCAAAATCCTTCATCTTTTATTTGCCATCATAAATTAACCTCATTTCTTTGACTAGGACTAGATTGCTAGAACCAGTAGTTTTGGTTCTCAGCCGTGATTGGTCAGCTGAGCCTTTTTAAAGCGAGGCGAAAGGCTGAAACAAAGATCAACTTAAGAGTGATGTCGTTTTCCAGGAATACCTTATGAATAATAACAAATAATTAAATGTCTGACAATGTGTGTGTTAGACAAAAACACAAAGTTACCAGACCTTAATTTGAGCAATGATCTTAACTTTTAAAATCATATTTTTAGCTTTTCACATGTGGACACAAGCGTCTCGCATCCTAAACCCCGTCAGTGTGATGTTGCAGTCTTTCTGTGTGGAACGGATCAAAGATCCACTTACCAATATTTGGATGATTTAAGATCTTCATTATTCTGACTTCTCTGAAAAGCTGTAAAGGACAGACAAACAGAGTTAGATTAAAAACTTTCATATTTTTGTTAAATCTACCAAAATAAGTCTGACACGCAGTAAAACACCAAATCTATCATTTGTACCATTTATAGCCCCAATTTTGTTATAATCCATGTAATTTTATTGTATGGTTTCTACAATGACTGAAGTTTATTATTAATATTATTCATATGGAAATATTCATCATGTAGAAATTTTATTGATTTATTGATGACTTAGGATAAAATATTACGCCAGGGTAAACAGATCGATGAAGCTGATGATTTGGGGTTTTTATTCTCTCTAAACCCCAAATAAACTACAGATTTTCCAGATTAAACTGCTCAATTTGTTTTTTTAAAAGTTCCCAAAACCCTTAATTTATTCATTTATTTCTCCCTTCTTGGTTGATATAATTTCAAAAAGCTGCTGAGCTGGGAGGGTCAACCAGTCTGACCAGGAACAATTTCACAAAATTCAATCAGAGGAGCGAGGAGAGCAGCTGCAGCCAAAACCGCTTCACCATTTGGCTGCACATCCAGAGCAGCACAAAGAGGAATGCATTATTAACCAGCTGTTCACTACACCATGCTCTTCCATCCCATAAAGAGCTAAAAAGGATTCAATCTTTCATGAGGTGGGGTGTGGGGAGGCGGGGGGCAGGCGTTATGACGTGGTCAGGCGTGTTTATGAACCGAACGCTGCTGATGAAACTGGAACACAAAAACAAACCACCACTTCCTTTATGCAACTGAGCAAAATGATGCAACAGAAGTTCTGCTGCATTATCATCAGAGAGAGGAATATTACCAAAACATCATTCTTTGGGGAGTTTTCAAATATTGTAATTTGTGTTGTTTTTTTTAAAGTGTTTTGAAATTGATTTTATTAGCATAATTTGGTCCAGTCATAAACACTTGACTGTATGATTCAGAGTCTGTATTGTAAAAATACGTCGCTGGATTGTTTAGTGAGTGTTTTTATGAAAGAAAATAGTATAGCTAAAAAAAACTATTACCAGAAACAAATTTTGTTTAGTGAAAAACTTACATGAATACATTGTTTTAATTCCTACAAACTAAACGCAGACCGACATCAGGTCACTAACAGGCCTCAGTGGGAGGACTGGGGGGAACAGATGGACGGATTCAAAATGTTTTTATTTTAGTCATTTTATTTAAAAAGTGGAACTTATCTATTCACTGCCAAGGCTGAACAATCGGATCAATCAATTACTGGAATAATCATCGATTAATTTAGTAATAAATTAATCATTAACTGGAGTACAGAGAGTCTAGAGTAATTAAGCCTAAACTGTACAAAAATATACACATTTTGTAATTAAGACGAAAAACCTTCTTGGTGTGTAGAGATCTTCTACTCTTCAAGTCTCAGTTTTAGCTTCACCTGGTTCAAAGTATGAAGAAAAAAAATGTTCTAGTAAGCACGTTTTGCTATCGGATTATGAAGTGGTTATTCAAAAACAAAAAACAACAACGAAAAATAACTAGTCAACAGATCAGTCAAATATTTATTTTCCTACTTTAAAAATGCAAATAATTTCTTTGTAGTGTATTTTTAATATTATGCAAAATACGCTTCAGAAAAATCTGCAGAATGTGCCAATTTTTTAATCCAGTCAACAGAATAATTGATCACTAAACTCGTCAACTGCAACCATGTTCGTTGTGTTGTCATGTTTCAGTTGTTCATCTTAAAATTCTAGTTAAAACCCGAAATTTAGCTCTGAAAATTACTAGAAAATAAATGTATAGAAAAAAAAACTTGGATTTTCATTAAAGGCGTTTGCAATAGCCTACAAAATCACGAGGAAGAGAAAGGTCAAAAATCCATTTTTCATTAAGTTATAATTAATCACTTTTACTTACTACATGTAAATAAACCCCATGGGGGGATAGTAAACGTATGTTGTGTTAGGTTGGGATTCTTTTCATTAGCATCCATAAAAATAATAATTTCCCAGTTTTTTTTCCCCCGTTTGTTGGACATATGCCAACACGGTGTGCTACTGAGTTTGGTGTGAACGTCATTTAAAGACAAAAAACTGAATGCATGAAGCGGCTCGCCCTGGCCCAGCGGTGTAAATAAAGACACCGCAGCAGGCAGAGTGTGTGAGCAACAGGCAGAGGAGTGTGGACTGATTCAGGCTGGTAGATGTACTGGGACACTTTCTGCCCAGAACCGTACACTGCTCTGCTCTGCCTAAAAGGCTAACAGATGGTGATAAACAGCGGGGGCCGTTTTCAAATTCAGCGAGGCTTCGAACATCGGGGTCGCCTTGGAACACGCACACACAAGTTTTATCCACACTTCTTTTGGGAAATAAAGCAACCTTTGATTCTAGATGTGATCACTTCACAGCGACCCCTAGCAGACAAACCGCTGATTCATATCAGTAAGACACCAGAGTGTGTTTGGAGTCCAGTTTGACCGACAGATCAATGAGACCTGAAGCTTTAAAACGGTCTGAGACACGGAGATGCTGACTGGGAGTTTTCCAGGCCTGGAGGGTTCTGACCAGCAAAACAACAAGCTTATCATTTCATCAAAAATGATGTGAAAGTGAGCAGTCAGGACAAATCTTCCATGTTACAAGGTGATGCAGCTGGGTGAGTCAGACTGAACTCTGGTAAAACGAGTTCAACAGCTTTCCATGCCAAATAAAATGGTACAGAATGTCACCAAGTTCATCATCTAGACTCTCGTTTCAAGAATATTCAGCGCCACTGAGATACATATGATCATTTAGGAAATGTCACCTGTTCAATAGCTTGTCTACTGAAAGGTTAAAACTAATTTACCCGCCTGTTGTGAATGTTGCTCAAGTCCAATTAACCGTCTGAATAAAAAGGGCAAAGAAAGTCAATTAGAAGATTTGATCAGTTCTGTGTAGGCTAGTTTAAATCAAACTAAGTTAACAGCATTTAACTACGTTACTCTGAACTGTTGTGCTAATATTGGCTAATGAACTGCAGTAGAAACTTTTTCTCTTTTTTTTTTGTAGTCATGTTCAAACAGCCAACAACAGCCATCCCATCTTTTACTGTGCCAGAGTTTTACAGGTAAAAACCTGCAGGTTCGTTCTGCTGGCACCGAGCGGTGTGAAAGTAGAGATCAATTAGCTCATGCCGAATGTGTCTGGAAATATCGCTTCAACCTCAGACAGTGCAGATTCAGTCTGAAATACTGAATCTGTACAGATTCCATTAATGCAGGTGATTAATTCCATCACATAAATAAAGCTAATTTTACAGGTCAAAATAAACGTGAATCTGTTCTTTGGTTGTTTTAGAGTATTGGCAGTAGGCTGTAACGATAAAACATTTTACCAGATGATAAATTGTTCCAGACATTATTGCGATAAACAATAATGTTGTTGTTCTGAGACCATTTTCAAGTAATCGCAAAATAATGCAAAACATATATTCTCAAAGATTAATAAATGTTCATTAGAATTTAAAGTTTAACAGTGGAACTGGAAGACGTCTTACATATCCAAAATAAACAAAAAAAAAAACCAAAATGAATCATGAAGTCTTTGTAAACAAAACTATCCTTCAAAAAAAAGGCCTAGATGAAACCAAAGCACCGCTCTGAAGACTTATTAAACAGTTTTTGGTAGAGATGAGCGAAAAACCATAAATCATGCAAATGAAAATCATTGAGCTTGCTTTAATTTATCATGCAATTAATAGATTTATTGTTTATTGCGACAGGCCTAATCGGCAGGTTTCAGCAAGACAAATTCAAGACTTTTTAGACCTTTTTAATAACTTGAATGAAATTTAAAGTAGAAAAAAAACAATAAATAAAAGGTTGGAGAAAGGAACGGCGGAATGAAATAAGGTAATCACACTATAAACTAGGTCAAGGACAAAAACGTGCCACTGCAACAATGCGCGGCATGCTCTGACTACATCTGTTTTGTCACCTATATCAGGCGCCTTCAGGGGAAGTAACACACAGCTCGAAGCTAAAAATCACAGACGCTGTTAGCTTTCACAAGCTAGAAGTCCAAAAGGAGGAACTGAGTCTGCACGTTCCCGTTTCCTGTATCCACTACAACTGATCTGGGATGTATAAACAAGTCTGAGTGGGTTAAACATTAGATCACTTCCTGGGCTTTATTTTTATTTGTGTGCTTTTGGAAACAGCCATTCCATCCGGTTACAGGCTGAGTCACAAACAACAAATTACAGCCTCTGGAGTTTTAACCAAGACGAAGAAGATGTGTGTTTGCCGTTTACTGCAGCAAAGCCACGTTGTTTATCTCAACTAGGACTCTGAACAGGTTCTGTTCAGCTCAGCCGGTCACTGGGATCATTCAGCTCTCATCTGGACAAACAAATCAGCCTGAAGGAACAAATCCTTAAACTAACAGATGAGCACACTTCAATATGTAATCGCTGGATCTGCGTCCAGCCAGAACATTTCAGCACAAGAAATCTGAAAAGTCTGAACAAGCCATCCTCCTGGTGTGGAAAGTTCTAACGTAAAACAGGGAATCAAAAGACATTGGTTTACTCATGCACCAAATTCTTCCACAAAAACAAAACAAAACAAAACCAAAAAAAAAGTGGTGATGCATCGATATTAATACTGCTGTTATGACCGATTACCAATATTATATACAATTCCCTACACCTACGACATTGTTTGAACGAGACTACATCATCTACATTGCTTTTCTGATTTAGTTAAATGTCTTCATAAGTTAGGGCTGGACGACATGGCTGAAAAACACATGATTTAAGAATTTCTCAACAGCCGATATCATAAATTATCGAATAGTTTTTTGTTTTAAATATGTGAATTATTACCAAACTAGTGATGTGACCTTTCCTGTGTTATCGTTTTGTCCACAGTTTTCTCTCTGTCATTGTTTTTTTATTTTTAAGCAGCTATGAGACACAGTGATGAAACCTGAAACTGCTGCTGCGAAAGTTACTCAACAGGTTGTTGCTAGGTAACCAAAGCATGAGTAAGTGGATCAATGCAACCAACATTTTGTTTTTAGCTCGCCGTGAGAGGCTGAGGAGATGAGCTCTTCCCTCTGCCTACATCCCCCATAATGCTCTAGTCAGTTAGTGGGCCTGAATCTAATTGAGGGGTTCTAGATGAAGAGGAGGCTGGATTTATTTGCACACCACACTTTTCTGATTTTTTTTTTATGTACATTTTTTTTAAATGGAATCAATGTATCAATTTCATTTTAATGTTATGCGCCAATACTGCCGTTATGCTAATGTTGGTCTGACCTGAAAACATTGATGGGGTACTGAGTGCATATGCAGGGCTCAGTAAGTCCTCAGGTCTCTTCATGTCAGAAAACCAAAAAACACGTCGACTTAAATGAGCCTCAAACATTAAACCTCCCACACAGGTTGAAACAGGGAGGCGCTAAAGATTAATTAACTCTGTTATTCCTTACATAGGGGAGCTTTTACTTTGGGAACCTCAAATAAGCAAGGCATGGTTTTCTTAAATTAAATTCCTTTTAATCCAACACACTGGATGAAGATGATCCGAGTTCAAACATAGCAAAGCAGTTATGAAAAACTAAATCTTCCAACAAAAAACATTTTTAACCTCCACCTTCTTTTTTTCTTCCTAAAAAGAATAAAAGAAAAAATGTTCATCCATGTCAAAAGCAGCAGCACAGATTTGCATTCCACATTCAGTGGGCTCACTGTTGTGCTAATATTGGCTAATGTTAGCTTACGTCAGAAGATACTGGGGCATCACAGACGTTAATGGGTCAACATGCTAACTTTAGCTTGGGAAATTCATTTCGAACAACAACGACTGCCTTCGGCTGAAGTTATATAATCCTGATTTAAAGCAGCTGGTTAACTGCAAATAAAATAAAGTTCTTAATGGAAGTACCTGATGTCTGATTAAACAATGCAGAATGAAGATAAAAACAGGGTGTTTTTTTGTTGTTGTTTGGATGAAGATTTGTTGTTGTGATTTAATAATAAAAAAAGTGTGCATGCCAACAGACTTAGCTTTAAGCCTCCTCTGTTTACATTTCATCAAGACTTAAGAGCTGAACTCCCACCTTGACCTTTGACAGCGATCCCATCCAGAGCTTTGGAGAGTTCAGATGTGTCAACTCAACCATGCTAACAATTAAACTACTGAACAGACATCTTTAGGTTCTAAAGACAAAAACACCCTCCTGTCTGCCATCAGCCTCTCAACCATTTGCACTGTTACATAAAAGTCTAATTCAGGTTGGCTGTTTTTCTGGAGCGCTGGGTGACAATCCTGCTGACAGGAAATTTGTTTACAAATAATTCATTTTATTAGTGGTTTAGATCGGAAATCGGGTTCATCTTTTTATTTACCGTTTTTGGTTGTGTTTTATTTTGGATATTTAAAGTATCTTCTACTTCCAGTGTGAAGTGATCTGTGCAAAATTAAACAAACTTGCGTTGTTATGACATTGTCAATATATTACTTGAAAATGATCTCAGAACAACAATATTACATCGACAACATCGAAATAATTTCTGAGGCAGTTTATCATCCAGTAAAATTTGCTACCGTGACTACCAATGGATGGGATCGGCTCCACATGGAAGTGGTGCATCCCTAGCCAGAAACTTCCTTTAAAAAAAAAATCTAGGGTAAAATTTACCCTTTATTTGTTAAGTGAATAAAGGGATGACCAGCATTCCATATATTTAGCTCTTTGTTTGGAAAAATAAAACATATTGCTGATAGGCCTAAAATATGTCATAATATTTTAGGCCTTGCCGCCTGGCTGTACCTAGCCCTATCCTAATTCTGCCATGTTGCTACTGTAGTTCTTTTTTGTGATTTAGTCATGTTCTATGACTCCAAACTATAAAAATATTACCTCTGTCCATCACCACCTTTTACGGTTATGGATTCTGAGGTCCGGACTGGAGAGGAATCAGACATTCCAGGTCAAAACTGAGACTTCATTGGGAATTCCAGTAAAATATTCCATCATTCAAGCGCATGGAGTGCAGTGTACCTTTAGCTTGGTAAATTAGCTCACTAACTGTTGGGGAAAAGAGTGTTTTAAAAGAATGAGTGAACGCTGATATTTCTTCTGTTAATGCCTGGCTGAACCAATCCGTGACTGGATTTTCTTCATCTCACCGAGAAAAGGAAAAGAGAAAACAGCCAGTTTGTCTATAAATGGAAACGTGACATTAACATGACTTCAAGTATTCAAACACTTTTTTTTTTTGGATCAACGTGCCCTGCTTCCTTAAAATAAACATTAAAAGAAGTCAAATACTTTCTGGAACGGCATGAGGAGTAATCTGACAACTATGTTTTTTGTTTTTTCTTGGCGGTGACAAAGCAGGAACCTAAAAACAACAAGAACCGACACAAAAGCTTCACGCCTTGTGTTTCTGTGAATGGCGGTGTCATGACTCAGTGTCTTTGTGTCACAGCAGACGCCAAAGGGTCCGGGCCCCTGAGCTACAAAGGCAACAATCAATGGAGCTTTGGAAAAACTGATGGAAAACCACTGGCCAAGCACCGAGGGAGACCAGGGGCAGAGAGGAGAGCCGGGAGGCGGGGCCGGCATCGGCAGCAGCCGTCCGGTCGCCGCTCTCATCTGTGTGACGGTTTCAAAAGAACGAGTCGATGCTGCTCTCATTTCCCCGAAAACTTCAGGGCCAGGAGTCACAGAGGCATGATGGGACAAAACACTCATCTGCCTTATTAGTGAGGACAACTGCACCCCCCATCAGAGACACAGGAAATGGAGCTCAGGTTGATGATCGCAGACTGATCATCTAAGAGCAGAAAACAAAGCTCCTGCAGATTTCTGGAAGTCAAGTTTAAGACTTTAAGACCTTTTTTTAATTGCACCTTGAATTAAAGACCAAAATCAAAATGTATGGGTTGGTAACAGAAGTGAGCCAGTAGCAAAACCAAACCTCATAGCCTCATTTGCACTTGCCCATGATACACAGAAAAGTTAGCAAGCAGTTTAATGTTAGCAGCTAGTTAGCGGCAGCCTCAAAAACCTCCAGTAACAGAAGGACATAAAGATACTGTATCTACACACGACTCAAAAATGTCCCACAAGAAAAACTACTCATGAAAAAATTATTTTTTTTTAGTCGGAGAAATTACAGATTACTTTCTTTTTTTAAGACCTTTTTAATCCCAACTTGAATTAAATTTAAGACCAAAAAAAAACTATAAATGTAGGGCAGTGTTTCCCAACCCTGGTCCTCAAGGCACACTGACCTGCATGTTTTAGATGTTCCCCTGCTTCAACACACCCCATTCAGATGATTGCAATTCAGCAAAACCCTGTTAATCAGCCATTAATTGAAATGATGTGTGCTGAAGCAGGGGAGCATCTAAAAGATGCAGGTCAGAGAGCCTTGAGGACCAGGGTTAGGAAACAGTGGTTTAGGGGATACTGCTGCCGTGTTGTTAAGAATCAAAAACTCCCATAATGCCAAGGCAAAAAAAAAAAAAAAAGGGGGTGGGGGGTTCTTTTTTCGCACAGAATGCACCTAGCCTTGAATGACTTAGTCAACTGGCAATAAATACTTTTTTTTTGGCTGTAATCAAATTTTTATTTGCCTGGTCATTAATGGTACTAATGACATGCAACCACAAACAGACTTCTGTGTGAACAGTTTTTAACCCCAAAGTGACCTGCAGCTGCAGAAGAAGAACGCAGCGCTCCGTTTACAGACTGATCATTCAGACTGCAGACACTTTAAAAACATATCTGATTTAGCTCCACATATAAAACTGGCACGGTTTGGATATTTTTTGGGGTGAGAAGTTTGGAATTGTGGCCAGAAAAATAAAATGCCTAGAAAAATAAAATGAAATAATGATTTAAAAAATTATCACATAGGTCACATTTGGGGGAACAAAACGACAACAAAGGTTTGGGTCACATTTGCTTGCTGTGTGAATGTAATCAAACTGCAGTCCAAATAGTCTTTTGGGATTTGAATGTTGCACAAACTAGTATTGCAATAATATATTTCTGATATGTTGTGCAGCTCTATCTGAGACTGTAACAAGGTTTCCCTTCTATCAGGACAACAACCCCAAAGAGTTATTTATGTGCTCTAACGGTCCAGTCAAAGTCCAGATGGAAAGCATCCTTGGTAAGCCTTGATAATTCACCTGAACTGACAGTCTCTATTCAGTCTGAATGAGCTGAAGATAAAAAAAAAGACAGACGGACAACAATGTTCATCTCCAAGCATGGAAAGTTGGTACTGAATGGTGGTGGTCTAAATATAAATGCACACCACACCTTTCAGACTTTTGTTAAAGAAAACGAAGAAAGGTTTGATTTTCCTTCCACTTCAGTGTGACTGTGTGGGCACGCGGCACAAAAACACACCAGAGCACACTGAGGTTTGTGGTTGGAACAGGACAGAATGTGAAAAAAAATTCAAGCAGTCCAAAGACTTTTGCCAAGAGCTGCAACAAGCAAATAAAAACCAACCCAGCTACGACCACCGGCCAGCAAGAAGACAATTACATTCATTCATCGTGGAGATTAAGACGACAGAGAAACTGGGGGGGGGGGGGAATCTTCTATGTGTAATGAGAATGATCAGATGTTTTTTAGATTCGAATCGAATGCAAAGGTCGTGATAACGCTGAGTCATCTCAACTTCACGAGCCAGAAAAGCCACAAGGTTACAGTAACATCTCTATTCTGACCCAGCAGAAGATGCTTGCTGGGTGCAATTTATACAGAAGAGACTGGAGAGAGCAAATTACCTTCTGAAGGCTGTTTGGGTTCAGTTGCGTCTTGTCTATTATCTTAATTGCCACCTGTGGAGAAGGGAAAAAATGATAACTTAGCCAGAGGTGGAAAAGTGTGAAAAAAGATGGAGCCAACACCTGCGTAATTAAAAACAACACAGGAATTGGAGCTCTATAAACCAAAGTGACTGTGGTGCTGCCATTCACAGTTTAGAGGTCGTCTGAAAGCACAACGGAGTGGAACGTCAATCATTTCTGAAATCAGACGCTCAGTAGCAGCAGTCTGGCTGAACAGATTTAGCGACCCGATTTCAATTCTTTATTCCACGAATTAGATCCCGTACAATTTAAATTCAATCTATAATTATACAGTTAAAGCTACAATAGTATGTGCATTTGTAATTTATTTTTTTATATTTCAAACTTCATGTCTGTTTTTCCAATTTCCACATTTTGCTACAAGCTATCGTTACATTTCAAATCAAAACAAAAACTACTTTCATTTTTAAATGTGGAATTCTATTTTTACTTCTGAATTTTGCTAAATTCTTATTTTGTTTTTGATTACATTTCCTTACTTCTAATCTGATTTTAAATTACATTTCTATTTTACTTGACATAACTACATTTCTCATTTCTACAGCTGCGGTATCATAGTGCCATTTTACAGCACACTAAAGTAACTGTTACCTTCAGTAGTTATAAAAATGCTGTATACAACTCAAATATAAGAAACTTGAGTGTAACTGAACGCCTGTCTGTCTCTTTAAGAAGCTCCTCCACTTTCTGAAACTCCAAAAATGTTGCTTTTTAGCAACATTTTTACCAGCGTTGCTCAGAGAAGTAGCTCCTATAATGAGCTCAGCAGATGTACTGCTCCACCAGGTAGTTGCTAATTGCTCCTGGCTAGTCTGAAGGAGCCGACTTTAGCGAACTTGCTTTTCAAAGTAAAAGACAGTGACCTCTGCAGCTTACCTCTCTGCCGGTGAGGATGTGCCGGGCAAGTTTAACTTTGGCAAAGTTGCCTTTGCCGATGGTCTTGAGCAGCCGGTAGTTGCCCACATGGGGTTGCTGCGACTCGTCCGAGCTGCGGGATCGCATGCCGGTCCGACCTGAGCGTGTGCCGAGCTCCTGGCGCCCGTTGCTGTGAGATGTGTGCTGCAGACAGAACAATAACGTTGGAAAACTACTGCAGTGCTTCAAGTACCAGTAAAATGTTGACAAATCAACTTTTCTAGTTGATCACAGATTAAAAAGGCTGATTTCCCGATTCTGGTTCTGTCAGTTATCTTTTTTTTTGCCGGAAAGCCTGATTTAATCAAGGCTGTAACTTAAATCAATCTAAACCACAGTAGTTCAGTAAGTCACCTCTGTTTACACATACCAGGTGTGAATCGTTACTTAAACTCATGACATTCTCTTATTACTAGCAGAATTGCTTTTTTAGTCCAGAGTTGGGCCATTTTCAACTTACTCAGCTACTAGTGAACTTCAAGATCTCACACTTTTACAATCAGTGTCAACATTTCATGCTGACCACAACATTATGTGGTGTGGAGGTTGTTACCGAGTGAAGAAGACTGAAGGAAGGAAGGAAGACGTCAAGCCGTGTCTGTTTTACTCAGGCTGCAGGAGACAGCTTTCAGCAGATAACAGAAAGACTGAATGAAGTGCAGCTAACACGATCTGTCCTGTTCTTTCAAAGTTTCAACTTGTTATGGAACATGCTGAATATGAAACGTTGGCAGCCTGCTGGAGGGCTCAGAGAAATGCTAACAGCTGGCTTAGCACTGAAATGCTCAAAGAGACGATGCTCATCGCACTAAATACTAATGCAGAATGATTGGAAATAAAACATAAATCTGACTGGTGCTGCTCGAAATATTACTACATTAAGTCATAGTCATTTCTTCAGTAATCAGCACAACCACAGAAATATGACTTATCTTTTCATCTAAACAGATTTCTGTTTTCGGTATCGGGGTCTGACTCATCCTGAAAGCTCCACATCTCAGCCTCTTCACTGCAGAACGGACACCAGGAGCAGGAGTTTATACAGAATCCTTACAAACCACTCCAGCTTTTGACTGTCCTTGGACATGCTTCACATAAAGTAAAGTACTCAAAAGGTTCATCTAAATTAATGCTAGTGTTATCATATATGACCACACAAAGCCTTTCGAGTTAATAGAACGTGTGTGTGTTACACGTGGAAGCTTTTCATCTTAGATCAAATGTACTGGTGGATCAATAAATCACAACAGTTTCCTTAATGTTTAGTGTTTGTCACCCCACTGTTGCCAACTTGGTCGATATATTTAGCAACTTTTAAGAAAAAAAGGAAAGAAAATTGGTATTGGTCAAGATTGGAAGGTCATGCTTTTTTTTTTTATAAATGTAAAAAATAATAGTTATAAATCGGTGACTGGCCAGAAAAGAGTAATTGGAGCACCACTAATACAATGTGCCATTTCTCACAAAACCGTTAAAACAGACACAGTTTGTTGGTTGTTGCCACCCTGCAGTCGCAGTTGACAGCATCTCTTCTTTAGTCGCAGACAGAACGGTCAGGATTGTTTTAATTGGCACACATCACGTTTGGATAAAGCTCCTGAAATAATTTGGAGTTTAGGATAAATCCATCTGTTGGTTGACATCCACTTTTTGTCAGCAGATTAAAAAAAAATAAAAAAAATAATCCGAGTTCATTTTAAAATTTTTGCTCAAGTTTCACAAATGTGGGAGGTTAAATGTTTACATCACTTGTAAGACTGACACTGCTAAATGTTACGGAAAAGCACCAGAGGCACGTTTAGTTAAACCTCTCTTAACGGAAAGGCATGCGTGTCTGAATTAAAGCCCAAGGGTCAATCAATTAACCAGTCTGGGTAAACAAGCTGCTAGTGTACAACTTATGCTAAAGAACAACCAGAGCCAACACACCTCAGATAAAAACATTTCATCACAGCTCTAATAATTAATATGCTAACAATGTTGGTCAACATTGTTGGTTTTCTTCGTAAAATCTGACCGACGGCTGCCTGGCCTCAGTCCCCGTGTTTTTCTGTCCCACTTTGATTAAAACAAAGACAAAAACTTCTTTGGAAGTGGACAGAAAAAAAAAATGAATCGCTCACACTATTTAAGGAATGCAATCAAGCTAAAAAATAAAAAGGAAATACAACAATGGTGGATAAGCTTTGTTATGATGCAACCTAAAATTAAGCACAGTCAGTTTAAAGTTGTGTCGTCACAGAAAAGCCTTTTTTGTCCCTTTGTCTCCAGACGGCTGGAGGAAACAAACTGAGTAGACTGATACTCTGTGTGGTTCAGTATTGATTAGCGGGGAGTCTCTACCCCCCTTCCTCTTTATCGACCCCCAACTACCTAATGCCGTTACCTCTGAAGAGTGTGTAGAGTAAAGTTTGCTGTACTGGTGCAGAATTAGCAAATAAATTTGGAATTCAGTAAATTTATGTCTGTTTAAACAAAATGTTCAAAGTACAGTTAGCAGTGTTTTTCTGACCGACATCGACTGATTATATATCTGAGTCGGGAGGGAGAAAAGTGGACCGGTGCGTTTCTACTGTTACTGAGAGGAAAATGCAGAGAGAACATTTCTATCAGATAAAGATTTAAATTCAAGACCTACTTCACTGTCAGAAATAACTTAACTTTTTGTCAACATACTTCACAATATAAGTTAAAATGACTTTTCAGCTCTTTGTGATTTTAGTCTCATATATACGTGCCAATATGTTTTCATGTGGCGATTGAAATTTTGGTTGTTTTCTTTTTTAAATTGCCAAACCCTAAGTTTACATTCTTTCCTGCAGTCAGTTCATCTCTTCCTTTTGTACCTTTAAAACTATTTCAGTACTTAAACCATGTTGTAGTTTTGATGAAATTGCATAACAATTGTTTCACATCCTATTATTTCTGCTCTGTTCCACATTCGGTCTGACCGACTTATGAAACATGACAGATTATTGATGACTCTAGATCAAACCACAGTAACCAAGTCAGCTCCAGTTGGTAGGGATTACTTACTGGAGTCATATAACCATGTTGCTTTACTGTAGACAATACATATTGCAAAAACTAAACGTTACTGTGGGCAGCAGAAAAGCTATGAAGAATGTTTCTTAAATCTGTTAATTATAGCGCTTAAAGAAAAACTGGAATAATAAAAAAAAACACTACTGACAGAATAAAATCTAGAAACATTCAAAAAGCAAAGGATGTACAAATTTAACACAAACAAATGTTAGACTTATGATAGAAAGTCTAATAAACGTCTTGACTTTCGTCCATTGCATTTCTCAAAAATGAAAAGTCAGCACCAAAGCTTTTATGGGAGAAGCAAAGAGCGTACAGATTTACTAGATACCTTAATGTCCAAGATCAATGAGAGGAAATCTGAAATTATTCATAAATATTTAAAGCCTAAAGTTAGGATGACTGAATTTACGTCTTTTTAATACCTCACTGAAACCTGTAATTACTTGACTGAAGGACGGCATTTTAGAAAATGCAGAGTACAAACAGTTCCAATACTGATCGGGACAGACGTCACACTAACAGAAATCATCCACAGCGTGTCATACAGAACCAAAGATTGAAAGGACAGAACTTTTTTTGTCTTTTAAGATATCAGTTTAATAATTTTAGTTTTATAGAATTGATTTCTCTCTAACCGGGAGATTTTCAGGAAAAATCTCAGTGACAGACTGAGCTCAGACCGCCAGACTAATGCAGATAAACCATCTCAGGCCGTCTCAAAGTGCAGAGAAAATATCCTCAAAACATTTCAAGTCCATTCCCACCTGTCTGTGGCGCTACCTGGGTGTGATCAGAAGATGAAATCAAACTTTATAAAAAATTTTTAAAAAAATAAAAATAAAAAAAAACTCAGTGGAGGAGCTGCAGTTCCAATTCTAGTCACTCGACCCTGAAAACACCAAAGCTTGAAGGAAGTATACGTGAAAAACATCAGTAGACCATAATAAGGTCAGTTTAACCCTGAACTCAGCCAGACGGATTTTCATTCTCTACAGGAATATTTTTGGGCTTCTGACTGGAAACAGCGCTGTAGATAAAAATATCATAAACTAGGATAAGGTCACTGCAGGCGGAATAAAATAACTCAATATTAGAACCTAACTGTGGCAAAAACAACATCTAATCCTAACATTTTGTTTCATTTTCCAGCTCCTGACTTCCTGTTATGAGACTGAAGAAAGAAAGAAAACATTCCCTGATGAAAGTGCTTCGTTTCTTTCGGAGAAGTTACTCACAAAGCTGCGGTGTCTCCTGGCTGCCTGGGACCCTGTCATGTCTCAGCCCGCTGATAAGCTCCAACAATGCTGGTTCGTCCCGACTCCAGAGCCCCAGTAACCACACAGGAAGAGAGAGCTCCCGTTTAGTCAAGCCGAACGCTGACACGCCCAAACCGGAAACCAGCCCCACACGTTTTCAAAATAAAGGCAGCTTCGTTCGCGTTGGGAACATGGAGTCCTACATTTCTTATCCGTGTTCCCATCAACTAAAAGTACTATCTAAAACTCCTTATTGGTTGGTTTGTTGACACAGAACGGAGGCAGAGCAGGCGCCGCACGCTAGCCACTGAAGAAGCCGTTGAATCAATAGTTCTGAGCCGTTTGTGCTCCGTGTTATCTCCAGCTGAGTGCCGCTACCGTGACGAGTCATGAGACGGAGGAGGTCACGCGCAGGTGTTCGGGGCTTGCAGCCGCAGAAACGGAGAAAGAAATAAAACAGGCTAATACTAGGAAACTCTTTTAGTGGTTAGTTGTACAAAAATAATAAGAAAATAAACGCAAAGTAACAAAAATAATTATATTAAAAAAATACAGATACATTTAACAATTCCCCCAAACTATAATATTTTCTTTAATTTTCTGAGCTAATTTTTATATTCGTTTCATTAGGGAACAAGCAACTTGTTTTAAAAATAAGGTTTTGATAAAGAGGACAGAAAAAACATTTCTAAATGAAAATTTTTTATTATTATTGTAGTTAGGGGGTGCTGTGGTAGACACACAACCCATGTATTCAGGCCTTATTCCTTGTAGTGGTTTGATTCCCGGCCTGGTGACATTTGCTGCACATCTTCCCTTTTCTCTCATTACCCACTTTCCTCTCAGACTACTTTCAAATAAAGGCCACCAACAAAACCTTAAAAAAAAAAAGTTTGTAGTTAGGGGGAAAAAAAATTATAAAACTAATATAAAAATATAAATTGTTTGCAAAATATTCAAAATAATTATAGTCAGCAGGAAGTTGAGAATCATGTTTTTTAATGAGTTATTGTGTGAACAAACGTGTGATTGTAACTGTTTCTTATTTAATGGAAAAACTAGTTGAAAAATGTTGTTTTTTTGATATATGCAAAATATTGACAAAGTTGTGTACATATATGTAAAGGACTATTAACGGCGCACGTGTCGACATGACCTGGGTTACAAAAATCAGCAAGCCACGTCTGTCTTCATTGTGTTGTGGGACAGTAGCAGAACCTTCTATTAGCGGTGCACTGATTGCAGTTTTCTGGGCGATCACTGTGACCTGTCGATTCTGACCAATACTAATTTTCTTTTACTCTGAAAAGTTGCTAAGCAACAAAGTCGATAAGTTGGCAGCAGCGGGAATGTGTAGATGTGAGCTGGTGGGTGGGTCCATCAGTAATGCCCTCTCTCACAGCAGGGTGAGAGAGCAGTGCAAACTTCTACAGATTTCAAGCTTCAACCACAGTATTGTATGAATTTCATTGGGATTCTATGCAATTAAAATTTAAAAATTTAAAAATTTTTAACAGAATTTGAAAAACAGAAGAAAATTCTCATGCTTTCATAGCATATTTACACAGAAAAATCTGAAAAGTGTTACTTTTAGAGTTGGAGGCAGTAAAACCACCATGCATCTACAATGAAATCCTGTGCACCTAAAGACTGAAATGTTTGCCATCTCCTTCTTCCCTTCCAGAGCAGCTCCAGTTCAGACAGGATGGATGGAGAACATTTGTGATCATCAGCTCTAAAGTCTTGACCCAGATTCTCTTACAACGGGGCATTGTGAGAAATAAAAATGCTGTGATGCAGCTCATTAGCTCTGGCTGCATCTTCAGAGTGGATGTCGTGTTGGAAAAGGAAACTCTCACCTCTATGAACTCCATCCATCCTGAAGACAGCATGATGTTGCTGCTACCATGGTAACAGTGGGTTCCGATTGTCACTTATAAGAATTTTGCATATTGACCAAAAAGTTAAATTTTGCACTCATCACATTTTACTTTTTTTTGTTGCAAAATGTAAATGGGATTTCTTATAGTTTTCTACTTGAAATATATATGTATATATCATGCCAGATTTGTGAGTGCACAGCTTTATATACTACTTTTAGTAAATCCGCACAAAACATACATTTAGTTTAACATTCTTATTTAAGCAAATTGATTCAGCATAGAGTATATGATTGTTAGATGTATTATTCTTTTTAATGATTATTTTCAGTTCACGTAAAGGATTAAAAATAGTCGGTTTAAAATGATTCCGACCGAGGCCCTTTATTTTTTAAATTTCATACCGGAAGTACAGATAGTTGCATCACAACCGGCTTGACAACTTTTTGTTACTCACAGGGGGGATTCAAGCTATCACGAAGGGGCGGGACCAAAGCAGCTCCGGTCTGGAAGCTGACTGGATGAAACCCATTCGTGACAGCTGCGGCAGCCAATAGAAAGCCGAGACCGAAACTTACTGTTGCCTGCCAGAATCAGCAGGCAAAGTACTTTAGTTTTGTTCGTGGTTAGGCCTAAACATCCCGACTGCACCTTATTATATGTAAGAATACAAATTTGGCGTCAAGAAAAGCATTAAGCTTAGAATAAATATATACATCCACATCAAGGATGAACTGGACGTGATTTGACGTAGAAGTTGTACTTGTTTACGATTTTCAAAGTATAACTCGCACTGAGGACCAATTGGGTTATTATGCACACAAACGATAAAAACAAATCAGTGAAATTCAAAGAAACATGCAATAAACAAGCTCTTCTACTTACACCCTCCGTCACCTTCTCGTTGACCGTCGGTAAAGGAGTTTTTGTTGACATCATTTATTTGGTCTTCTTTAACCAGGAGCCGTTTGAGGTGAAAAAATAATCCTCAGTTTTAAATCCACCAGCCAAGAAATCTGGTTATTATTGCTTTGCTTTGCAGTTCTCTGTGGAAAAACAGGCTCAGCATGGATCGTGACAATTTTCAGCCCAGACCGGACGTGTTAGAGCCAAGCACCTGAGATATTCCGGAGCGTAAAAAAATACTAAAATAAAAAATTACAATCAACTTGTATTTAGTGTTTAAGCTGCGCACTTAACATGTTCCTGCTGTAACCTTTGTTTGACTCGACAGGCTAGCCGGAGTCCGTTTGTCCGTTCGGCTTTCAGTCAGTGAAGCTAACTAAACTAACGTGAAGGCGCTGTCGGTCCTCACTTCCAAAAATCACCACAGTCCTCTTTCTTCCCCCCCAAAATGACTCGCTTTAAAAAAACAACATGACCTTCGGTGGTAAAGATGGGTGTTTGGCAGACGGTTTTAAAAGGTCCGGATGACTGAAACGCTCGCCATAGGCTCGGTTTCTCCCATCTCCAGCGGCCCAAAGTGCAGCGGGTCTGTCTGTTTTAGGTGGGACCAAAATGGCTACTCAGCGGCTGGGCTGGATTAAGATGCATTCAAGGACGCCTCACTTGCCCGGATATCAGCAAATCTTAGATTTAATTATTTTAAAATTGCTATTCGGGCGCTGTATTGTTGTTACTAAAAATATAAGCACTGATAGAAAAATGAATGAATGAATAAATAAATAAATGTCACTGAATTTTCTGCATCCATACAGAATAAAAGCAAAAACCGATTATAGGAGAAGGTGCTTAAAAGCACATAACTGAAGATGGAAAAAACTCATGCCTTATAAAAGGTACTTTAATAATCTCCAGACATTTTATATCAGTACAACAACAGATGTTGGATCTTTTCCATTTGTTATGTTAGAGAAAGAAAAAAGGAAGGAAGGAAAGAAGGGAGAGAGAGAGAGAGAGAGAGAGAAGGCAAGAAAGAAAATAATAAAGAAACAAAGAAAGAGCATAAAATATGGTGAAAGTGCAGATGTAAAGGGAAGGAGGTATTTTGCAGTTTCATGGGTCACAATAATTTTACGTTATTTTGCTTTTGTATTAATAGCATTGACAATATTAAACCGTTTAATAGACAAACCTTTAATTAAAAGAATGAGAGTAATTGTTTTGATTTCAAGTTGTTTTTCATAAGCAAGCTAACGCCATTCCGTAGCTTACAATGGTTGTCCAGATGGGAATGGTTGTCACATGTAAATGAGTTTTAAAAACTGCTAGTGTGGACACTGTTCTCATTTGTTATAGTAGTCCATCTTTTTTACAGTAAATATGGGATATTTATCTGTACATTTTTTTAAATTAAGTGTTTTATTATGGTCTCTAAAACATCTTTCAGCAGAAAAACCCCCCATAAAAGAAATTTGATTTCATAATTTGATGGCTTGAAATTGGGCCTCTGTCTCTTTAAGAAGCTTCTGCTCTTTCCGACACTGTGCCTTCAGCGTGACATCACAACATGTCTCCATTAAGTCGTTTACAAACTTCCTTAACTTCATAACACTGAGCTAAGAAATAGTTTGTCTGAGCTCTGCAGAATCTCAGTTCCGCCAGGTGTTTGCTAATTGCTCCTGCCGCTAGTCTGAAGGGGCTGGACTGCAGCATGAAAGTATTTTGCAGCCCTAAATGGTTGCCATGGGAGATTCAAGAATTTCTAAAACATACATGAAAGAATAAAAAAAAAAAACACTACCATTATATTTTTGATGAGGGAATAACATAACATGATAAAAAGCTATTATTTTATCTTATAATGCCCCTTTGTTATTTTTCACATGCAGATGCAAAAGAAAAACGGATCCGTTTTGTCGTATGCTGTTAAAAAGGAGCGTTAAGTCCCACATACCATGGCTTCTATTTTTTTGAGGTTTGCTTCATTCACTTTTGTGTCCGACAGGACTTGAAAGCCTCACAAGCATGTTTAGCTGAACGGGCGGAAACCGACTGACCCCGTTCCCACCGGACTACAAAGTATTGCGAGGACTGTCACCAGTCAGGAGGAAATGGTTGTTGTTCGCTTCAGAGAATGTCCGTGCTGCTCTTCGCACGCCAGCGTTAGGAAGGCAGAGACAGAAAATAACATCGAATATTTTAGATGAACATTTTAGTCTTGGATTTTTTTTGTATAAATGTATTGAATTATTCAATTTAGTTATTAAACATTTAGAGCAGCAGATGAACGTGTGCTCTTGACTAGATGCACGGATTTCTGAGGGCTCTTAAAGTGACAGAACACCTCTATTCCGTTAGCTCAATTTCAGCTAGTATTTAAATAGGCTAGCTAAAAAACAAGCTTTCGATGACATGCCTTTATCACACACTCTGATCAGTTCGTTTGAATATTTCAATATTTCTTTCCTTTTGTGTGCATGTTTTGAAGTTAAATTATATAACCATGTACTCCTGCTCCACTACAGTGACTAAAGCTTACTCTGGTATATGGAGATATAATTTCATGTTTAGTCTCAACTGTGGGAAAAATACCATCACAAAAACAGCTCAAACTACTAGATGTATGAATCAGTAAAGTTTAGGCGACATCAAAACAAAAGTATGCCCATTCTTGTAAATGTCTTTAAAATTTCCAGCACTTCAACCGAAACAGTCAGGCATGATGGATAGCAAAACATTCTTTATTGACTGGAAAAATACAGGGACCTCAAAACAAAAGAGGAAAGAAAGGAAAAGTGCAGTGAAAAAGATCCCATAACACCCTTGATTAAAATCCCACAAATCAACTTCATTTAATAAACTCATAGCAGAATTATACAGTTACTTTGTAGCAGGTGAAGCGCTATAATACTATATCATGCTGTAAAGCTGGAGGGCTGTATAGAGGGCAGTAGGACAGGAGGGATCAGGGGGGAATCAAGAAGGGAAAAGCTGAGCCGTATCGGTCGTACAGGGCCGGCTGAGTCGAAGCCACAACACAAGAGAAAAGCAGCAGCAGCAGCATCCAGAATCTCTCAGATTGCATCAATGTCAATATCGTCTTCTTCTTTTTCTGGTGTGTCTGGTTTCACGGTCTCCACTTTGAGCTCGCGGGCGGAGGACGAGTACACCACCTGTTGGAAGAAAAGCACAAAAACTTTCAGCCCACTGTCAGAAGGCTCCTGTAAGAGTATATCGCAGAGTTCAAGGGTTGCTTGTAAGCAACTGGTTTCTGCATCCATTCCCTGCAGATGTACTGCCGCTTCCTCCAAAACATACTGGCTTTGTCCGTTTATTTTCATGTCAAGGCCAGTAATGTAATGCAATTGGGTTAAATACTCAGATCTTATTCTGAAATATTTTCCACTGAGATTCAGATCAATCTTTGAACCACAGATAACAGGTTTCTGGCTAAAATGACAACGGAAGAAAGCAGATGTCTGCCTTGGTCTAACACTTAAAGTGGAACTATGGGCGACATCGTGCTTTATTATCCATTTTACATCATCTATAGAATTTATAATTGCTCTTTCTGAACCATTTCAATGGTTTGTTGAAGTTTTTTATATTTTTGACCAGTGCAGTCAACCTATTTTTTTTATGTCCGTATTAACAAAAAGAAACATTTTAAGTTCATTCAGGATTGATTTTCTATATAATCGGTATCAGCTGATTCTATATCTCAGATATCTATCAGGAATGAAAAAAGTTGATCAGTGCATCACTAGATAAGAGTGGGATGCTTTGACTTTATTTTGTTTTCTTGTTTGAATAATTTTCTTTTTACAAAAGACAACAGATCACCTTCAAAAATCCTAAAGTAAATATTTTTTTTTGTTTTATTTTATTCTCTTATTAATTGCATGAATCAATGCATTTTATTTTCCAAACAGGTGTCTGTGAATTAGCATAGGAACTATCACTTTAAAAACAACACTGGAAAAACAATCAGCTGCCAGTTTGGAGCATTGAGGGCATTTCCAGGAACTTTTTGCCCAAATGAGAAAGAAAGAGAAAAACCGTACCTCAACGTTTTCATCGTCTTCTTCCTCCTCCTCCTCCTCACTGCCCTCGCTCTCTTCCTCCGCCTCCTTCAGCCATTTGACAAAAGGAGCGGCCTTGGCATGGATCTCTTTGGCAAGTTCCTTGGAGACATACTTCTTAGAAACCTGAGGAAAACAGGAAACGAGAGCAGACGAGGGAAACATTGGATACAAGAAAAACAAGATGTGAAAATACTAACATCAAAGTGGTACGATTGGGATACTTTTGAGCCTTTTGCTCATATTTTTTGGAGACATTGAGAACTGAACCGACGGCGGCTGCCAGCTCACTGACCCTCTCAGCCCAGGCGAAGATGACGTCCTCCTCCAGCAGGTCGGCGTCGTACAGGTCTTTGAGGATGATGGCGACGCGCGGCAGCAGCTGCACCTGGTGGAGCTTCACCACGCACTCGAAGCCTCCCAGCAGATACTTCTGGGCTTTCTTGTTGTTGTGACAGAACTAGGATGCAAATATGAAAAACATACAGCAGATAAGTTACAGTCACTTCCAGTAGAAAATTAGTTTTATTCAACATTAGGGAGAAGGAAAAAAAAAAAAAAAAGTGATGTTTTCTTAGTGGTGTGCATGGAAGAACCTTTAACTGCAATACCACTGATGACCACAAGGTGCTGGTTTCATATACATTCAAACCATTAAAATAATTGACTATAAACATGGGTCCTCACAGAAATGCATTTATGTTAAAATGCGATATCAATAATTGATCAGGATTGCCAGAGCTTTCAGATGGTCACTGAACCTGGTCATCATGTCTGCTGATGGACTGAGTCAAGAACTTCTGCACTGAGAAATAAAACGGCTTATGTATAAATGAAAAAGACAACAAGCAGCCTCAAGCTGTGAATATTATTAATTTGTCTTCATTTTATATTTTAGAAATTGAGTATCAAGTCATGAGACTCTCAGATTATACGTCTTGCTCTAAATATTTCATGTAACAATGTTTTCCATCATCTGAAGAACTTGTCATCATTCTCAGTTTAACGTACAAAATAATTCTGATGACAGGAGATGAGCCGTTTTCCATAGCCAATGCTTAAAGTTCGATGAGGCCAATGGCTGCCGCTGTTTATTTACCTGTTAGTTTCTTTCATTCCTGTAACTGAAAGTTTGGAGTGTCAACATGAAACCTGAGCACTCATGAGCTGGGTTTCTTTTTCCTTTGGTAATTCTTGTAATTTAATCAGGGATACCAATAGCTGCAGATGCCGTTTTTCACTTCTCATCTTTAGATATGCCTGGGGTTTTTTTTAAAGGCAAATATTCACCATTAATAAGCAAACATCAGGTTGAATTAATTGGCAAGCTGACATCAATCCATTACTAAATTACAAAAGGTTTTTCACGATGCATTATTTGGTGAGTTCAACTGAAAACCAAAAACTAAGTAAAAGTTAAATTATAAACCAAAATGCAAATAATTTAAAAATAAAAAAAGATTAAAACCTGTGTGAAAACTTTTTACTCATTAGCACTTAAACCAACAGACTTGATTTTACTGATATGCATTTTAAATGATTGCATCGTTTTGTTGCGTTTGTAATACATTATTGTGTGATTATGTTTCTTTTATCTTGTTATTGCTGCTGTTCATCATTTTGTTCCAGCTATAGCTGGTGTTGAAGCTCTTTCTAAATGAAGTTGTTGTTGATTTTCAGACCGTTATAACAGAGACGTACTCTCAGGAAGTGGCGTTTGTACTTCTTGATCTGGTCCCGGATGTTCTCGTTGAAGAGGAGCTCGCTGAGGATGAGCGGACCCATGGCCTTCACATCCAGACGCTCCGCCTCAGCCAGGATCTCTTTGTCGGCGCCATCGATGGTTCCGCTCTCCTTCTTTTGCTGTTTAAGAGCAAACAAAGAGGTGAACAACCTTGAGAAAAGATTTGTTTCTGGTAAATCTAATAACTGGTCCCTCGACTGCTAAACTCGACACTGTTTGGGTGGTTTTCCTTTAGTAAAGTACTGTAAGCGACACAAACAAGGATGAACCTTCTGTGTTTTATTTTTTGTCCGATTCTGTTGCTGTTGGGAGCTGAACACCGACTCCGCGCCCTCAGCCAATCACACAGAATCTTCTGACGAAACGTACTCAGTCTCAGCGGTCTTACTTTCACAAAGCTGTAAAAGAGGTTGACCCTCTCCTCCAGAGGTTTCTCCAGGTCCTCGCTCAGGGTCAGATTCTTGGCGTGGTCACTGATCTCTTCCATCCGGCGCCGCTGTGCCTCCTCCGTTGTCTCCTCTGCCCAGTCCTCGTCGTCATCGTCTCTATCCTGGAAACGGGAAGGAAGAAGAAACTGCATTAAGCACCTGGTTCTATAAATAACCATTTATATAACCAAATGTTGAACAAACATTTAGGGATAAAACAGTATATGTATTTTGGTTCTGAACCGACAGGACTGGAGCAGATATTTTCGGTACCGATAGTTGGAGGTTTGTTTTACGTGATTAACCGTTTTTGCAATTGTGTTTTAATTTTAAAGGAGCAGTATTATGCGTTTTAGTGCCATTTTATAGTACAATCAAGTAACTATGTTCCCTTCAGTTGTAAAAACATAAGAAATTTGACTTTGTAATTTATTGCTTTGAAACTGGGCCTCTGCCTCTTTAAAAACTGCTCTTTCTGGAACTCCACATGCATTAAGTCATTGCAACATGGCTCCTCTGTTAACCCTTTAAAAACATTTTTACTTGAGCTGCTGAGAAGTTGCTCATATAATGTTTGCTAATCGGTGCTGGCTAGTCTGAAGGAGCCGAGAGGAAAGCAGCTCTGTGAATCAGGAACTTAGAAACTGCAACTGAGGAGGAGCTTTGTCTTTAAAGGCAGAGCGAAGTCCCCCAAGGTGTTTTGTAAGCTCAATGGTTGCCATGGAGAGTAAAGGATTTCAAACATGCATGGCATTCCAGGTTTGCTTTTGATTATGGAATAACATTATAACGCGACATAAGGCTGAAAAAGTCAATTTTACATGGACACTGCCCCTGTAACCTGACTGGCAATGACAGCTGACTCCATCTACGTTTGGGGATCATTCCTCCACTGAACCATCATGGGAATGACAGCAAACACACCACAGCCTCAGGGGCATCAATGTTGTCCTGGTTTCCAGTCTCGCCGCTGCCAGAGCCGTTTTCCTTGTCCTTCTTGCGGTTCTTCTTTTCTTTCTCTTTCTTGACAGATGCAGAACCGCTATCATTGCTCTCTGTTGACAGGAGGAAACGAGCAAAGCAAAACAAAAAAAGAAAGAAATTGCGTTATGAATGAATGAATTTAAGAGAAGAAATTCATTTTATGGTTGAGCCAGTGACCCCTCACTTCTTACCAGGTGGGTTTTTGAGAATGAACGTGCAGAGTTTGTGTCTGGTGTCTAGCATGCCGCGGTATCCACAGGCCTTACAGGAATTGCCGATTGTTTGTTTCTTAGGATTGACATGCTGTAGAGGAAGACAGAAATTAACCATGAACATAATACTACTATTCTGTCCCCTTTAAGCAAATTATCCTTTAGCTCAACTTCTCAAGACAAACTATGCAGTTCTTGTTTCTTCAAAACTATTTATAAAGAGTTCTGTCCTGTTTCCCACTGAAAGGCTTGGCCAAATATCTTTAAAGAAGCGGAAAACCATTTACCAGGTCAGTTTCAGGGTTGTCACACTCGGGACACAGCACAAATTTTCTGATGAACCCATCAAGCATATCCTGCAACTTGTTCGCCTCGTGGGATCCGTTGACGATGTAACGATCGTTTTTGGTATCAAACTGGGTCTGAGCACCAAGTTCACAACCAAAAAACTTGGTCGGGTCTGCAGAGAAGAGACAAGGCCAACAGTTAGAACTAATCTAATTAGAAAAATAGCACAATTAAGATATCCATGTCTTATGTTAAGCATGTTCATAAAATTTTAATTTTAGCTTTACAGCTTGGTTTCACTGCGTTTATAATCTGTTTTTATAATTATTACAGCTGCATGATTATAGGAACACATTTTGCAATATTATTATTCTGTATTGAGACGATATTGATCAGGTTTGACCCACATTTCCCTCAGCCTCTCTGCCATCATCATTACATTCCCATTACATCTTTCTGATGTCAGATTTGACATCTTTATTAAAGTAGACAAACATGACATCATAGATCATCTAAGTAGAGAAAAACATCACTACAGAATCTGAATGCACTGAATTTGAGACTCCAGCCTACCAAATAATGGAACTAGGCATTTCTTTACAAACTCAAGACTCGACACATCGTCTCTAAAAGTGATTCAATCTGGACTGAAATGTTCGATGTTAAATCTGTGTTGATGTAAAAGTACATTTGTGCGTTAGAAAGTTGCTGTAAAACTTGGTTATCAGTTTTTCATTACTTTTTGTTCAAAATATCCACAGAATTTCCACCTCAAATTTCACGTTTTTTCTGCTACTCTGTGCATTTGATAACATTTAACCGTCTTCGTTTATCCGTGTGTTCCATATGTTATAAAATGTGTAAAGTTAGCTTCTGGTTTGATGGTGTGGTAAAAGCTCCACACTGGTATGTGGAAAACAGACCAGTTCTGGATTCACATCTAAACCACTTACTCAACACTTCCCATATTGTGTTTTATTTCTCATACTTATCTAAACTTGAAAAAGGATTTAATAGTTTTTTACACTTTATAAGACTGTTATTAAACCTAAATTATAGAAGTGATCTATAAGATTTCTGATCTAGAGAAGTAGACCACTTATTTATATATTCAAGTGACTAAATAAATTATTAACTCAACTTACCACATTGGGAGCTTAATGTTGAATCTTATAAATCTCCATATTTCTTTTTAGCTGTACTCAACTGTCACGTTGTGGCATTGAATGTTGCTCAGAAATAGTAAGTCAACACTGTTCAATGATGCTACTAAAAGTTAACTTCGTTCACAAATACTTTAAAAGAAAACCAAAGTTTTATTCTTCACTTTTTTTCTGCTAGCATGAGATTGAGATTTTTTTGTCACTTATTACTGAATGCAGCATCAAAATTCCAGGGCAACCAACAAATTATTTTGATAAAACAAAAAATGGCAGATTTAATATTTTTTATTAATATTTTTTTACATTGTTCACCCCAGATAAGCTGAGGTAAAACGGTAAAGTTTACTCACATGTTGGAGGCCTGTTCAAAGCCTTTGCAACATCAACCATGTTGACAATGACCGTCTTGATTCCATTCCCTTTGCCTTCAACCTAAAAAGAAAACAGAAAAGACCATAAATCCCAGCACCAAAGACTTTTTTTTTAAATAAACGGCTGGGATAAACTTCAACCTGCCGGGGTTACCTTGGCAATCAGACGGGGCATTTTGTAGCGATAGAACTGGTCTGACACGCTGCGGTTAACGTTGACAGACATTTTGGCTGGATGTTAGCACTATCAGTAAGATAAAAGGATCTTGGTTGGGGATTTTTCGGGATCTTCTGTCTGGAAAAGAGGGGATGACATAAACGACTGCAAGCGTGCTCGGTCTCTGACATGAAAAACGTCGTGCCGCTGTGGCCGCAAGCTCCTTGCTTGAAGGCTAGGTTTCCACCACACAGGTTCCAACGGCTGCGCAACAGCTCTGAAAGAGGAGAAGAGGGACAGCCATCAATATTTCAGAAACAAAGACGAGCGCTGCCTGGCTCTAGCTAACCCCACTGGATGAACAGCATAGAGGAAGAAGCAGCTGTGGAAAAGGCAAACGGCTGTCTGTGTGTTGTGTAACATAGGGAGTGTTTGAATGGCCTTCATCTGTATTACTACCATTTAGACCAGGTAGACAAACTGGTAGATTGGATGTTTTTTTTCTCCTGAGTAATGGCTGCCTTACCTGTAGATGAATGTCGTCATGTCGTGAGTTTGTAATAAAGTGATGAAATTCTTACAGTAGAGGAAGGCTTAGAGATTCTGCTTAAGCAATGGGAAACATCTCAAACAAGATGTTCATATCCAGGAGATTAATAACCGTCTGCAGGTATTGAGCACCTAGATTACAGGACACAGCTGTCACAATGCAAAGAGCAACTTATACCTACTGACCAAGACTATTAAAACAACAAAATAAATCAAATTTTAGGAAAATATCTACTCTGACAACACTTTATGGATTCATTAAAAGAACCAGTCATTTTTCAGTCAAATTAAAAAAAAAAAAATCTCAACTTTCATATTTATGGAAAAGGCATGTAGTTAACCTAATGACAAGGGTTTAAAAAAAATCAATAAGAATTTGTACATTTACTTTAAGAACATCTTTCAGTTGTTTATTATTTTTAATTAATGATGAAGACTTATTATGACAACTGTTAAGTGGAGGGTCCTTAAGAGCCTGAAGCAGCTTTAGAGCTGAAGGTTTCAATTAGTTCAGTTTGGGATTATTGGAGTATTTTTAAACGGAGCTACAGATCCCTGGCCCTTTACAATCTTTAGAGAACACAGTTGAGTTTGTCAGTCATCTGAATCAGAAGAAAGTCCATGTCACTATGCTATCATCCCAATTGCAGAAGCTGAAGGCTGAAAAATTCCACCTCAGCTCTTCAACAGCTTCACTCCATCCTCAGAGGCTGACGAGCCACAGCTGTCAAAGCAGACTGATACAGCCTCAAGCAATTTAATTTTTTACACATAATGTAAATACTGTTTGAAGAAAGAAAAAAAAAAACTAACAACCTTCACATTCCATTATAAAACTACATAACGTTTATATCTGCTAATATATCATTGAAACCAATGGATACAAGTGTTAAAAAAGTTATCAAACCCAGCTGAAACTGACAAATCCTTCTGATTAGCAGCCTCCTGTTCTGAGGATTTACTTTTTCTACATATTCACTGCAAAAAAATATTTGTTTAATGCCGGTATGGATACCATTCAGAAACTCACTACAAATACACAAAATGATCCGTTTAAAAGGTAAAAAAAAAAAAAAGTTCAAATTTTTAGATTTCAAAAATGAAGAGAAATTGGATGCTGAATAGTTTTGTTTAGTACAAAAGAGTTCTTTACAAAAAAAATTGCTTATAGCCAATCTATTCTGAAATTTAGCTGGATTTTTTTTTAACATAAATTATCAAATCAACACCGTTTATGCATTGAATATGAAGAAAGAAAAAAAAGTTATCGGCATTCCAGACAGCATGCATGAATTGTAAATGAAAAAGGAAACCAAGCCTCTTAGCATTCAGCTTAAACCCCTCTTTGTGGCCACAATAATGGATTTGTATAAGCCTTTTGTCTTATGCTGGGGGCCCTCTGGCTTTTTGACATATAAGGCCTGCTCTTTTTAATAGGTCACAAACATGAGGCCCGTCAGCTGTGGTCCGACTGATGGAATCCGTACAAATCACACCTGCTGACAAACCACTATTACGGTAAATGTCACAAAATGAATGACAAGTGGCTGGTCTTCCATAAAAATCCGTTTTGGAAAACCAGAGGAGGGAGAACTACTCGGGTGGAGGCTAACAAACTAGCCCAGCTAGCGGCTTGGTGCAGAGTGCGTCACACAGCCACTGCACACGAGTGACGAGACTGGGAGAAGCCATTTTGAACAGTGGCTGAGAAGACGGGGAGCGCTGCTTAATACTGCAGAGTAACGGGAAAGCATACATGAGAATAACCCAGCTAAGAAAAACGTAGCTAACAAGAAAAACAAAACATTATGTATATCGAAATTCGGTTTCTACAACTTACCGTTTCTGCAAAACAAAGACATAAACACAACGCTGATCGTCCAAATGCCGCAGTGAACGGTGGTCGATAGCTGGTGGTGTATCGATTGCGGCAGCAGGGTGTCTAAAACGTTTTCTCAAAGCTTAACACCCTGAGGCGTCCAAATGGTGTCGGTGCCAGGTTCAGAGACAGAGGAGAGCTTTCTGGAACGTCCTCGATGTCCGGGAACCTTTTGGGGCGGGGGGGATAAAAAGGATCCATTAACGGCGGACTTAAATGCCAGCATCAGCAGGTGCGAATGGCGATAGTGTGCAGTCCGTTTTAACACTGTCGTCACGTCATTGTCATTATTCATTAAAACGCTGTACTAATTACCTCTAATAGAGCGGGGGAGAAAAGTAGACTGGTAACTTGATTGGGTAATGACTATGCGTTCTGGTTACGAAGCGTTTAATGACAAATAGTCATTTAAACACACAAATATAAAACTTATTATGCGTCTAATAACAAGCTAACAAAACTACAGTTTTACCGTTAATTATGTCCACTGAGAGTGCTGACGTTTACAGAAAAAAAGCCCCGTGCCCAAACGCAAGGCCAACTGACGCCACGCAGCTAAAGCTAACATGGTTAGCCAAACGCAGTCGACGCCATTCAGATATTATGATTAAACAACGTTCACAACACCGTGTAGCTAACTTCAATTTTTCTACTGTGTTATGTCCACCGTAGTAAAATCCAAAAAAGGACGAATAGAAAAAGCCGTGATGCAGTTATTTATCACCTACCTCTCGAATGTTCTGCGAAATGCAGCTTTTCGTGTCGATTTTTTTCTGACAAGCGTTAAAGTTGAATAAATTTAGCAACATCCGGTCTTTCTGTTGACCAACATTAAAAGTCTGCTCAAATATCTACTGTATTTTATTGATCGCACTAAAGAGGTTGGCAGTTAAAACATTGCTAAACAACGAGAGTCATTTTCTAGGTTAATAATGTAATAAAAAAAATAGTTACTTGAGGCTTTTAGCAATCTGAACTGCACAAATTAGATTTGCATGGGTTTTATTTTGAAAGGATAAGACGATGCAGTGTCTAGCTTGATCACGTTTTTTTCTTCGAATATGGACATGTAGAAGTAGATGTCGCCTGAAACCCAAAGCATACGTCAGTGCCGTCGCCATCTTGTGTTGAGTGAGCGCTCCTCCCTGCCATCCTGACCAGTGCGAAAAGGACGACACGGAGGAAAGATGATGAACTTGTATGGAGCTAAAACAGTGACAGCTCCATAAACTCGCTTACCAGCTGTAAGCCATGATCTTAAAAATTAACAGAAATTTGATGATTGTGAATCAGTGTAATATATGTTTGACATTTTAAAGGAATGTCAGACTTCACATCTCCATTTTTGTTTTGTATTATTGAGATGCACCTGTCAGTAACAACAAATTTCTATCTATTTTAAGTGCAGGTACAGTTTAGCTTATCTGCTCTTTATGCGTCTGTATGACCATGTGCCAACAAAACCACAACCATTGTAGCAGTAGATGGACAACCATGAGTGTTTCTATGTGAAGGAGACAAAGAATACAGAGTTAAGGGGAGCAACAAGACTACTACTACAGTGCAAAAAACTAACTGCTCTTCTAGCAGAGAAATACCGTCAAATGTAAAAGTATTGACCCAAGGGGATGGGGAGAGAAACATTCCAAAATAAATACACATTACATATTTTAATTTTTTTTAACATATATTTTAAATTCATGTTTAGAATGTGATACCTTCCGCAACATTTATTAATCAGAATGTACTAAATATGATGCATACTTACACATATTTAAGAATATAGTGGACTGCATTACTTAGAAATACTTAGCATATTTTGGATTTTTTTTTTTTATTTATGTAAGAAAATACTATACCCAAGTTAATTTCAAATTGGAAAAACTGGCTGCATTATTATTTTTTAGATTAACTCTTTTGTTTTTTACTATTCTGCATTTTTTTAGCATTGTGTGTGAAATAATAATAATAAAAAGCTACTTACAATCGTCTGAAAACGTGTGATTGTTCTTACAGAGAGTTTTTGTTACAATACTCTGAGGTTCTACATGGAGGACGCCCCCGTACAAAGATGGCGGCTGAGTGGGCACATTATGTTCCAATGAATGGCACCAATCAAGACGACTTCTACGTGGTTATATCTGTGATTTTCGCTCCTCACTAAAGGCGCTACGTCAGTATAACTGTCATTTTATGAGTGGCAGGTTCGATTGGGATAGACGTACAAATACTATTTCCAAGTCCTGGACGGCCACTACCCTGCAACTTTTAGATGTGCCTCTTCTGCGCCACACCTGAATAGAATAATTAGGTCATTAGCAGGACTCTGGAGAATTTATCTACACAAGGAGGAGGTAATTAAGTCATTTCATTCTAGAGTTTTGTACGTGTGGCACATCTAAGAACTGCAGGACAGTGGCCCTTGAGGACTGGAGTTTGACACCAAACACGTCAAATAGTGTCCTGAAAACTTTTTTTTTGGTATTAACGAAATACGACGGTGTATCACGGCCATTTCTGCCAAGAACTCAGACATTTTGAGATGTATCTGAGAAATGTTCTAGAAAAAAAAGTGAAAATTTCTGAATTTGAGAAGTCAAACATTTGCAAGAAGAAACTGAAATTTTGATTACTAATCGCAGAAATTTTATAGACAAAAACTGGAATTTTCTGAGTTTAAGAAGTTGAAAAATTGCTAGAAAAACTAAGGATTTTTTAAATTAATCAGAAATTTTCTAGAAAAAAAGGTTGAAGCAGAACATTTTTGATGTTTTAGACTTTGAAATTTCCAAGTATTTTAATAGAAAATTTCAGATTTTTTTTTTCCAGAAAAGTTTGGACTTTTTCAGGTCAGACATTTCCACGTTTATTTCTATAAAATGACTGTGATTAATTTGAAAATGTCAGAGTATGTAGGCGAATATTTAAATTTTTAATAAAATTACAAAAAATAATAATTAGATAGATAGATAGATAGATAGATAGATAGATAGATAGATAGATAGATAGATAGATAGATAGATAGATAGATAGATAGATAGATAGATAGATAGATAGATAGATAGATAGATGCTGTCGTAGAAATGCCACCCACAATATGGCCGACATATCGCCTTCCGGGACGCTCCTGTTTCGTCTACCCTATTAGCTTCCGTTACGTTCGTAGGCGCTTCCTCAACTGGACTAGCAGCAAACAGCAACAGACAAGATGGTGAGTCTGAAATGTCGAAAGGAGAACCATTTTCTGCATGTAGTGAGCCTTAACTACGCTTGGTTTATTAGCAAAGTAGCTGTCGACATAAAGAAAGCGACGTTGCGTCCCAGCCTCGTAGTAGGGTTTAGTTGTAGGGGTTCTTCTACTTTAGCTCGACCAAAAGATGGATCGACGATCACATGACATCCTTGAGTTTTTAGTATCCCAGAAAACCACTCTTGACAGTTTCACTCTCCCCTGTTGTAGCAGGTTTTTTTGCACGGTTCTTTCTTAGTTCGCCATTCTTGTTCTTGGAGTATTTTGTTATGACAGCAGGTTATATTTTATATTTACCGATCAAATTAGCGCTACAGTGGCTAACCAGCTAAAGGCAGCTTCATTTTGCAAAACATTTTCTTGTACTGCAACTGATGAAATATGCTTCCTGGATATTATCCCATGTTACACTTTGCTTATTAGTTATTTTTAAGACTGGCAAAGTAGATACTTTTCCTAGGGAAGCTGCTGTCATTATGTTTTTATTTATTCATTCATTCATTCATTTTTCCCTTATAATTTTTCAGGTTGATATAGTTGTCAGTCTATATAAAACTGGCTCAAGACTGTATGAAACTCTAAGCAAAACCTGACTTGTGGCTCCGTTTATTATGTGTTCAGTGTTATGGATTTTACGGAGTACGCTCAGATTACGTTCACTTTATTGATTAAAAACACTAGTTATTACTCGTACTTAGTGGTGCATTACATAGTAAGTAGAAATCAATAAAAATATATAATTTTTTTTGTTTATGACTTGATTTTAAAAGAAGAAATCTCAACTTTTTCTAAGTACATCAAAAGGCAGCATGCACTTTAATGGTCTCTTGAGTTTAACAACAATCAGATGAAGCTTAGAGATGATCATGTAATTCTTTAATTTGCTGATGCATTCAAAACTACACCTCTAGCAGGGTTTATGTGTTGCGTAACAATTGTAAATGTAAAAGAATTAAAAGTCTTTTTAAGTTTACTATTTATACAGCTTCAAAGCAATTTGTAAAATTTGTAACTACAAATTGGAGCTTTACATTGTCCTTTGGGCTTCGGTTCCCTAATCAACAGCTTAAATCTCTTATGCGTTGGGCCGGCTCTGGGTTTATAATATCAGTTAAAATGTCTCTGTGTTATTATTTGTCCTAAATTACAGTAACGCGGTCAGATTTGCTTTGGCACCTGATTTTGCACAGGCTGACACTCAGGTTCCTGCGTTGTTTTCAGCTTAGCATGATCACTAACCATCAACCATTAACAAATGTCTTGACCACTTTGCCATTTAATTTTTTTGTAATTTACTTTATTTGTTTTTGAATGATTCGTTATTTAATCAATTTAATCCATTCACTTTTTAATTTGTCACAACTTCTTTCTGTTTGTATTTTTTTTTTTACCCCAATCTCTGAACACATCCTGTGTCATGTACACATGCACCTCTTCCTCCTCCTCCTCCTCTTCCTCCTCCTCCCCTTCACTCCACCTCTATATCTGTCTGTCTCCCACCAACCAGGCTGGTCACCGGGTAAGTGTGCTCGCTTTATGCTGCATCCTTGTTTTTCTGCTCACCCTTCTGCCTGGCACTAACAAGAAAATGGGATTGCAATTTTGCGCAAGTCTGACGTGTTTTTTTTTAAATTTGTTTGCCTTTTTAGCAGAACGAGCCGCTGTTATTTTAAGAGCTGCTGTGAATTGAACTTATGCTGACATACGCTTGATCTGTGTTGTTAACCCAAATACAAGGATGTGGACAAATTAGTTGGCACTCCTGGTAAAGGTGTTTCAAAGACCATATAGAAATACATGACGCAGATCCGTTTCTAGGACAAGGACTCACGTTTAGTTAACCCTCACACAAATTTGAGTAATTTGGAGTTAAGTTCCATAGAAAAATTCTCAACTCTGTGTGTGTGTGTTTTGTTTTCTAGAAAATAGTGATTCTAGAAAATTGAGCTTGTTGGTGCATCCAAAAATGTTCCTTTTAGCCTTCTGTTAGAAGGTACGACTCACCCATGTGACACATTTCTGCATTTTATTTTCTGTTAACCAAATAAACAGATTTTTAATGTTTTTTAACTCACCTGAGCTCTAAACTAAGAAGAGAAATTTGCACCCACTGCAGAAGTTATCCAGCTGTTGCAGTTACAGTGGGATGTAGGGATTTTGTTAGCATTGAAGGGGTATTTTAGGATTGTTTACATGTCATGCAGTTAAAGTCTTACCTGTACTAGGTAACTCTCTTGAGGTCTTCACCAGATAATTGGTCCTGGAAGGCAGAGGAGCCAGGGTCAAAATGAACTCCCACCATCAAAAAAACAACTTGTAATTTTTTTCTGCAGATGATATTTCATGAAGCTTCAAACTGTCATGTTCATATTGGGTAATTATGGACAGAGAAGCATCATAAATACTTTACATCTCTGTTCTTGGCACCTTTTTTGACATTGGAGAACTATTGGTCAGACCTCTAAAATGAAGAAACATGGATTTATGCTCAATGAAAAACTCAAGATCTAATGCAGGTACAATTTTAATTTTAAGCTTTTTAACCAAACCTCATGTAGAAGAAAATCCTGAACTACCCCTTCATAATGCAGTTTGCTCATGTATGCTTGTGTGTCACGTAGGCCTGTCACGATAACACATTTTGCTGAGCGGTTAATTGTCTAAAAAATTATTGCGATAAACGATAATATTGTTTCAAGATCTTTTGACACAGATTTAATGGAAATGACTAATAATGCGTGCAATTTCCTGCCATAGATAAATACACTTTATTTTCAAAAGAACACATAACACTGGAACTGAAACTAAATGAACAAAACAACCAAAAACAAAAATAAAATAGATTCTCAATCTCCATTAACAAAAAACTTACTTGAATAAAAACTAAACAACATAAAGCCAAAGTGGAAATAAATACTGCATTCAACCAAAAGAGTGCAGATTATGAAGTCTGTATACTATATTGCCCTTCAGTAATCACTAGATTTAAATAGAGAAGATGGGCACATCCGACTTTTTTGCCGCTATTAATTTGCCCCTAATTTTAGATCGTTGGCCGATCTAAGATTGTCGGTGATTTCGTAACCGATCATCCTGCGGTGTGTGGTGTGTTACGGTAGATCGTCGTGGCCGCTCCGATCTAAATCAGGGTTTTTTTTTTCCCGACTGGGATCTTAACGCTGAATGTGACAGGTAGCCAATCAGAAAGCGCTTTCTGAGGGGAAATTATGAAGAGAATCCCAAACAGCTGAAACGGCGCAACATGAAGTCCAGCGGACATTTGGAGATTATATGTGGAAACAGCATTAATATTTATTCAACATTTCGTGCAAAGAATATAGAAATGACAAGGGGAGGAGTTGGAGCCAAATTGCTACCGCAGTTGATGAACCCGGTAGGTTTTCAGCTGTTCTTAGTTAATGTGACATAAATAGGTTATAATGATTTTCATTCAGTCAGGACGTTACGCTGACTCTAGCCACATGCATCACAGGTAGATTCTAGTAAAGCATTGATTAATGCCTGGTTTTAAAATTAGTTAACTGGACTTGTAGTCATTATTTTGTGCTCAGGTGGCTGGACACCACACGACACGACGAACCCGATCGAACTAGGATTTCTGTCGGCTAATGTGTGGTCTCAGGTTTTGAAAATGGGCCGACAATCGGCCGACAACTCGTGTAGTGTGCGCTGGACATTACACTAAGGAAATGAGGAAGGGAGGGGTTACAATCAACAGAAGGAAAAAAAGGCAGGAAGAGACGATAAAGCCAATAATTAAAATGAGGTCGATAGGTTTAATTTATCGTGTGATTAATTGATTTATCGTTTATCGTGACAGGCCTAGTGTCACTTCCTGTGTTTCGTAACAGTAGACATCTCTCCAGTCTGTCGCTGAGTGTCTGAAGTCCAGCTGTGCGTAATCAGTTCACTTTTTTTGTTGTCTTTTTAAAATTATTTTGGCTTTTTAAAAACTATTCATGAAATGACATTTAGAAGCCAGTTTGAATTCAGACACATTATATGTTCAGAATTGTACTTACAAATGTTGCTGATTTGATTTGGCTTGAGTGAGGTGTTGATCAGCTGTATTGGATTACTGGGTGCTTCAGTACAAGAAAAAAAGGTTGCATTATTCTATTGTAAAATAAAAAAACACCTTAATAACAGTAACTAATAAGGGTGTATAGGAGGGTTATTGTGGAGTTTATGTCTATTATTTTCTGCTACAGGTTGACCTACGGCACCCTGCAGGGCTCTGTCCTTGGACTATGTTCTTTTGCAGTCCTCGGACACCTCCGTTCATTCGTGGGTGACTAACTGGGTTTTGTGTGTGTTTGTGTGACATTAGTTGGTTTTGGTGTTAGGTGACCTGCACATTCCCCACCGGTGCAACACGTTGCCAGCCAAGTTCAAGAAGCTGCTGGTCCCGGGGAAGATCCAGCACATTCTCTGCACAGGCAACCTGTGCACCAAGGAGAGCTACGACTACCTGAAAACTCTCGCTGGGGACGTCCACATTGTGCGGGGAGACTTTGACGAGGTCTGTGCTCCTTATTAAGATCCACCGTAGTCATGACAGCCTTCAGTGGAAAAGTATTTAAGTTGAAAAATAAATAGTATTTGGAGAAAGAGGATCGATATTTCCAGTGGTGGTCACCGCTAGCTAAAACATTAGTTGCACCAACCTGAATCACTTATAAATATTAGTTCTACTATCACTAAAGTGCTTTATCAATATTGCAATTAGTGGAAGCTAACGCTAAAGCGTTATGTCATATAGTACTTAATGGAAGCTAACGCTAAATCGCTATACCAATATAGTAATTTGTGAAAGTGAAAGCTAAGTGTGCTAAATGTTTTCAAAGTGAGCAAAAAACGCTAAACTGCTAAAATGGAAAATTAGCTCTGCTATTAGTGTATTAGTAGAAGTGTCTTCACCACTGAATGTGTCAAATTGAGGTTCCCTGTGCCTGGCTAATGTCCCCATTCAAAAAATATCATATACATATTTCTACTTAGACCACAAAAGGAAAGGCTTGGCTTTTTTTATTTTTATTATTATTATTATTATTATTATTATTATTATTATTATTTTCATTAAACCTCATCCTATTCGGACTGGACTCAGAGGCTCTATAAACATCAGTTTTTCAGACACACCAGAAGTTATCAATTTTATTTCGATCTGGGGAATTCTAAGCAATCACTGCACTTGGTTCAAAATCCGTCTTTCACAGTTTGAATCTGACAAACTTCTCTGTCCCTGCACTACAAGAAAATCCCCACAGCATTATGCTGCCACCACCATGTTTTACTGAGGATGTTGAGTTCAGGCTGATTTAAACTCCTGTCTTATACTGAAAAAAATACTGTATTTTTTTCAGTATAAGACAGAATTTATACTGAAATTGAATTGCACACAAATAAAATCTATTTGCTAATAAGATGATCCCTAATTTAGATGTACCAGATTAATGTTTTTATTAATTTATAGAAAAAAACCCTTCTTTCCCCTCTACATTATGTGCTACTTGGTGTTAGTCCATCTTACAACATTACAATAAAACATAGTGAGATTTGTTTTTAAAGAGCAGAAAAGCTAAAAAAAGGGTAGGGATACTTTTGCAAGGCAATGTACCGAACCACTAAATACCAGGAGCTCTTCATTCTGCATTCAGGGTTTTCTCTCTGGTTAAAGCAGATCACTCCAGCTAGGTGTTCACTAAAACTGAACTGTTTCTGCCCTCCTCTCAGAACCTGAACTACCCCGAGCAGAAGGTGGTGACAGTGGGCCAGTTCAAGATCGGCCTCATCCACGGCCACCAGGTCATCCCCTGGGGCGACATGGCCAGCCTGGCGCTGCTCCAGAGACAGCTGGACGTCGACATCCTCATCTCGGGACACACACACAAGTTTGAGGCTTTCGAGAACGAAAACAAGTTTTACATCAACCCCGGCTCTGCTACTGGGGCCTACAACGCACTGGAAAGGTAGACATGACCAGAACCTGTGTCCATTATAAAGCAGGAAATATCCAAGCAAAGACTGAAAGTCTGATTTACTGCAGCACAGAACACAGTAGGCGTGTTTGAGCTTAACTTCCTGTCCATTAAGAGACTATATTCAATTAGAAGTACTTAGAAAATGTATTTTTTTCCCCAATTGTACATTGGAGGTGTTATTAGGCACTCTATGGTAAAAATGATTTGCAATATTTTTCATCATAACATGTCAACTCAAGAAACTTTGCAAAGAGTCCAATCATACAGAAAGTTTACAGGCCAATTACATACATTCCATATTGATCCAAGTTATTAAACAAAGCTCAGTTTATTATTAAAATTGTTTAAAAAAAAAAGTTTTCTATTGAAGGAAACTTGCAGCATTGGCTCCTTCTGGACGAACATGTCCACTGAAGACAGAGCAACAACTCTGTTAGTTTGGGTACCATTCTAGAAGAGTTCACATACAGCAACAAAGAGCTGGGTAAATGCACATCTCAGAGCCGCTAGGCTAGCTTTAGCATGCTTTCTGTCCAATAGTTTGGCTCTCTGCCTGAAAAACACGTAATACTGCCTCTCTAAGTATTTATATCTAGAAAATTGTGATATTGGAAAATTATCACAATTTTCCAATGTCACAATTTTATCAAATTTTTTCCAATATTCCAATTTTTAATTCTGGAAAATTCCAGAACTTTTGAATAGAAAACAATAGGAAACCCTGTATTTACCTGTTGTTGTTTTTTTCAGTTCTTTGTTAATCCTTGTAACGTTCTACATGTTGTGCTCTTTGTTCCAGAAACATTATCCCCTCCTTTGTACTAATGGACATCCAAGCGTCTACTGTGGTGACGTATGTTTATCAGCTGATTGGAGATGACGTTAAGGTGGAGAGAATTGAGTATAAGAAGTCCTAAAGGACGTATGGAGAGAAGGAGGAAAGGCAGAAGAGTTAGGTTAATGAGGCTCAGCGTCATGTTTCATTCCTGTCCACCAGGGGGCAGCAGCTCCCTCAGTTCACCGCAGTGTTAATGCTGTAGCAAAACTGTTCATAAACTTAACTCTAAAATGCTTGTGTATTATATTGTTTATAAGTCATCTGCATTAACTTGTAAGCGAGCTGTCATTAGAGGACACAATAATGTCACATGTTTTGCTATGAAAAATGAATTTGGAGACTTTTTTTGGATTTTTATTTTCACCCTTGTTAAACCTTGTCCATGTGACCAACACACCTTTAGCTTTCTGTGATCTGCCTTATTCATTCACTTCCACAATAAAGATGGGATTTCCCTCCATGTGTTTCCCAAGTAATGGTTTTGTTTGTAATTTGTTGTCAAATGTTGTGTTTTGTCATGGGGATGAAAAACATTGTTTCTGGACTTCTAAGGATTTATTTGAAGCTTTCTGTTCTTGGATTGAATGATTTTAAGGATTTTTACATTTTAGAATAGGGTACATAAGTTTTATTGCTTTATTTTTTGGAGACATGCAAAAAGTATAAAATGCAGGTCTTACCCCAAGCAAGAAAAAAAGAACTTGCAAAGAAAAAATACATACACAAATAAACACAATAAATAAGCTAACAGAAAAAAACTTCTCTTAAGTCATCCAGTTCATTTCTATATAATACTATTAATACAAAAACAAGGAACACATTTAGCAATAAAAGTAGTGGGAAGAAGACAAAACTAATTTACTCTCACTCCATGTTCATACACAAATAATATGGCTTTTTCTTACATTATGTCTCGAAAGTCGGTTACATGCAGTTACGCATACCATGTAAGATATAATATACTAACATATTACAATACATTGTGATACTTGTACAACACAATATGCTGCTATGTACACACATATACATATATATATTCCCAGTATACACATATGTTTTGAATTTATTGTTTCAAAAATCCATATATGATCAATAATAAAAATACAAGCTCAAAAACACGTTTGCATTTATCAAAATCGCGACATTAAGTGGAATTTACTGTTATGATTTAGGCATTTATAAAAAATATCTAGTTGTATTTAGAGTTGAAGGGATTTCCAAACAGCTACTAATGCTGTTTAATGTTTTTTAATTATTAGTTATTTAAACCACTACACTGTGTAGTAGTGCAGACACCAGATGACCTCTGGTTTCTGCATCAGAGGTCACCTGGTCTATTGAAAGTTTGAGCTACTTCAACTATGTTTAGCAATACATACTAAACTGTTGAGGTTAACCTCTTTTTCATAAGAATTTTGCAGTCCAATTAATTATATTTGTTGCAATTGATGAAGACAATTGAATTATGCCTCACTGTTTATACCTGCTCAGCCTTGAAGGGTTTTGGGGGCCTGGTGTTTCATGTTGGACAAGAGGCACACCGTGGACAGGTCACCAGTCCAAAGGGCAGCATAAAGAAAGAAAGTACCAACAATCTTACTTACACACACATGCACGCGTGTGTAAGGAATCTATCTTCTCATTGTATAAAAAAAGCACATGCCATAAAAAGAGGACAACTATTAGTTTGTCTTATTAAAACATTTCATTTAGAGAATCACAATATTGATGCATTATTTGAAGTTATTATTTGAGTATATTGGCACAAATTAAAATAAATCATTAACTTATTGGTAATCTCATTTATCTGTTTTAATGATTTATTAAACTAAAGCTGAAGATACCAAAACTGCTACTTGTTAGAAAACATCTGATCGGTCAAAAATCAGGTGACTTCATCAGGGTTATGGTTGGCATCTGCCTCTGAAGTGAAACTTCAAAATAAAACTGTCGCAAGAATAAACTGTGAAGAAGTTTTTCTAGAGTTCTTATTTCTCAGGTCTATTTCCTGATTTTGTTTCTAGCAGTAGCTGGGAGGCTGTGCTTACACGAAACTGTCCATGATTAAACCGCAAATATCAAACTTTGAATTTAAATAAAGCCCGTCACATAGCATTCAGGCTTCACCAACGTTTACCTCAAGCAGTCGAGTTGTAAAACAGGTTACCGCCTTGACACAAAGTATTTGTTGATTCTGGTGAAATTGAAGGGACTATTGCTCCCTCCCACGAGCAGTACTGGAATATCCCTCAATATTTTTACCATTAAAAACTCACCCAGCAGGGTGTTTTTAATCCAAAGTTATCATAAATGTTGCGTGCAACCTTTGATTCACCCTCGCAAGCCTGGCCTGACCTCAGGGAGAGGCTTTGAAAAAAGGGGATGAACAATGTGCTATTTTATTCCGCGGGGAAAGTTTATTACGCAATCAGGTAAAATGTTGATCTCTCCATTTTAATGAGCTAACACAAAAGGAGATGCATGAAGTAAGCTGGAGCTTATCTTTGGGAAAACACCTGAAATGTGTGGAGGACAGTTAGTGAAATGAAACACGAGGGGAGAAGAAGAAACACTGCAGTGTTGAATTTTGTTGACAAATTAATGATTGGCTCAGAGAAACTGTGATAAGATCTGATTGGCTTTAAGGAGGGTGTGAACACTTTGAGGCAGATTAGAGCAGATTGTGTTTACTAATGTGTGTGTGTGTGTGTGTGTGTGTGTGTGTGTGTGTGTGTGTGTGTGTGTGTGTGTGTGTGTGTGTGTGTGTGTGTGTGTGTGTGTGTGTGTGTGTGTGCGTGTGTGTGTGTGTAATTTGTGGAGATATTATTTTCATGTCATAAGGCAAACGACTGACAATGTTCATATTCAGATTGAACTTTATTGGACATTCTTGACAGCGCAAAGACCCGCCCTCTGGCTCTGATTGGTTATTTCTAGTTAGCGCTAGGAAAAGGCAGAGGAACTCGATTTTTTTATGTTGCACATTTACCACTGGTCAACAGCCAAAAATAGTCTGGGGGTTTCCAACTGTTTTAGGGTCATGTTGATGAGCTGAATCCAAAAATCACTTTGGTTTTGCTCAATCAGGTCAACTTTCTGAACTATGGAGCAACATGATTATCAAAATCATGACTTGTTCTGACATCTGGATCCGTTTCCTGAGAATCTGATCAATGAGTGATGAGCAGGAGGAGAGATTCCATCAGGACAGGAAAGAGACGGAGAATTTTACACAATGTTCAGTTTATATGTACTTAATCTTATTAGTGTTTATTATTCAATTTACAGATATCCAAGTTTGTAACATGTAATTAATACACTTTATTGGAAATCAATTTTGTGTTCTCCTAAAATCTTTTTTGGATGAGAAATATGACCGTAAGTGAACTAATAATATCACTAAAATCTCATCAATTTAGTCAGAAGATCAGATTTCTCTAAATCAAATTAGAATAAAAACCTGATCTGATTGAAAAATGGATGTCATTTTTGGATTCAGTGGTGCAAAATAGTCTTAATTCATTAAAGAAAACAAATTCCCAAAAATATTTTTTTGCAAACCAGTGCTCTCTGTCTCACTGTGATGACGTAGTGAGTTACAACAAACATTATTATTATTATTATTATTATTATTATTATTATTATTATTATTATTATTATTATTATTATTATTATTATTATTATTATTATTATTATTATTATTATTATTATTATTATTATTATTTTTATTATTATTATTTTATAAAAGTTACATACTTTAAGTGTCACAACAACAACAAAAAAATCAAAAACAAGAAAATTATATGGAGGCAAATGTTTTATCACAGGGCTGGAAATAAACACATCAAAGGATTCATCATGTTGTTTTCAAATTCACATTTCAGTTTGTAATAAAAAAGTGCACAGAAGGGATTATATGAAAAGTTTCAAGTTTCTGTCTCTTCTCTGTAATGTTTGGCTAGGATAGGTTTTTGTTTTATCCTGTCTCTTTTACTCTGTTACTTAAGAGAAGTCACATATTCTGTTCAAACTCAGAGCAAACTGTATGCACCACTTTGCAAATGCAAATGGAAGAAACAGCTTACCATTTACTGTAAACTCATTAAAACCTTTCCTAGTGTAGCTTTACTGTAACCATAGTGATTATCAATTAATTAATTTTTTATGTGAGACGTTTGTACTTTCACTTTCCAGTCAGGATCTGTCCCAGCCCCGTTTCATTTTCAACCTGTGACATCAGACAGTTGCTCTCATGGCTAATAAAAACATCAGCCCGCCGATGATTTCCAGGAAGCTCTTACATGAGTTTGAGCTTGTGAAAACTTGCCTTTTCTTCACTCTGCAAGGAGACAACAAAGCTGCGACTTTTTACTTCACTTGTTTTGCCGTTGAGGTTGTCGGTCTCTGTCATGTTCAAATAGAGCAGAGATTTTGGGTTGAGCCTGGGTGCAAAGTAAACATAAGCACTGTAAAGGAGAATGATTTATTTAACCTGCACAGACTGAACAAATAAAAATGGGGATTAATCTCCAGAATGACCCTGATTATAGGTCATAATAATCAGGGTCATTTAAGGAATCAGTCAAAGTTTGACTGGTCAATTTATTGTGATTTTAATGCTTTTCTAAAGATAAAGTGATGCTGTTGTAAAAACAATGAACAAATCATTTTTCTCTATTTTCACAAATCTATTAGAACTATTTAGTTTACAATTGATCCATCTGATTTGTAAATATACATATTTAACTAAAGATGATCAAATTTAACCTAGACTCATTAAAACTGTGGAATAGCCTTTACATTTAGCACCAATAGGAAACTTAGAAGCACATTTCAACATTATCGTTACTGTCTGGCGAGATGTTTTCATAGTCCTTAAGTTGCACAGTATTAAATATGCTGGTGCCGAACTTCAGTAAACACCGCCCAGATGGGGGCTTTTTGTGGCCTTTTATGTCCATAAAAGGGCATAAATAATTAATTTATGACTAAAATAAAACAATTGTAGCAGGACTATTTCATCAGACAAACTCAAAGTAGGGAAAGTGGTGGACAATAATCTCCGTGGGTACTTTACAAACAGCAGTCCTGGGATCTCTTATTCCATTCTGTAATCGCTTCATAGAAGTAGAAAGCGAAAGTAAAAGGTGCAGCTCATGTTGGACTCTGCAGTGGGAAAACCCTCCTCCACTCTGAGAGCTTATAAAGAGGAGCGACTCACAACAACACCGCGCACGAGCTGACAGGAAGTCATCCTGCGACTGAAAAAGGGAGACAATTGAAACCGCAAAAATGAAAAAGTTTTGGGACAAGAGACCGAAAAAGGTGCAAAGAATGGACAGCACCAAGCCTTTAATGGAGAACAACAACGACTATGACCGTGAGTGAGAACTTATCATTTCTGTCTATGCGTGGCCATATTTTCATAGCAACGCTGCACACAATGAAAGCTATTGTTGATAATCAAGCTAGACTCGTTTGGGGTTCGATTGGAAGTACACTTAAGTACTCTAAAATGTATTTAAGAACAGCAAGAAAGGCACACAGAGGCTTCAACTTTAAGCGTTCATTTTTCAAATTGAGTATATCTTATATTTTAGACATTTAAAATCAATTGTAATGTATGCGTAATCGAATCGACATTTGTTGTAATTTGGCGCTATCTAAATAAACTGAATTGAAGTGACTTGAAAAGACAAAAGATATAATATCTGATAGGTAGCATTCTTCTCCACACACCATACTATTTAGCATATTGTGTTGTAAAAGAAGACTTTGTCAAATCAGTTCAAAACTATTTATTTAATCTATATTCTGGAAAGAGAGATTGTGATAAAAAGATGCTTTATTGCAATAATCTACATAACCTTAAATTAACAGCTAATTTATAGAGAATCTGATTAGCCCTAAAACTCAGCTGATATTTTATGACTTTCTTGAATCTTTTGGTAATAACTTGGATCAAAATGATCTTATTGTGCAAATGTAGACATATATATTAAGATTATTGTGGTGCAAAAATATGTCTTTTGCATTCCTTGTTGATTTTACTTCTATCATGTTCAAAATAAATAAATAATATTAGGGGTGCACTGATTTATCGGCCAGCCGATTTATCTGTGCCGATTTCCTTAATTTTGGGAGACTGGTGATCGACCGATTTTTACATATGAAGCCGATCTTATCCACCGATCTTATCTAGCTTGGTAAATGTGTAAGAATCAACCACTGTCCTCCTTTACTCTCCAGTGAGAAAGGCTTAACTGACAGATTTGTGTCTGCACATTTACAATTAACAATAGTGACCCCACTGTTACCAACTCAACAACTTTCTTGCTATATTGAGCAACGTTTCAGACAAAAAAATGGGTATCGGCCAAAATCGGAATCGACAGGTTAAGCTTTTCAAAAGATCGGTAATCAACGATCGGTCAGAAAACTGCAATCGGTGCATCCAAACAATAAACAAAATATTCCCCTCTCTTATCATCTGAGAGAACTGAAGAACTTAGCAGAAAGAATGGGCATGTTTTAACAAGCCCACTGTGTGTAAGGCGCACCCTTTTCTCCTTGAAACAATTTGTTTGCTCTTTAGCTGAATCTCAGTTCCAGTGTTAACATATTTAAAAAACACAGACACAGACACACACACACGCACACACACACACACACACACACACACACACACACACACACACACACACACACACACACACACACACACACACACACACACACACACACATGCACACACACACACACACAATTAAAACCCTGATTAATGGACAAAAGTGCTATGCCAAAAGGTGAAAGTAAGAAGGAGAAATGTGGCAAGTTGTGATGAAAAGGTTTTGAAATGAATTTTGAAAAGAAAAAAAATTAACATTCTATTAAACAGAACAAACTGTTGAGATCCACTGTGTAATGTACATTTGCAAAGTGGAGGAGGTAAGGGTTTATTATTCATGTTGAGTGGTGATGAAATTCCTAGGGTATGATCAGCAGTAATTCTCCTTTCTCTGACTGAAGTGATAAGGAAAAAATTACAAATGCCTTAAACCCTCCTAGACTTATATGACCAGGGTATACTTAGAGCCATTCCACAGAAATTTCTGTAGAATGTTGTTTGTTGTTCATAATTAAAATTGTTGTCAAACTTTCGGCAGGTTTCTCCTAATACATCTGATCATCTCAGGTTTTTGGGTTCAAAGATCCTGTAGGGTTGTTTTTTTTTTTTTACTTTCCATCACATTACCACCACAAACAATGTATTCCATTGGAATTTTCAAATTAAAATTAAAAAATACTTTACTGATCCAAAGGAAAAATAAAATTTTTCTGTAACTCATATTAATTCAAAATTCTTCAAAGAGCCATTCTAGATGGTGATGGCTGTGGGCAGGAACAATCTCCTTCCTACAGCTGTCTGTGTTACGGCACATTTGATGAAGCCTCTGATTAAAGACGCTGTTTTTCAGACAGAACGACACATAGCTGTAAAACACAGCGCAGTGTTACTGTAACGTGACATGGGTGAAAGTTAATAGTTGTAAATATTTTCAGATGTTTTAACTGAGACAAATTCAAAAAGACACAGGCAGAGAGAGAGAGAGAGAGAGAGAGAGAGAGAGAGAGAGCTGTTAGACTGACAACAATTGACAATTTTTAAGAATCTTTTTCTGAACTTTCAGAACTATCTGAGACAGGACGGCTCTCACAGGAGCTTCGTTCAATGTGCTCTGATGACACTTCAGACAGAGAGCAGACTTCCTCCCATCACACTGAGAGGAGCGGTGATCAGAGATCCGAGCCCCTGAGCTTCGTAGAAGTTCCAGCAGACCTGGGAAAACATCTGGATCAGCATCTGGAAGTTGTAGATGAAATAGTCAAAAATAATCATGCCAGAGCCAACTTCCCTTGTGAGATACATCCTCACCTCAATGCTCTGCTCCAGAACATCAGCACCAGCAAAAGCTGGGCAATCCTGACAAACTGGGTCTCACAGAGGTACGTATCCGGGTGCTGCACCGTTACACTGTAAAAAATAACTATGTCAAATAATCTGTGACTCAAGACGAGCGGAGAAGGGAGTAAACAAATCTAGCAGTGATAAATACAAAAGAACCAACAACCCGGTAACATATAAAGCAAAGGAGGCAGAAACAGAAGACAAAGAATGACTAAGGCAGAACACAAACAAACAAATGATCAAAATGCAAATACCGAAAAACTCAAACAACACGGGATCCTGACGCTCCTTTTTCTCCACAGACAAAATAGATGTCACCCAGCACAGAGTCTTTGTTTAAAACAATCTGGAATATAAAACCTTGCGCTTCAATTTCTGAGTTGACAAGAGTTTCAAGTAAAAAAAAAAAATAGCAGGAAACAACTTCCAAAGCTAACAAATCTACTTTTTGTTGAGAAAAAAACTTTCTAAAAATTGCATTGATTTTTTTTCCACTTTTTGTTTTGACATCAATGTGAACCACTTCTTATGATCTTTTTGTCCTAGGACAAATAAGCAACCTAGCATGGATCATATAGCTGACTGTTCCGTCATCTTTTACTTGCTCAAAAATAGAAGTAAAACAAAACGTGGCATGAAACCCCGAAAAGTTTGAGCAGAAAAAGGCCATATTTCACAGTTACGATGCCTTCATGTAGATTAATATTCATCTGTATGTTAATAAAACAAAGATGAGGTCTAAAGATCAGTGTAATTCTTTAGAACTAACAGACTGGGGCTTAATTCAACCGTTCACTGTGACTTTACCAGCTAGGCGTCCGTCTTCATACTATAGTTTTGCAATAGAACTAGGAAATTTTCCACAACTAAAATAAATTCAGGGCTAGAGGTGATTAAAAGGGGTTTTCCAAATCTGTACTCCTGTTTCTAGGACACACCCTGGAGCATTTGTTTGAATGGGAAAGATAGGCAAACAAATTAAATCTGACAACAAATGCTACTTCATTAGGAACTAACACACCATATCTTGTTTATTTGATTATACAAAACTATGTGCAAAGATAATTGTAAAGTTTCCTTTTTACCATTGTCTTTCCTGGTCCTGCCCAGATTAAACCGTGGGTTTATCACGCATTCCTTCGAAGACTGCTATGAATGTAAAGAGGCGTGTCGGCTCGGCTCAGGTTTACACACTGAATGAGATCCTGACCTGATAGTTGTGAAATAACTCAGTATAGCAATGACGATGTAAACATCATAGATAGATACTTTCAATAGACATTTGTGAATCACTTTTTTATTTTTATGTAAATGCATTTCTGAAGCATTTTTAGATATACACATGTTGCAACCCAGTTGTTTTGGTTCTTTCACAGGAAGGATCAACTTGATCACTCTGACCTTGGTCTGCTGGATGAATGGGAATCAAAAGCAGAGGAGAAACTGCTGGAGATAGTAAAGGTAGGAATCAATCAGCGAAATGTTACTTACACACATACACACACGCGCGCACGCACACGCACACACACACACACACGCGCACACGCACACGCACACGCACGCACACACACACACACACACACACACACACACACACACACACACACACACACACACACACACGCACACGCACACATGTTTGCGTGGCTATCTTTGTGGGGACTTTCCATTGACTTCCATTCATTTCTACAGCCTAAACTTTACCTTTACCCTTTTTCTAACCCCAACTATCACATACCTAACCCTAACCAAAACTCAATTCATACCTTAGCCCTAAATCTGACCCCTGACCCAAAAACAGGGTTTGCCCTTGTGGGGACCAGGCTCCGGTTCCCACAAGGAGCAATTGGTCCCCACAACGCAGTATGTGTCAGGAAAATCGTCCCCACAAGTTATTACAAACAGACGCACACACACTCACACACACAAAATGGTCCTTAGACTGTATCAAACCCCCTAATCACCAGAGTGGCATTTTTTTAATGACTAATTTCTATTAGTCACTTAGTTTCATGACTGTATGTCTGCAGGTGGAAGTCAGAGATTCCCTGGGAAAAATCCTGGATGCTGATCGAACACAAACGGATCGCAGTGAGGAGACCTACACTCAACTTTATGTGGACGTTATTCAGGTAAGACAAGCCTGTGTATTTATGTGTATGTTGTATTTAACTGCCGCAATGCTTGTCATTTGGTAGCATGATTACTGTACCTTGTAAAACTATTCATGCTCCAATTAACTTTTTCCAATTTATCATACACAAACTTAAATTTGACATTTGTATCATACATGCATGGCTCTTAAGACAATGAAACCAGCCTTTCCTTCACTACAGCTGAAAGTCTCTATGACCTTTGCACATCTACAGACCAGTTTTGTGATTCATGAATTTATAAGGTGGCTCATCTTTGCAGGTTTATGATGGTTTTGTACTGTGAAAGTTTATGATGCCGTTTGTTCTTGAGCCGGGCGGCCTTTTCAGGACAAAGTGGGGTTTGTTCCCAGCGCCATCCCTCGTCACGACCCTGTTTGTGCTGTTCATGGACCAGATCTCAAAGCCTGGTTGCGGAGACGATTTAGGAAACGTGGTTGTGTGTGATTTAGGAACCTCTGGTCTCGTCTTTGCTTTTTGTGGATGTGGTTCTGTTGGTTTCTTCAGGCCATAGCCTACAGCGTGCAGTGGAGCGGTTCAGAGCTGACTGTGAGGTAGCTAGGATGTGAGTCAGCTCCTCTAGGTCAGGGACCGGATATGGACACCTCTGAGGAGGGACCTAGCCTCTGCCTCAAGTAGAGCAGTTTTTAAGTCTTTAGGTGTTAAGGAAAGCTGCTGACTTGCTGGTTAAATCAACAGCTTTCCATCCTGACCTGTATTCATGACAAATAGTTAATGATAGAATGATATGCCTGATGCAAATTGTCAAAATGAGCTTCCTTCATACTGTAAGCAGATCCCTGAAAATGAGGTGGAGAGTGTCACTAGCAAGAGAGATGTCTGGGTTTCCCTCCTGAAGATGTTACCCTGGAAACCCAATGTCAGATAAAAAGAAGATGGATGGACGGACGGACGGACGGACTGATTGATGGATTGATTGATTGATTGATTGATTGATTGATTGATTGATAGATAGATAGATTCCATGATTGTACCATAACAAATGATTGGAGGGTGTGAATACTAGCCTCGTCAGGATAACGAATTTTGCAGTACGATAAATTGCCCCAGAAGTTATTGCAATAAACGCTACTGAATACGTTTTCCAGGTACTAAGTAAAGGCAATTTATGTGACATTTATCTTTCAAATAATGGACCTTTCTTTCTTTCTTTCTTTCTCTCTCTCTCTCTCTCTCTCTCTCTCTCTCTCTCTCTCTTTCAGTGTACTAATGCAATGCCCAAATTAGTACAGGAGAAAAGATTGCTGAGTAATAAGGTGAAGAAGGTTTGCTTCCAAGAGCTGCAGAGTTTTGTGGAAAGGTGAGATGTTTTGAATTATAAAACAGATTGTTAATTTAATGGCATCTAAAAATAAAACAGTTCGTCTCAGAAACCATATCCTATGAATTTATACTGAAATCAGAATTATTATCATTTGAAAAGCGAGTCAATTGTCAATGCTGCAAATTTTTTTTTGTTGTAGGTATAACTCAGAGCAAGAGGAGATACTCCGTAAGAAAGCTGAAGCATGGAGGGAAAACCCAGAAACCATACACTTCCTGAAGACTCTGAAAACGTGTAAAGAACTAAGGTGGGTGATTCAGGACTTGGCTTTTTTTTTAACTGTTTAACTTTAAATCAAACTAAACGTTTTTTTTCCTGTTGTATGACAGCTAAGATTACTGAAAATGATTTCTGTTTACAAAATTCCAAAAATATCGCTCTGCCTTTAAACCATTTGGAATGAGGTTATGGCTTCAGGAGCTTCATAAGGTTAATTGACACTATTTAAGTTGAATGAAGGCTCGTTTGTACCCAAAAATTGTACTCCAATAAAACAGGTACCCGCCCACAAAATGACTGAAGTAAGAGTAAAAATGTTGCTAAAGCACCGAGTGTCTGATCAGAACATCTAATTTAATGTCTTAAAATGACGTCATCAGACAGACAAAATATGAAGCTATGTGTAAAGTTTTAAAAAAATAAAATGAAAAACAAATACAAATGAATAAGAATAACTAATTAAGGCAAAATAAACACTTTTATTAAGAAAAGGACAAGCTCGATTAGATTTTAATGTTACAAAGTGAATTTTTTATTAAAAATTGTGGTTTCTTTTTACATTAAACCATATATGAATTGGTCGAAGTGTATTTGTCTGCCCTGATTTTGACATGATTTACTTTGCTTGCTTTCAGGCAGCACGTCCAGGCTGAAGGAACCGCTAAAGCTGGCTCTGTTGACGAAACCAAGAAAACACTTGAAAAGTTGGAGGCTCTAACTCTGGAGCTCATAAAGAAAATTGCAACTGAACTTGCTGAGGTACCTGTTTGCAGTGACCACATTTACATCTCACAAAAACAAAATGGGAGCATGGAAAACATTCTGTAACTATTTGACATTTAAAACACATTTTCTGCCCTGTAGAGCTGCCTGAAGGATTACTTCAGATCAGCCAGCAGGCCACGTACGAGCTTTTTACTCCGCCAGCCTGGTGAAAGACACTGTGAGCTGTTTGACTCTCTGCGGAGCCATTTTCCCAAGCTGCCTTATACTTTTAATGAACAAAAGGTAAGCCATCTTTTTTGTCAAGTTCCTCCTAACAAAAAAAGTATACTATTGCTAATTGCTTATTGTTGATAAGTCATTTAGACTAAAAAAAGAATAAGTTTTCAATAGATTTGTGTCTGAATGTTTGGTACAAGATCTGACTGCTTCTGTCCTTCTGCCTCCCAAGATCGTGATGAATGAGGTTTATAAAGTCGTTGCTCACTCTTACTTCAAACATCTCCTCCAAAATCGTAAGTCAATACTGAAAAAGCAATGGAGTTCTGATGTTGGTAAAGCGATCCAGGAGGATGCCGATGAGCTTCACGACACCATCTCAGATCTGGTGAGACCAGGATCAGTCACTGCAGACAGCGATGTCTCAGTCTGATCAGACATTCCTAACCTGTACAATTTGAACCAGGCTCCTGGTGTCCAGAAGTGGAATCGCCTCCTACTGGTGATCCAAGAGGTGTCAGACTGCAAAGACCTCGACTCAGTCAAGCTCACCATCTCATTGAAACAGGAAGACATTGGGAAACAGAGGTAAACCGGTTTCTGATTGTACTAGTCTAGTGTTCAATATTCGATTAGATGTTCTCTTTTTTCCTTTATTTTCAATACATGTTAACAATTGGAAAAAATGTAATATAATCTTGGAGTTTACGGGAAACACTGGGTGATTGTGATTGTTAGGTAATAGAGTTCATCTCTGCTTGGAACCTTTTCAGTTCCAGTCCTTCATTCATCCGTCTTTAAAGGGACGGACAATATGTCTTTAAAGGGACCCTTTAAAGACATATTGTCCCTTTAAAGACAATATGTCTTTAAAGGGACAATATGTGAATTTATTTTGCATAAATTCACTTTATGCAAAATATTATACTTCCATTTAGATCTCCACTGGCTCTATAAACACCTCAAGCACAAAAACCCATTCATCAAAAGGCAGTAATTCATTATTTTTTTACTAGTCCGATCTACAGTTAAACCTCCGACTCGCTCTTTGACATATTGACATGAGTGAAAGCTCATCTCACCTCCAACTAAATCTCTTCCCAGCCAAAGTGAATCCGTATCTCATGCTCAATCAAAGATAGACAGAAACTTGGGACTCATGACTGATCATCATTTGAGACGGTGTCTCTAGCTGCGTTCTCACTGATCGTATAATTGGGCAATTTGACATTTGGAAAATAAATTTGTTTACTGGAAACACACCAATTTGGAAAAACTGATCAAAAGTTTTGGAAACACTGCTTTCGCATCACATGAGTCACATGATCAACAACCGGTAGTTGCCAAAAGGAAGAAGACGACAGGAGACTCACAGCGCTGCCTGTTTTTTTAATGATTTCTCTCTCGAACAAACTTATTCACATGTGATTTCAATCACTTTTTTAGTTTAGTGGAAACAGCTCAATTGTTTTTTCGACATTGGCGGAATGTCAACAAAGTTTTGAGCACTTTTGTATTGGAAAAGCAGCTTTTATGCCACTGATGACCTGGTTTTACTTTTACTGTTCACAGTGAGGACCCGGAGCTCGTGCCCAAACTGCTGCAGTGGAAGGGTCTTTCGAATGGTCAGATCAGTGAAGTTCTGGATGCTTTACCTGGCAGTCCACCCAAACCCAAGTCTAAACCCTTATTTTTGCGTTTCTGCTGCTGCTGCTGCTGCTGCTGCTGATGATGATGATCTACAAGCAACTGCACAAACCTGACATATGTAAATTTTGTAAATGTATTGATAAAACACATTCCGTTAAGACCGAGCCAAGTCTACTGTAAATCTCCTTCTTTCAGGTGTGAATTTTTCAGCAAAAAAAAAAAGATCCTCTTTGTAAAAAAGCAGACTTTCAAAGAACTGTTTCCTGCACCTTAGTAATAGCTGAGCCAGGCATTCTCAGGTTGTGTCTTGGGGTTGTTTTTCTTTTTGTCTGACTCAATATTCTTCAACTTGTGTGTGATTCAATAGCAGTCTGTCTTAACTGCAGGTTCTTTAATTAGGTATCGGCATTCTGTGATTTGTTGTTTCTTTTGTTGCAGTGAGTTTTTCCGCCCGCTCTGTTTTGTTCTTTTCTTTACATGTTCTGCTTCAGAATGTGTTTCAGAAAGGCCAACAAGCCTTTTAATGTTAATAGTTTATTTACTTTATTGTAGTTTACTGTTTTGTCACGTATTGCATTTTGTTTGTGATTTTTCATATGAATTGAGGTACGAAGGAGTTTCTAGAATATTCAGAAGAGTTGAACAATAATAAGGTACAGGCATACTCCTTCCTTTACTGATTACATCTTTTTAAACAGTTTTAGATAGCTTTTTATATGCTGCATTTATATGTTAATATTTATAAAATTTTATTTATGAAAGAGAATATTTTTTAACATTCTTTTATTCTGCCTGGTACTTGAATTTCCTGATTTTTCTTGCAAGTTCCTGTAATAAGGCTCCTGCAAAACAAGACAGGGAATAAGTCAACTGTAATTTCCACTTGCTAAATCACAATGTAGGCATGGGGGTACTGTATTGAATTGTAAATGTTTTTATTTTGCATTTCTAATTTTCTTTACCTCAGTTTCATTAGAGGAATGTACTGTTTTAAAGGACATTGTTTCCTTTTATCAGGGAGGAATTTTCTTGTACTGACCAAATGTCAATAAAATGAATTCAAAATGATCAGTTTGTGGCGTAATCGTTGTGCTATGAGAAAGACCACCAGAGGGCGCACTTCCCCAATAGGAGACCTGCTCCGTGACTCTTTTCCTTTGGGAAATGTTCTGTCAGAGACAAGTAAAAAAACTACACCACTTCCTGGAAGCATCGTTGCAACAGACGTTAAAATTCCTAACAAGATTCATGTCACTAATATGCATCCATAACAAGAAACTCCTCTCTGTACGATTTCATATTTGATCAATACATTAATTACTTGAAATGCATGTGTTGTGTGTTTCTTTTGTTTAACTTCACTAGCTTAATGCCTCACATGGATAACATTGAGAAACAGTTGATCAGTCAAATACATCTGAATTTAAATAAATTCAGCCAGTGACAAGTGCATGCTAAGATAGTAAAAAGCCCTTAACAAGAATGTAGGGATTGAACATTTTAATGTAAATTTATTTGAAACTTTAATTTACAAAACTTTGTTGTGTAGCTTGGGGAATGGTGAAGTAATTTTCTACATTAATGCTTCAGTTTAAGTTTTGTGACTGTTTGTTTCCCACCATGGCATTTCAATCAAGGTGATTTCTGAACTTTGACTGGGCATTTGCAAGGACCTGATTGATTTCTTTTTTTTTTAGCAGTTCTATTATGGAGTTGTCAATTTGGGCCCAGCTTCAGTTGCTGAACATATTACCCCCATAGTTGACTCTTGAATACTTTGGTGAGCTCAATCTTTATGAGGTATTGAGATAATTGAGCAGCAAACCACAAATCATTATCCTTCCACTGCCTGGCAGTAGGTAAGGGATGTGGGTAACACTTTATTTGAAGGGGGGTGAATAAGATCGTCATGATACTTTCATAAACATGACATAACACACGTCATGAACATGAATAAGCCTTCATGAATATTTATGACTTGTCATAAAGTGTAATTCGGTAAATTATGACACTTTTAATACAAAGTTGACATTATTCAAAATGCATTTTTATAACAACTTGACATTAACCAAGAAATCTTTACTGATATAAATTTGTTCTAAAATTATTACTGATTGCACTTTAAAAATTAGGTAACTTTATATTATTAAAAGTAAAGTTTAAACAGTAATGATTTCTTGGTTAATGTCAAGTTGTCATAACAAAGACATTTTCAATAATGTCAACTTTGTATTAAAAATGTCATAATTTACCAAACGACGCTTTATGACAACAGTCATAAATATTCATGAAGGTTTATTCATGTTCATGACAGGTGTTATGTCATGTTTATGACAGTATCATGACGGTCTTATTCACCCCCCTTCAAATAAAGTGTTACCGGCTGATACAAACTGGATGCTCTGGTAATTCTTATGAAAGACAAAGCTTGAACTATGGCCTCAGCCTTTATTCAGACGTGAGAAGGTTTTCCATCTGGCCCCAGTAAAGCCAGTGGAGTTTCCAGTGTAATTAAACCAGTGAATCAACTTACTGGCATTAGGGAGTTTCCTTTAGCTCCGTAATGAGCTTATCCTTCCCTCCCGCTTTCCCTTCATTAAAAGCTTGTTCTCGTGTTTGTACATCTCCCCTCACATCCTGAGCACACGTATCCTCCTGCATCAAGAAGGTGACAGAAAGTGTGACATATTGACAGTAATTCGCTGCAATACCCTCTGTACACTCACATCCTTCCCAGATCCTCTGGAACGGCCCAGAGGCATTGATTATTCTTGGCTGGAAATACCTCAGTGTGTTGAGTGGCCGCTGAAATCCCCATTACAAAGAGTCAATGAGTTCCCTGAATTGTTCTGCAGATTTCACCTTCTTTTGTCCGACACTTTCATGGGAAAAGCTGGAAGTCTGCTGCGTTGTTGTTGTTTGATAATCTAGCAGCTTGCAATTTAAATCTTGATTTTGCTGTTTGATTGTTCTGCTACTTTGGTCAGCAGAGAAGTCCTTCGTGTTGGCTACACAAGATCTGTTTTCTTTACAAATCTGTGCAAATCTTTGTCTATATTTTGCAAATGTAGAAACAATTGCAACTGCTGTGTTTTCATTAAATAAGAAGTGAAATTTAAATCAGTGTGTAAGCTTGTTCATGTGCTAAGTCATTAAAAAAGATGGCAACAGCGGATGCAACTACAATACATCTAACTGAAAAAACATCATCCTAGTGAGTTTGACATGAGTTTTTTCAAACATTTATTTTCTTACTCATAATTTATAAATATGAGGAGCCATATAATTGCACAAACTGAAATTGTGAAAATGAATTAACTTAATGAAAACAAGGCAATTTTGAAAAACCCTCTCATATTTTATGGATTAAAGGTTTTTGCACTAGGATGAGGTGGGCTTTCAGTCGTATCAAAGTAGATTTATTTCTCAAAACTGCAATGGAAACACTTCTCAGTCTCAGAATAACCCTCATTTGTTACCCCATATGCTACTGCTTAACAAATGTATTTGTATTTTTTTTATCTGTACACAGCCAAATGGTAACGCTGCAGGCGGCCATTTTCCTCCAGTCCCCAGACCAATATGTTTGATGTTAGAAAGTCACCAGGATGCGATTCTCCCATGTGACGCCGTGTGGAATCTTTCCACAGCTGTTTCTGATTGCAATCGCATCATTCACTTAAGGGAAGGAAAAATCTGTATGTGCTGTAATTCCTTTGAGTAAATGAGGAATTTTGCATTTTGCTACATTTGTTTCATAAAAGTTACATATTGCAGCTTCAAGCAGAGGACTTTAAAAGAAGAAATTGTTGTAAATGCCTGGGTTAGCATGTGCATACATGGGTTCTCAGTTAACTGAAGAACTGGTTTACAGAGTTTTTGACAACAATGTTTCTAAGTGAGTCATTACTTACATGTGGCATTTATGATTAAGTGTTTTTGCGCTTATTGCTTAATCTTTGATTCTTTTTTTTTTCCATTTCCTCCTAACAGCGGTGTTGTGTTGACCTTTGGTCACAGAAGTAAATGCAGTGGGGGACGTTCCTTTGTTGTGTTGAAGCAATGTTTGTGATGAAATTTGTGTTTGTTTGGTTGATGGTGACAGCTGCATGTCTGACTGGTGTGTCTCAAACATGTATTTGGATATTAATATCTCATGTAATAGTCAATAAAATCAGGTTTCTCATATTAGCACTGACCTAGTCTGTCCTTGTGTTGCTGCTCAGAAATGAAGTCCTCGGAACGTATTCTACTGTGATTCTAAGAAAACGTTTCACTTGAAAACAAGAAACTGCTCAAGCAGAACATCCCCAAGGAAAAATCCAAAAAGTGTACCTTGATCAATCAGTTCCAGTTTTTATTGTGCTCAATGGTTTTAGTTTAGTTTGTGCACTTATTGGAAATGTTTCCTGGTTGGATAGTTTTGGTACTCTTTTTATAGGGTGAGCAAATGAACAGAAACAATTTTTTTCATTTTTTTGTTTTCGTTTTGCATGGTTTTATTTATGATCACGACACAATGTGAAATATCTTTCACTGTATGAAAGCAGGTCATTTCATCATTGGATTCTAGAGTTGAGCCGCTCATGGTGGCAGCATGGTGGAGGATCTGTGTTTTGATTTCATTTTGTGGACTTTCGTTCATAATTTATTTAGTTAGTTGAGTCATTGCATTTTTGAACCATTCCATATTCCATATGGTTTTGGATAATGTGCGGCTGGGAGGATTTTTGCTCTTTTAAAAAAAAACAACTTTTGGATAATTATGATGTGTAGCCATGGCAACAAGGTGTTTTTACAACTGGGCGCAGCTGATTAGCATCTCAAAAGCTCAAATAATATCTAAACTGTGAGCCCCAAATCCCAGAGAAGTTAGAAAAAGGAATCTTCACGGATGCAGAGGAGGAACAGGAAGGTTCAAACCATCTCTTTCATTAATCGTTATGGACATGGATCAAATCCCCTACTCCAACGTCTCTCTGCACGACTTTCTAATCAGACAGAGCTTTAAAGAGGAGCAGCAAGATCAAATGTTATGAATCAGCAGAGATTTCTAACAACTGATGGTTTCATCTCAGACATGTTACTGTGAAGCATCGTCTCTGCTGGGTGGATATTTATCCGTTAGCATGTGGTGACAGTCATGACAACATAAAACAGCATCAGTGTTCAAGTGTTCAGTCAGAGGCTTCTTTGGATTTATTGTAAGACTGACTGCTACAGCAGACCCTTCCAGCCTACAGCGTCACCATCCAAGACGACTCTTCGAAGATATTTTGATGATATGAGTTACACCAAAATTTCATTTTCCTTTTGGATAAGTAAAGTATTTTTGATTTGAAAAAGTGAAGAAGAAACATGTTTAACACAAATTTGATATAAAACTATTGCTTTATTTATTTACAAAAACAAGCGCGCGCACACACACACACACACACACACACACGCACACGCACACGCGCACGCACGCGCACGCGCACACGCACACGCACACGCACACACACACACACACACACACACACACACACACACACACACACACACACACGCACACACACACACACACACACACACACGTTTTTTGTCGTCCTCAGAAACTAGAAACTCATGACGTCACTCAGAGAAGAAACAAGTCATATACTGACAGTGGTTTAGTTTCAGAGTACAAACTGACCAAATTGTGACGTACTCCCACACAAGCTTATTGAAAAGAGCATTCACGAAACCTATCACTGATGCTGCATGTCACAGTTCTCCACCAACATTTAAATAACTAACAGAAGAAAAGCAGGGCAGCTTATTTGACCACTACTTTAGAGAAAAAAGGACGAAACTCGGCGCCTTTGCTGGATTCTTTACGGGTGTCTGAAAGGGTCGCCTTGACCTTGTGCCTGTCCTCCTTGGAGATGTTTGACTTGAGTTTGAGCAAAGCCGAGACGTGTTTCTCACTGAGGATGAAAAAGGGGAGGGAAAGAAAAGATTTTTAAAAATGGCGGACTATTTATCAGAGAGGTATATGTCTAGAAATTTCAGCTTGCAGAGACTCTACAATCCTCCAGATAAACTGACTACCTGCTGTCACGCTACATAATAGCATGAGATATGCATTTCTGTTCTAATATTCCGCCTAAAAGCGCCGAGCATCCTCTGGGGTCCAAGCGCAGCTGCTGTTGTCAGGAAACACTTAAGATACAAAGAAGTCTGGCAGAGCTCACTTCCTGTCCTTCTCAGAATAGATTTATCCTCCATCAAAGTGGTTTGACGTAAACAACATTTTATCGTTCTTTATTTATGAGGCCAGACCCACTGAAAAAAAGAAAAGAAAAAGGAAACTGGTGTGAATTGTACCTCAGGTCGGGGTAAGCGTGTCCCAATGACACTATTTGCATTTGCAGGGCGGGGACGTCTTGGAGCTTCAGCACTTCTGCCATGTTGGTCAGGATTTCCTTTAGCCATTCCTCCTGGGATCCCTGGAAAGACACCAAGCTGAAGTTAGCTGCAGGTTGTAGGTAATGTCTTCCATTTTTACACTGCATTAATGTGAGAAATTGCATATTTATCACACTACTTGCTTTTTTTTATTATTTATTTTTGTTGGCATTGTTTATTTAACCTGCCACTTAAATAAAGTGGCAGGTTTCACACTGGTTTTATTATTTTACATTCACATGATGCTCCTAAGCAAGCAGTCTGCAAACAATCAGTTCTGATTTTATAATTTTAGTCAACTGAAGGATCAGAATCATGCTGTGAGAGTTTTAATCAAGTACATCACTCAAGTATGAGTTTTCCAGGTCAAGTTAAGGAAACAGAAAGTCTCCTAAAAACAAAAACAACAGGAGATGATTCTGTGAATAAACCGTCTTCATTGGCCCAATCCTGCTATGAGATAAAGATAATTACATTTGAAACTCTATATTGATAAAATGCCTAATTGCCAGGATAATCAAAGTCATATCAAGAGATTATATTTACACCATTTTTACTCTAATTATAAGAACAACTTGTTTTTTTTGTTGTTGTTTTTGTTCTTTTTACAAGTTTTTATAAAACTCAAACGCAGCAACAGTAAGCTGTGTCGTCTGTCTTGTTCATCGTTCAGTTTGGTCAGAATATTCAGCATTACGGTTTTTGAGGTTTGTAGCATTTAGTTCATCAGGTGAAATTGGCATCTTCACAGTCCTGAGGTTTCAGTTTACTAATGCTAATAATGTCCTTACTGTTCATTGGAAAATGGCTAAAATGTTGATAAAAAGCTTATAAGTTTCAAAAGGTTGGAGGTAATAACTTTGGTGCTGATGAATTCAGGACAATAATTAATCTAGCTAAAGTGCTAGAGTGCTGCATTCACTCTGCTGACATTGGTTCAGTTAAACTTCTCGCCTCTGTTTTTCCAAGAGCTGAGTAAGCAGCTGCTTTTCCTTTTTTCCTCTCCTGTTTTTATCAGGAAAATATTTAATACTTCCTGCTCCTCTGACTCCCTGATCTCTCTGTGTGTAAACAGAAGAGTCGAGTGGGGAAGTGTGTGTTCTATCTTTTTAAAGAAGTCATAGAAAACATCCATGTTTTTTGGTAGCTCAGAAAATAACTTTTATTTAAATCAATATATTAAAGTGAAATTCATATGAAATTATATAAATGCAGCACAAAAAAAAAAACTTTTCATTCCAGGCCTTCCTCTCCTTTGATGCTCTGACTCATCAGTATTTTTCAATGGAAAATGTTAAAGTGTTAGTCTATGGGCCAGAAGCCAAAACTTCACATTTTGGTCCATCTCAGAGAATCAAAGCTGAACCATAATTTTTGAGGAGATTATTATTATTACCTCCAGACAGTATGTTGGTATGATAGCCCTTCAATAGTGTTAGCTTAGTCATAGTCATCAGCTGTGACCAAGCTAATAACCCTTTTGGACAAATCTTGATTTTTGAGACAGGTGTATGTCCAGTCTAGGCTCATGTTATGGACATTTGTCAAAGATCTATAATGAAGAGTTTTGTATCATCTTAAACAGGAGCCTTGTGGCTTTCTCTAAGTTTTGAGTCCAAACACAGATCACTAGAGCTCATTAAACCAAAACCAATGCACATTTTTCCACGCCTTTCACCTAAACTAGATACATTTATTTTGTCCAAATGGCACCCAGGGACATCAGGGACACAAGAGCTAACAACCGAAATACTCAACAGACTCTAAGGATTCAGGAAATGTACAAGCCTTAGGCTACAACCTTAACTGGTTTGGTGTGTGTGCGTGTGTGTGTGTGTGTGAGATGTTGATCAAATCTCACCATGCTGGTGAAAAGCTTGTGTAAACTCTCAGCGTTGTCCATCACGGCGTTGAAGGCCCTCTGCTGATGCTCTCTGTCCTTCAGCTTGACTTCTCCTCTCAGGAGCCTCTTCACATATTCTTGTGTCACTTCAAGGTGAAGATCACCAATCACCCACTAAAAACAATAAAAGAACATTTCAGTCCTGCTATTACTAAAAAGCAGAAGCAAATGGACAACAATGTGCTGGAATCAGGAGGGTGTTACCTGGTAACAGGACGGAGCCAAGCCCTCCAGGTCCTGGATGCTGTTTTCCAAGCTGCTCAACAGCTTCTCAAACACACTCTTCTTCTTCAGCCAGTCTCCGGTTCCCAGCTTCTGGTACTGTGGCTGGTTGGGTTTAAACAGATGACTTTAAATAGAGCGACACAGACAAAATGAAAACGCAGTTTCAGTCTTTATTAAAACAACCCTTACCTTGAGGGACTTGTGCATTGAGCTTAATAAGCAGGTACGGGCGGATCGCCTCATTTCGGACAGGATAGTCAAACAGTTTTCCTGAACGTCATCTTGGAACAAATGGCTTTTCCTCTGCAGAATGTCCCTGTAGAGACAGAAACAAACCTGCAGCTGAGTGATGAAGCTCTGAATGATAATCCATCTCGTCTTTTGGTGGATCAGAAACACACCTGAACTGTTCCACACAGCCCAGGACGGCTTTGACGTGTGGTTTGCTGTTCTGTTTGATGATGTCATCTTGGAAAGCTTTAAACCTGCAGGAGTCGGTTCTTATGAGTTTTTGTTGGCATTAACGTTTCAGCTGGGGGGAGTCGAGAAGGTGTTGTGTTACCTCTGCAGCATATCGGTTAGTTGACGTGTTATCCTCTGGGCTTTCTGCTGGCTCCCTGTGACTGTTTCTGCCACGGTTACCATGCCATTAATGATCTGAAAACAGGAACAGATGGAACACATTTATCGACAACAGTCAAATAAAGTCAAGTTTATTTGCATAAAATATTTGAGCAACAAGACAGTTTCAAGTTCCTTCTATCATAAAAACATACAGTCACCTATTGTGAAACAAGCAGTAAACATTACATTCTACATTTTACTTATACTGAACAATGTTTTATTGGTGTTATAATCCAAAAATGTTGTTTACATGTAGAAGGAGAAGGAGTTATTAGTGTTAGATCTGTTAATGAGTGAAACTTCCTTGTTGGTTAATGTTTTCCTTAGTAGCTTGGTAAAGCTAGCTTGTTTAGCTAACATAGCTACCGGAATGACGTCGTGGGCCAGGGGGCTGGTGAAGCAGCCGTCCTCTGTCGGCGGTTGTTCTCCTTTTGTCAATTTCTTCCTTTCTTCCTCCAGAGCTTTGTTCAGGTAAACTGACAGCTCAGTCTGAACAAAAACAAACAGGTTATAAGGTCACCATGAGCAGCTTTCAACATAGCATGGACATTTTTGTTACACATGCAAAAAAGTGACATTTTAAACCTTTAATTAAATAGTTTAAACTTCATAATAAAATAGTGATAGCAACCAGTGATATCACGACCACTATTGCATTATAATTAGCAAAAAAAAAAAAAGAACAATGTCAAAATCTGAGGAGGAAGTTATTGACGCAAGAAAATAAAAAGCACTCGCCGAGAGTTTTCTAGTTTTAGAAAAGGGCTTAATTTATAAAAATAACAGAAATATTCATACATACTGCAGTTTTAATTGGCTCCAAGAAATGAAGTAATGATAATTTAACAGATTCTCAAACAGCCTGGTAATTTTGTTTTTTAGAAATTGTTTTTATTTGACTTGTTTATTCATTTTTATAACTTGTCAAGAAACTGCAATTAACTTGTGCTGTAATCTGCTACAGATTATAGCAAATCTAACCGTTATTTCCCCACTAACTGAAACAACGGCTTGAATAGTGACATTTATGTTTGAACTGTACACTATCCATTACAGTTTATTATTATTATTATTATTATTATTATTATTATTATTATTATTATTATTATTATTATTATTATTATTATTATTATTATTATTATTGCTTGTATGACTACATTACCTCCTGTGTGGTCAGGTACTGCTCCTCCAGGTTGTCCAGTAAATCTTGAGGCAGCAGTTGTCCCAGTGCTGCTGAATCAATTTCCTTGGCCAGTTCCGGCTTCTTAAGGATTCTGAAACGATGACGAAACACACCAGGAAATTTATTGAAAGGGATACAAGACTTTTTGATCAAATTTAGACTGACTTCTATTTTTTACTTTGTGTCAACCTGACCTTCAGAAACAAGAACAAACATGTGCCATAGCTGACATTAACTGGTTCATTCACACAGTGCTGCAGTTCTGCATGATTGTGCCAACTGCCATATTGCACACACTCACTGAAACAACTGCAGGGTGTGTGTGATGAGCTTGTATGTTAAACAAAGAACTGATGTGCAAATCTCTGCACAACAGGGCTGGGCATTATGTTTCATAGTTTTGCTGGTATTAGTGGTACTTAATGTTTTTTTAGAAGTTCATCTGGTGGTTCCCCTCCTGAATAGTTTCTCTGGGTTGTTCTTGTTGGTTTGTTGTTTTATTCCTTTTTTTGTCTCCTGTTAGTCAAAATCTTCCCATATTCTGTCAGTTTCTTTTACTCCTTGTTCAATCTAGTTTCATGGTTTATTATTTTGCCCTGATTATTTGTGTTTTTCATTTGGATTATTCCTGTCATGTTCTTGTATCAGTGTTTTGGTTTCTTACTATAATCCTTCCTCATTTGGTTTGTCTTCTCAGTTTAGCATCTCTTGTGTTCTTGTATTTGTCTTAAATTATTGTTTTTTTCTTTTTGTAAGACAGTAAACCATCCTAATGTTAAACTTCAGCAGTTGTCTGATAGAGTCCTTTGAGCAATATTATGAGTCAAAAGCAGAATCGCTTCATAACTTTGACACATGACTAACTCAGCTATGATTTACATTTAATTATTTGGAACATGCATTTCAATGAGCCTCGTTTGTCAGACTATAAGTACCTTTTGAAAATAACAACTCTTATGCAGGTATTAAACATACTTTTTGTTAAGCCCGCATTCATATATTAAAATATGCATATTTTTGGCTTTCTAAATTAATTTCTAAATTCTAAATGTCATGTTTTCATTTGCTTTAAGCGAAAAAATAATCATCATAGCTAACTGAAATAACGGCTTGAAAACACTGGTGTGTGTGTGTGTGTGTGTGTGCGTGTGTGTGCAGTTAGACTACAAAATGAAAGGGTGGATATGTCTACCATTAACTCTTATAAAATTTGAGCAGAAGTCATTTTTTAAAAAGAAGCTTTTGAGGATCAAAGTACACATAACTGGAATTGTTAATTATTGCACATTTTATATTTTGAACTGTTATTCATTTTCACTTATGTATGCTAAATCTACTGTATGATTTAGCATACATATAAGTGTATGCTTATATGTATGCATACACTACTGTATGCATACATATATGCATACAGTAGTGTATGCTTATATGTATGCATACACTACTGTATGCATACATATACTGTATGCATACAGTAGTGTTCTTCTGTATGATGTGTGTTTTTAATGATGGCAGAGTAGATAACAGTAATGTGTTTCACATGAACAAAGCTACTGATATAAATAAACTTTTCATGAAGTGGTCTGAACTTGTCTAGTCCCCAAATGCCTCCCACCACATTCAGTCACTCATACACACATTCACACACTGATGGTGGCACCAGCACTGAAGCCTGACAGAAGTGGTTGCTGAATATTTGTGTTCATAAAGCTTTAAAACTGCCATATAAAGTCAAACTCCCCAAAGAACGCCAACTATCCAGAATGAAATGTCATCCAACAGCATTGACTAGAAAAGTAGAACTGCTTCCAAGCCCAAATACTCATAAACTATTCCCAAAGAAGTGTTGCAACATGTATATGTGCAGAATAACTGTTTTAAAGGGAAATGGAGATGATGCCTTACCCTGGATAATACTCGTTGACCCAGCGCAGGATGAAAGTACAGTCTTTATCATCCAGAACAAAGTCCACAATCTTCTTGAGTCTGGCGCTCAGGTTTTGGTGATACAGCCATGCATAAAACTGACAGATGTTTGCCTCCGGTGGGTAGCAGCTCTTCAGCACGTTGACCACCAAGAGCAGGTCCTCCTTCAGCTGCCTCCCCATGCCCTGGACGTCCAGCTGGATGGACGACTGTCCAGGTTGGCCTGCGGGGGCCACTGAGGGGTTGTCCATCCGGCTCTCTATCAAACCACGAAGAGTTGAGTCATGGAGCTCCTTCCAGTTGCTTGGAGTCCGACTCTTCAGCTGCTTCCTCTGCAGGTCCTGCACCTCTTCCTGGTAGATGGCCTTCACAGCAGATTCTAAGGCCGTGGTCAGGGTCTGGACCGTCATCTCGTCGGCGACCTCTTCGAGCTTCAGAGTCAGACTCTTCTGCAGAGTCTGCTGTATCTTTTTTTCCAGCGCTCTGCGTTCTGCAGAAAGCCTTTCTATCTCTTCTGGGTGATGCTTCTGCACTTCATCGTCGGTTTCCTTCTCAAACAGTTGATTCTCTCTGTTGATCAGCACAAGGCTAGCCTCATACAAGCTTTGCTCAAGTAGTTCCTCGAAGGTTAGAGTATCTAAAGACAATGAAGAGAGAAGAAACGTTTTTTTTTTTAATCAGAGATTTTGAAGGCTGATGGTTCGAGTGAAGTGTGAAATCTTGGACGGTCTCTTACCATCTAGGGAATCTTCCTCCTCAGATGACTGGGACTGGGGCTCCTCTGTTACTGTTGAAGAGTCGACGCCCTCCTGAGGGCTGGACGGTTTCCTTATGTTCTTGAGTTTTCTTCTAATCCATCTGCCTCCTTGATAAATGACGTTGTTCATCCGGAGGCTTTCTGGAGGCGAGCAATCTCGCATTGTAAAGTCTGGTTCGGTCCAAATCCTCGTCCGGGAAGAGAAAAAAGATCAAACGACCACAAAAGCTAAAAAAAAAGGCAAAGTCAAAATGTCAGTCAGTGCAAATAAACTCATAAGAAGAGAAGATTTGGTGTAAGCTTGTGTTTAGTCAGTTTTTGATACTTTTTAATGTCGAATGATTTTAATATGCTTGTTATGTTAGTGTTAAAAATCTAAACAGCTTCTCAGATGACATTAAATGGCTGCTGAAATACAAACAAGAGCACCAGATAATTAAGAGTGTATGTTGAATCAAGTCTTAAACACTTTAAGAAACAGACTTAGTTAGACATCAGCGTGGAACTTGAACGGAGTAACAAAGTTGATGTGCATGAATCCTCCTTCAGAGGACGTTACTCACCCTGGTCCTGCAGCCGCTGCTCTGCCTCTAACACTTCAGCTGGTCTCTTTTAGCTCTGCTGGCTCCTCCCACGTTGCTCCCACTTATAATGATGTACTGTGGAAAGTCCAACCACCCCTTTGCACTCCTTCCCCTGCCCCCCCGTGCCCTACAAACTCGCACAGACAGGCTTTTTATAAACACCAGCACTGAGGCAATACCTCTCTTTCAGAGAGGAAAGCTTCCCCAGGCTTTTATGAAACTCTTTACTAAAGCTGTAGCTGTTGAACAAACTTTGGTGACCCCAACCTTCATTTTTTGTTTAACACCACAAAACTAGATAACTCTGTGTTTTTCGGTACCAAATACAAGCTACTGTAGACAAACCAAACTGACTGGCAAAACTAAGCAGAGGCTGGAACGGCTCTGTGGGAAGTTGTGATGAGGTGGATTTTAATATAACCAGTATGGCTTTCTGACCTGGGCAGAGCACCAAAGGGGTGGCAGAACAAAAAACACCCCCAAAAAACACCCAGCCAAGGGTCCCCACTTGTAGTGTGCACAGTGTAGACTGTAAAAAGATACTGGTGTACACCAGAGGGGGCTGATGATGCCGAAGTTACTTATTTGCAGCTTATCATGTGATGTATGTCTGTCTATCTGATGAACTAATTACAGTTTTTCTCAGTCAATTTGGTGCATTTCTCGAAGCCATTCATACAAACAGCCAAACAGCAGCCTCAGTTCATCTCTCAAAAGTAAATATGTGAGCCAGTGAACATGTCAGCGCCTCAGACTGACATGTCCTTGTGTCACTGCGCAGGGATAAGACAGTCCATTGATTTGTCATGTTGTCAACATGACTGTGTTCTCTGGAAGGATGTTTTGATGCGAACTACGGCTGAAGTTTTGATGAAAAGTGTGGTCAATTGTAATTGTGGGAGATTATGTAGTAGAAGTATTCACATTTACACTTCTACTGTTTGTTCTGTATTGTGTTGACAAACCAGGTCACTGTGAAGGAAAAGACAGAGCACAAAAAAAACAAAAGTAGAAATGGGAACATGAAACTATCTCCTTAAGAAAAACAAAGCAGTGCTGAAGGGATTATAGTGCAGTCTTCCTACATTTCCCATGATGCTCCAGACTAAATCTCATCATCATAAAAAATATCTTGTCTTGCAATACAGGATGGAGAAAGAAAAACAGTCATCTGGAGGCAGGTCATCTATGAGCTTCTACAGGATCCTGTTGGGAAAAACCGAATCCAGCAGCTGGACATGCTGCTCTTCCTGGTTATGGTGAAGAATGGGACTATTTCAAATCTTAAGTAATATCAGGTTTTCCTTTAGGTACCAAAATAAAAGTTTTGTGTCATTAAGCCTGAATACTGAGCTGCATGATGTCATAAAAACACAAGCTGCAAAGGTTGCCTCACTCTGCCTCTACTAGATTTACTAGACAATGATCGAAAAAATACTTAACTCCATAGTTACGACTTAACCTTACTGTTTAAAATCACTACTTTAAAGGTGAGTCTTACCTGTTACAGTCCGTTACTATTTGTTGTTCTCAGCTTCTGACTCCGTGGCATAATTTACCAATCCAGATCTGACATACATGTAGACTGTCAGTACTTATGAAAGCCTCAATCCTCAAACATGCCACCAAACTGTCAGCAGGGGTTTTGTCTCTCAGAGAACTAAGCCGGTCACTTCACTGAAAACTATGAGGGGAAAAAATTAAAAGCAGCTCAAGGGACTCGGTTTAGTTTTAGATTAACTTTTTTTTCTTTTTTTTCCATTTATGTTTCTCCTCTGGTGTCTGTATGCAGATTAAGCTAGTTTTTTTACACTTACATTTTTCCCAATAAGCACAAATAACACAGCTCGAGTATTTTTGTTGTCACACAAAAACATTAAGAAGTTATTCCCAAAAACAACAAGTAAAGGTCGGGTGGTTCTCTACTGTAGACACACACAGAGTGGACCTTGGCTCTGATGTGGTTTAGTGTATAATCAGGGGGAAAAAAAGGACATTTAATACTTTAGGAAGGCCATTACCTTCCTAAAGTAATGGTCTATGTCATTTTTTTGACAAAAGTAATTATGACCAAAAGACAAGTAAAAGATCCCTCCTTTGTATTCCCAAAAGATTATTTAGGTATAAAAAGAAAAATAACGTTAGGCAAAAAAAAATTACTAAGGCCATTATTTTAGAAAGGTGATGATATGCTGATGAAAATGAAGATTTGACCAAGGGTAAAGTAATCTTTGTGAACTGAGAGCTGAGGTGTGCTGAGGTCAGGTCAGGATTGGTTCCCGATAGCGGAGAGGTTCGGCCCTAAAATTGTGTCAACACAAAACCAATGATCTTTTATGATTGATCTGTTCTGTGACAGACTGGCGACCTGTCCAGGGTGACCCCGCCTCTCACCCGGAACGTTAGCTGGAGAGGCACCAGCAACCCTCCCGACCCCACTGAGGGACAAGGGTGTAAAGAAAATGGATGGATGGTTTGGATTTATCTGTTGTGTGGTGACAGTTTTAATAAATATGTAAAAAAAATAAAATAAAAAACATATTTTTTGTAAAACTTACACGCGTCTTTTGTTACTGTACTTAGCTTGTACATTTTTAATGGATCCTCTCTCCAGCCTCAGAAGTTGAGTCATTTCCTATTTGTACAGTGAAGGAGACACAATATTTGCCTCTTCTTAATGACTCCTAATCTCAGTGTTGCAGACTGTGTAAATAAGCAGATGAACTGATGTAAGAGTAGATTCTTTGTTGATAAAAAGCAAAACGTTAACAGCAGGAGAGGGAGAAGGATCAGCTGCTGGCAGGTCAGGGTGTCTCAGCTGTGAAAACAGAGTGCCACGTCTGGTGTAGCTTTTATGGAGACAAAAAAAACTGAAAGTTTACTGTTGAAGTTAAAGCACGTGTGATACTGATCCCATTTGTCAAAAATGTTGTTATTCTCTGTAGCTTTTTGTTTTTGATGTGTCCAATTGACTCTACCAGCAAAGTTTGCTTAGTTTAACCTTCATGTACCTGTGATAGAGACCAGAATGCAGCTTCTTCAATCAGGTCTTTATTAGGTTCTGGATCAGTAGAGAGAAAACAGTGAGATGTCCTGACTGTGGCACATAACGCCCCTGGCAGCCAAAGCAGCTGTGAAGGCAGCTGAGAGACAAACGGCCAGAAACACAGAGCAGAAAGGAAAGTAGATTCAGAGAAAGGAAACTGTTCTCTGAACTAAACTATGGTTCCACCCTATGTTTTAGGTTGTTGTTCTGATCATGGAAAAATAAATAAATAAATAAATAAAGCTACCAAGCATCTGTGATTGATAAAAATGAGGTAGAGTTGAATCATTTTCGCGAGAATGAGAACAGCGAGCAGTCAAGTTTAGTCTGATCTGTTCTAACTGCAGAATCTCCGTCATCTCACACAAATATGATTTCTTACTGGAATCTGGGATCCAGCTCCATCTTAAGCCGTAATGGAGGAGCTTCTAGCAGGGAGAAAACACAACGAGCCTCACAGACGTCTGGCTTCAGCTGGAGGAGATAACTCATGTTCCAGCTCTCACACACACACACACACACACATACCACAGCAATTTTCTATCATTCCTCTAACACACCACACGGCCCAGAAAGTCGTCCACGCAGGAATCTGTGCTGTTTCACACCACCTTTTAGATCTAGGTTCATTACTTGGTGAGGAAAAGATTCTGTAAATTATTTTGAACCACTGAGTATTTAAAGTCTGAATCTGTTTCCTTTTACTTTAAAACTTCTTGGCCTTAAACTGTTTCCCATCTTCCTGCATTACAACCAAAAACTTCAATGTATTTGAATATCGTTGTCGGTAAAAAAAAACCCAACAGTGTCAGTTTTATTAATACAGCATGTTAAAAAACAGTTGATCAAAGTGCTGCGCAAGACCAATAGGCATTGGAAAGGAAAAGGTAAAATTTTACAAAATAGAATAAGACAAAAGAAATAAAGGAAACAAAATGAAAAATAAAAACAGCTTAACAAGCAAACAACACAACATAGGAGGCCAAAAAATGAAGTCAAACTGCAGTGTGAGCATGAGGCTTCAGTTGGACCGAAGCCACAATGACATCTGGCTGGATCAGCTCAGTGCTGCTGATGGGACACGTGGCTCAAACTGCTTTGTTTGAGGAGTGTGTGTTGAAACATTTCAAACAATCAGTTTAATTTATACAGATATAGATTTTCAGTTTTAAAGGACGAATGTCTCAGCAAGAGAATCTTGTCTTTAGTCGCATTGATTACTGCAGCAGTGTCCTCACAGGTCTGAATAAGAATCAATCCTCCAGCTGCAGCTGATCCACAACGCTGCTGCTGGAGGTCTGACTAAAACCAGGAAGATAGAGAACATCGCCCAGCTCTACACCACCCAGCTCCACAACACTCAGCTCTACACCACCCAGCTCTACACCACCCAGCTCCACAACACTCAGCTCTACACCACCCAGCTCTACACCACCCAGCTCCACAACACCCAGCTCTACACCACCCAGCTCTACACCACCCAGCTCTACACCACCCAGCTCTACATCACCCAGCTCTACACCACCCAGCTCTACATCACCCAGCTCTACATCACCCAGCTCTACATCACCCAGCTCTACACCACCCAGCTCTACATCACCCAGCTCTACATCACCCAGCTCTACACCACCCAGCTCTACATCACCCAGCTCTACACCACCCAGCTCTACATCACCCAGCTCTACATCACCCAGCTCTACACCACCCAGCTCTACACCACCCAGCTCTACATCACCCAGCTCTACACCACCCAGCTCTACACCACCCAGCTCTACATCACCCAGCTCTACATCACCCAGCTCTACACCACCCAGCTCTACACCACCCAGCTCTACATCACCCAGCTCTACACCACCCAGCTCTACACCACCCAGCTCTACATCACCCAGCTCTACACCACCCAGCTCTACACCACCCAGCTCTACACCACCCAGCTCTACATCACCCAGCTCTACACCACCCAGCTCTACATCACCCAGCTCTACACCACCCAGCTCTACACCACCCAGCTCTACATCACCCAGGTCTACATCACCAGCTCTACACCACCCAGCTCTACATCACCCAGCTCTACACCACCCAGCTCTACATCACCCAGCTCTACACCACCCAGCTCTACATCACCCAGCTCTACACCACCCAGCTCTACATCACCCAGCTCTACACCACCCAGCTCTACACCACCCAGCTCTACACCACCCAGCTCTACACCACCCAGCTCTACATCACCCAGCTCTACACCACCCAGCTCTACAGTCATTCACCGAGAGAACAGACTTTAAAAAACTGATGTTAGTTTATAAATCACTGAACTGCCTCGCAGCAAATTATATTAAATATCAGCTGTTGTATCAACCTTCCAGAACCTCCCAGGTCTTCTGGTTCTCGTTCTGCTCTGCATCCAGACCCAGAATCAAACTTGGATTCGGTTCTTATGCTCCACTAATCTGGAACAAACTTCCAGAAAACTGCAAAACAGCTGAAACATTGAGTGCCTTTAAAAACTCACCTGTTTAGATTTGCCTTTGATTAATAATAAAACTGAACATAGTTTTGGTTGTAAAAGTGAAAAAGACTTTCGTACATATTCTCAATTTAACTGTTGTTTACGCTTCACAACAGAATCACAAATAGATCATTGGCTCAGAAAAAACTGTTTTGTTTTATCAAAAAATGAGGTTTATCAGCAGACATCCTACACCATTTCCAGCAAACACACCCAGCATTTCCGTGACATATTTCCCTGCTGGTTCTGTTTGCGTGTTGTCATGTATCTTATCTGTGGAACTGCTCTCAGGAGACCCATGGTTCTCTGATATGTTTACTGATTTGACTGGATTGTTTTTGTTCATGATATAGCACAAGGAAGAAATCTGTTCTGGGCGTTGCTTTGAAACGCCCAGACGATTCAAAGCAACGCCCATTCAAAGACGATTCAAAGACGACATCATCGTCTTTAATAACTTTTGCAAAGTGTAGCGATCTTTTTGTATGTATAAACTTCTGGCTTTGAAGAAAAAAAATCTGTAAAAAAATAAAATAAAATAAAGTAAAATCTCTCACCAATTATAGTGACTGTAAATCAAAGTTATTTTTGATCATCATAAATGACCTAAAATAGGAAATGTTTAGTCTTATTTAATATTAGTAAAAAAAACACAGTTACCTTTTTATACAGTATATAAATTATACAGTATATTTGCAAAAACAATTTATTCCTGTTGATGAAGCAGTCACATTTAAGAACTTTTTCCTGGATAGTTTCTATGTGAGGGTCAGAAAATACAGCTCCAATATGACTTTTTTTTTTTTTTTCCAAAAGTTGACTTCTGATTGAAATTACACAAAAGTTTGGACTTAAAAAATCTTCCCAAATAAAGATTATAGCAGAAAGATAGCAAATAAGTGATTCTATTAGAGATCCAGAAGTTGATTTTTGTTGCTCTTGTTCCCATTTTCATTTCAAATCTGTCAGCCATGATAGTCAAACGAACAAGCTGCAGCTTTTATGGACCAGATGTCTGGAAAAGAATGAGGTGGGGTGTGTGTGTGCGTGCGTGCGTGAGTGTGTGTGTGTGTATGTGTGAGTGCGTGTGTGTGTATGTGTGTGTGTATATCTGTTTGTTTTCATGTTGTTTTTGGGACTAAAATGTTGCCTGAGTCTCTAACAGCATTTTGGTCCAGGGTCTTTTTTGAAAATGTTCAATTCAGTTTATTCCTATTGGAGGAAATTCATAATAAATATAATCTCAAAACATTTTACAGAAAAACATGTCAATCCAATCACACACACAGGTTCAAAGCCATGTGCCTGCACTGCATTAACAAGGCTTTTTGCAAGAGTTTCTTACAGTCACAACTCTTACAAAAAGTTGTGGTCTTCAACTTTTTGAAGTTGCTTGTGCTCTAATTTTTGTAACCTGTAATAGTTGAAGAAAAAAATATGCTTTTAGAAATCCTTCCAAAATGTCTCAACATAAGATTGCATGAAGCCACAGGAGAGGATGTGGAGGTTACAGAGAAACAGAGAGGCCTTTTCCTGAAAGAGACAAAAAGGAAAGTTAAGACCTTCAACTGATGTGTCACTTACTTATAAAATGGCTAAAACACTAAGAGTAAAAAAAAAGTAATTTATAGTGGAAAAATCACAGTTCAAGTTTGGAAATGAAGATTTAATGTAACCTTTTGACTGTTCCAAACAATGAACAAAGATACTGATAACAACTGAAATAGAAAACTTGAAAAATTATACCTCGATCACAAGTCTGGCACTTCACCTTCACAGGGTACAAAAACCTCTACTGCAAGAAAATAAGATGGTTCTCCGAAATAAAAGAGAAAGGAAACCAGTTTTTCATTCCTTAGATAAATCATTCCATGTTTCTTCAAATTTAGCTTTTCTTTCTGGTTTCTTTCTAAGCTGTTAATGTTAAATCTCATGTTCTTTGATTTCTCTGGTGCAATTAATAAGTATTCACTATGTCAGACAACGCAGGAGGATGTTTAAACAACAGCCTGATTGATGTAAAATGTATGTAAATTAATCAACACGCTATTTTTTTTTTCTGCATTTTTACCTGACCATGACCTTCGGGAATCTTTTTTACAATAAAAGGAGGAAGCAGCCGTTCTCTTTTTGTAACTCGTAACATTTTTAAGAAAAATTGTTTTTTCTCATGATGTCCCAACATCTGACCGTCTGAATCTGTACAGAAGTGAAAGCAGTGAAAGGAGGTTTACTTTCTGAACACAGCGCAGCAGCTGCTTGGTAATCAGATTAGATTAGATTAAAGAACATGACATTTAAACACTGCAGTTCCACTGTACTGCAGAAAATCTCCTTATCGCTACATAAATAATTCGGTTTTTACTTCTGTGGTAAAATGATGACAACGTGCTGTTTGGGTGTTTCGGATGTGCAGAGAAACAAATTCTGATGTTTTTTCTCCAGGCGATTAGCGAACCGCTAACCTTCCTCTGAGTTCCTTTAAATCAGGGCTAACAGCCACCTGTTCACAGCTGCTTTTCATTTACAATAATTATAACACTGATCAATATGTTTGATGTGTATTTTGTAACAGTTCTTCATCATTTAAAAAATGCTTGTTTCCTAATTGGTCATTGTATTATGTTTTTATGATGTAAAGAACATTTCACCTAGTGGTGAAATGTTCTTTACAAATAAACTTGATTTGACTCGCGATAATTAAGTTACAAGATAACATAGACAGAGTTTCTGTATTCAAACAGAATAACTTCCTCTGAGTATTATGTTAGGTCTCTGACCTCTGACCTCTGCTCCCTCCATCCAGCTGACAGATAGCTGCACCGTTAGCATCACAAAGTTTGTTTCTATTATAGCTGACTGAAAAAACAAAGATCATATTGTTGTAATATCCTTAAGGCACTTTTTACTGTTGCATTTGTTAACGTGGGAATCATTTTTGTGTGTGTGTCATTTGCTTTCTTTCATTGTCAATGACTTCTTTTGTTTTGGTTGATATTTACAGTAAAAAGCATCAGAATCAATTTTATGATCTTTTGAACTTCAGTTCCTCCTGCTGGTTTAAAACACGTCTAAACCAGAAATTAGATAAATAATGTGGGTTTAGAAAATCATTCCTATCCTCCTTAGTCTTTTTGTACAGGATTAAGAATATTACACAACCTTCACAGTTATTTTCATCATTTCTTAATGTGTGTGACTTATTTTTTGAGGTGACTGTAGCTCAAAGGGTCTTGCAATGAAAACGTGTGTCTTTGATTCCAGCTTCTTCCTGATATGAGTACTGCTTAGTGTGTCTGTGAATATTCAGTTATATTCAATAAATTAGACAATTAATTAAAAAAATATTTGTTTTCAGTACCTCAGTTGACTGAACGAAACACATAGATGAATTTCACACAGACTTCTGTTTTCAAGCCTTTATATTTTTGTTCATGATTTTTCTACTTACAATTCATGAAAACACATTTCATACTACAATATTACATCAGACCAATAACAAAAAATTAATCTCAAGAACAGTAATGTGGGCTTAAAGAAAACTGTTTAATACACTGTTTAAAATGTATTTTTAATCTGAGCCCCATCAAAGTCTAGATTCTAACTTATTGAACATGATTGTATGTCAGTGCGATCTGGTGAATATGGCTCTAGAGTAAAGTGCTTATCGTTGTCATGACGATGAGAAGACATCCTCTCTACATTTGGTCCGTTTATCAGCATACAGTAGAAAGGTCATGTTACGCATTAGAAACAGATAAATAACCCAAAATGAATCTTTCCCAGGATCTTATGTTTGACACTTAAAAAAAAAACCCATTTTGAATTCAAATAACAAAAACAGGACAAGAGAAATATACAGTGTACTCCATCAAAGTTTTAAAGCTCCTATTGTTAAAATGTTCAACGTTTCATTTTTACATGGTTTTACATTTTATTTTGCTTTCTAAACTGATGCCTCCTGTGATGCCTCTGCACTTAACATCCAGTTCAGCATCATGTTCAATGCACCAGTGCCCACATTCTGACACACTGAGGAAGTAGGCGAGGGGATGACACCAAACCTGAAGAATCTGAGTTAGTTAGCTTGAAACAAAAAACCAAAACAGAATGCATAAAAATGCTTTATTTAGAAGAAGATTTTTGCTTCTGAACACATTCCTTCAGTGGGTTTTCCAGTTCTTGGTTTTTTTTTACTGAAAAAATGTGATGAGAGAAAACATTCACTTAGAAAACCATCTGTAGATTTACCTGAACTATTGTTATTACACTCAACACATCTACAGTGGCTCCCAAAGTAATAAACACCCCAGTTACAATTCTGCAAATGCAATCATCTTAGATCACAGTAAATCTATTTCAAACGCTTTCCACCTTTAATGTGAGACACATTATGTACTTATCAACTGAAATACAAATATAAAAAGTTTGCGTTGACATAAGTTAACACAAACTGTTGAGCTTATATTTTCTAGAAATACTTTGACTTTATTTCAGCATGGAGTTATTATATTCACACCTGACGTTACTTAAAGTTCAGCAATTCTGGCAGAATTTGTTGATGTGCTGATGTCATCGTTTTCACAGAGGTGGAAAAGATCAAAACAATCCCAATGGATGAAGGTATCAGTCAGGAGAGGGTTAATTTTTTTCCTCCACAGCATCATATAATTATATGTATATGTGTATGGTATATGATCATCAGTTACTGGACAACAATCCAACAATCTGGATGAAACCTCCTGGATATCTCTATAAAATAACTGTTTATTAATATCAAAGAGGCAATATTCTGTGTTTTCCAGGCACATAGTGACATTTTATAGCACGATCAAGTAACTATGTCAGCTTCAGTTGTTATAAAAAGGCTGCATATGTTTGTCAAATATGACTTTCTAATTTAACACCCTGAAATTGGGCCTCTGTCTCTTTAAAAACTCCTGCTCTTTCTGAAACTCAGAAAGTCATCACAACATGGCTCCTCTATTAACTCTTTGACAACATTTTTACCCGCTTTGCTCTGAAAAGTAGCTCCTATAATGAGCTCAGCAGATGAGCAGTGTTTGCTAATTGCTGCTGGCTAGTCTGAAGGAGCTGAGTCAGGGAGTCGCTCTGTGAGACGGAAGCTGCAGCTCTGAGGAGGAGCTTCGTCTTGAAGGTGGAGCAAGGTCCACCAAGCCGTTTTCCACAACTGAATGGTTGTCATGGAGATTAAATTATTTCTCAAACAAGCATGAGAGAATCAAGGCAACACTCCAGGTTTGTTTTTGATTAGAGAATAATCTCATAACATGATGCAAATCTCAAAAAATCAATTTTACATGATATTGCCCCTTTAAATTTTACTCAAACGCTTTCAGAAAGACATGAATACCAGTTTTTACTTTCTTTGACTTTATATATATTTGATAATTTGCTTGTTTTTTTTTGTTTGTTATGTTTAACCTTTTCGCTCATTTTTATTTTAATTGAATTGACTTATTGCATATTTCTGTTTTTTTGCTTCATAAATTGATCATACTCTTCATGAACTTAAACAACATGTGACTCTAACCCACAGTGTTGCTTTCCAGAGCAGGAAACATATAATTTAAAAAAAAAAATCAAATATTATGGTACAGACACATCTATAGGCTAACTTTAGCTAAAAACAACATCAATCTTGTGTGCTTTAGTTCATTTCTAGGCAGTGTTGCTTTGCTGAATACTCATTATTAAATGTCTGAACTCTGTAATGCAGAGGGAGGAACATAACAGTTCTGTTGTGTATGTACCAGACCCGACTGATGCAGAATAACGCATCCTGAGAAAAAATGCAACGTGGCGTCTCCTGCGATCGGTCCGCATGCAGAGCTTGAACAGGACGTTTCACCTGCATTTCCTTCTCAGCTGTGTGTTTGTAGGAAGCTGAAACAAGAGAAAGGCAGGTTGGACAGGCAGTCGGTGTTGGCTGTGACCTGCATGTCCCCAAATAAAACTTGGCCTCTCTCAGTGCTGGTGCTGCCCACTTCCTTTCTGAGTGCGGTGAGTTTCTGCAGGATGAGGTGGTGCTCGCGGCCCCTCTGGAGGCCCCTGAAGTAAAGAACTGCAACCAGATGTTTCTTGCTGCAGGTGGATGACAAAGACACACAAGTACATTAAACCACACATAAACACATACAGCATATGGCAAAAGTAAGCGCACTTCTAACATTGTGCTAATATCTTCATTTGTTACAATGTAGCTTTTACAACAGTTTAAATTTTACTGTCTCATGTCTGAACAACCAGCAACAAATCTGAGTGAAAATGTCCAAATTGTGGCAAAAATGCCAATATTTTGTCAAGCCTTTTGCTGATAGCATTTTAGACATTAAAGAGCAGCAGTGTGTGTTTTCCATCTACATAATATCATTTTATAGAACAATCAAGTGACTGTTTTACCTTCAGTTTTTATAAAAATGCTGTACATATATAATATGACTTAAAAGAAAGAAAAGAAAGCCTTGAAATTGGGTCTCTGTCTCTTTAAGAAACTCCACCTTCATGAAGTCATCGTAAGATGGCTCCTTTATTAACCCTTTAACAACGTTTTTACCAGCGATGCACTGAGAGTGGCTCCTATAACAAGCTCAGCAGATGAGCAGTGTTTGCTAATTGTTGCTGGCTAGTCTGAAGGAGTTGAGTTGGTCCACCCAGACACTTTACACAGCTGAATGGTTGCCATGGAGATTAAAGGGTTTCTCAAATCATACATGACAGAATCAAAACAACACCCCAGTTATGTTTTTGATGAGGGAATAACATTATAACATGACGTAAAGCTCAAAAAAGTTTATTTTTAATGGTAGTAGTTATTAGGTAATTCCCAAATTACAAGTTTCTTTATTCCTTATAAGTGAAGGAACAGAGTAGTGGTTGCTTTCAGCCAGCTGACTGTCAATGCCCAACAACTTGTGATGGAGGGGCCGTTATGTGTTGCTCTGTGCTTCATTCACCAGCATAAACCCAGGTGGAAGTTTTCCATCATAGCATAATAATCTTTCTGAATTATCCCAGTAAAATAACTGTTTTTAAGCATATTTTTCCGAGGCCTGGCTGCATACAGTCTATGTGTTTGCCTTATCTCTAAGCATCACATTATTAATCTGTGCTGCCACGGCCACAAAGAGGAAGCTCTGTCTCTTCTGTAATGTCTTCGGTGGATTTTGTTTTGTTTTTTTCACTTCTTTTGACAGCAAAACCACAGATTTCAAAGCGGTGCAGTGATGCAATAACCTTTAAGAGTGTTTCACTTTGAATAGGCCGTAAAGTTTATCATAAACTGACCTGGGTGGACAGAAAACCCCTCTATCAGCTGACTCAAAGCGGCTGCACGCAAACATCCCATCACTCCACATCGTTTTTATGCTTTTGTTTTGGTTTGTTTTATGATTAATTGCAGCTTATCTCGTACCAGTTCTGTTTTTCTTCCTGTGGAAAGGAAGAAAATGGTATTTCTAGAAGACCTTCACTCTGTCAGCGCTTAAATTAAAGCACGTCTTCCTGTCTGGAGGTTTTGTGTCAGGACCAAATAACAGAATCCAGTATTTCCAGGGTAGTACAAATATTTAAATCTAAAATCAGGTTTACCGACACACTGAACAGGTTCCACACTGTTATTATTTACTGAACAAATTCAAGCAAAATGCTTCCAAGGGGATTTAAAAGGGAAAGTAGAAGCCATGTAATCATGTGACGACTGCTGTCAGAGCGGCAGCTCCGGCTGGAGCATTCCAGCGTTAGCTAGATGACAGAAAGGGAAAACACCAGGGATGAGCTTTAACACGATGCTAACCGTCTATCCAAGAAAGGTTCCAAGACTCTGAAGGTCAACATTCAACAACGTTTATATGATGAATTTCTCTTGGAAATTCTCTCTTTCCAAGACAGAATTTCCCTGAAAAACCACCCGGATGTCAATGTGGGAAAAAGAAATGGAAAAACAAAAACAAAAGAACAAGGACCAACTCTTAAGTGGCATTGCATCCTCTGAAAACAATCTGTAATTTGTATTTTTTAAAAATGCTCGTTTTTTTTTTTTTATAACAGATTTGTTAAATAAATTGAGCAAGTAGCAACTATCTACACCAGGGAATCACATCAGCACAACTACTTCTCCACTCCATAATTTCTTCATCATCATGCCTTTTTGAAAACAATGACAAACCTGCAATAATCTGAGTTTGTGATTAATAAAACATTGTGACGACATCATCACGTCGTCATACCTGAAGTCTGGGTAATGTTCCACGAGAGGCTGCAGATGGTCCTTGATGTCTGCCTTGTTGTTTTGTCCGATGATGGTGCTCAGGTCGTGTCCGACATGGTGGAGCCACTCATGGCTAGACTTCTACATGAGAAACAAACACAACAAAAACAGGTTCTGCTCAGGTTGTTATGTGGCTTTTTGTACTGCTAGGCAGGTCCAAACGTAGGGTAGGACCATACGGCTGAAAATTATATCATAATCTAAGCGTTTCGTATCGGTAAGCGTTGACAATTATTGATTAGATTTAGTTTTAGACATCTGGAATACTGCCAAACTGGCGGCATGACCTTTCCTGTTTCACTACGTTGTTGTTGTTTTCTTATTTTTAAGCAGTTATGAGGCTCAGTGGTGAAAACTGAAACTGCTGCTGCACAAGTTACTCAACAGGTTGTTGCCAGGTAACCAGAGAGCGAGTGTGTTAGTTGATGTCTCCCACTGTGTTTAGCTAGTCGTGAGAGGTTGAGCAGCTAAAGAATTCCCTCTGCCTACATTTCCCAGAATGCTAGAACTGCACGTTCCCAAAAGCCTGAACCAAAGTGGTCCGCGCCATTTTTGTAGGCAAGTGCAGTGCAAAGCATAGATGAACCATGGCTTCGAGACCATGACCATATCAGTAGGTATACTGACACTCTTGACCAGCGTGCAACAGAAATATAGATCAACAAAATTGCTTTGTAAAGTACGTACAAACTCTTCGTGTGAATAACAAGGTTCTGGTGACTGGCAGAGTGAGTATATGTACTAACATACAAGTATGCTATATGTCCGCCTTAGCTTGCAGATCAAAGCTAAGTTAGCTAAGCTAATTTTGCTAGTTCGGCAGTAAATATGACTGATATTTATATTTGTATTACACAGTGGTCAAGTGATAGATGTGATATATTTATAGTGTTTATAAGTTAGGAATGAGTTGGGAGCTAGTTCTAAGCTTGTGACTTGTTTGTTGTTTTCATAGCAACTCCATAGCAACTGCCAGCAAGACGGTCGTCAGCTACAAAGTTTGCAGAAGTGTGACATCACATGAGAACTATTCTATATATTGAATATGGAATATTCTACTAGATGTATCAATTGGTATTGATCCAGCCCTGTCGAAACTTTCTACTAATATCGTTCTGTACATATCAAACCTCTTTCTTATGGCTTGGTTCCAACAAGAACCAGCAGTTTTTTGACACTGGGGTGTAATGTGGAGTTAAAACATATTTTGTTGTCTCTATGAAGTTCAAATGCTGTCTTAAAAGGCCTGTTGTTAAGTACAAGGTCCAGATTAGCTTGTGCTACTGTTTAATTATCAAGATTATTTAAGATTTCCGATTTACCATGTCGTCAAACAGATCGCTGAGCTTGTTCCACTGTTCGTTGATCTTTGCTGCAGCCTTCTCGTGCTTCCGGTTCCTGCACGAGTAGTTATTCTTCATCAGCTGCCCGACGTATTCCTTCACAACATGGTAATGAAGTCGGCTGGCAAACTCCTGTCCAACAGAAAGAGTGATGGATTATCGTAACAGGATGCAACCAGAAAAGAAAACGCAGGACGCTAAGTGTGTTTGTATTACATGATCCAAAGGCATTAGATTATGCTTCCACCAATTCATTGGTCTCCGTTGCTGGTCTGCTGGCCGCCACACCAGACTCAAACAACAATTCACTGGAATTTCTAAGATGGCTAATGAAAAAATCACATATATCATACAAGCTTTCCAAGACAGAAATCCCCAAGTAGAGCTAAAAGCTGATATTTCAAACCAGATCCACATTGAAACATGTCCAAGACAGACTGGACATGTGTTAAAAGGCCACTTTTTCACAAGAAAAATAAAAATAAAAAGCAAGATTGCAGTTTGCAAATGCACTCAGGTACAAAGACCTTCGTAGGGACATCAGAACATCCATCATTAGATTTAAGAGAAGAATATGGGACACAACCCTGCGAACACCAACCCAACTTTAAAGTACGAGGCCACGTATGATGTCAACAAAGCTACAAGGAAGATGAAGCTAAGTCGTGGGTGCCAGTTGTGTCCCTTTGTATCTCAAAGTCTTCCAAAAGAAGAATGACCAGTGAGCACTAAGGACAACCACAGTCAGAGTGTTGGAGTGTAAACTTCACCTCACAGAAACATTTCTAGGCAAAACTAAAAAGGTTTTGAGATTACAAAATGGACAACGAACGCATCTCTGTTCACTGCAAAAATGTTGGTCTACTTTGTAGTGCAAACATCTTCCTACACTTGAAATAAGACAAAGCTAACTTACAAGTAACTTTGAGGAGCTTGTTTTAAGTCAGTAATTACTTGATATTGATGGGGAAAAAAAGTGCTAGTTCAACTGGAAGATTATTTCACATATGACATCAGACGTTTTTCCAATGTTATAAGTGAAATAATCTGCCAGTGGAACTAGTACATTTTCATCAATATCGAGGAATTATTGACTTAAACCAGTTCTGCCTGGAGGAATGAGCCAAAACTCCAGCAAACTATGGCAAGAAGCTCCAAAGGCTTGAAATGTATGTAAACTACTGGATCCAAAATAGTAAAAATATTCTCTCTCTTTTTAGCCTGGCTCTTTGCAATTTAATGTCAGACAGTGAGAGAAATGGTCATTCAGTATTTGTAAAAGTCAGACTTTAGTTTTATTTTAAACCCATGAAGTCAATTAAGCTACTGTAAACAAAAATTCTGAATAGTATTATTTAGTTATTATTTTTCTGACCAGTGGTATCAGAGCAGAATTACAACTTATTTTGGTTCAGCTTTCAGTGCTCTGTTCACAGGATTGAATCAGATTTATAAAATCTGATATTTTTTGGGGGTCTTGTCAAATCCTCGTCACCTCTACGTGCGGAGGCCTCATGGATTCGCAGTGATGGGAAAGCCGCTGTATATGGCCGTCGAGTTGTTTGAAGTCATCGTCGTTGGTGAGCCACTTCCTCGTCATCATCCTCCTGAGAAAGGGCTGGAAAGAAATCACAAAAAAGAAGAAAATATCTTTATTGGATTTTGTATTAAATGCATTTATTTTTTTAATGTTTCCAGAACAAAAGGCTGATACGGCAAGACAAGACAGGAGAATTTGCTTTATATTCAAAAGGATTTGCCCTCAATAAAGATTACTGGGTAACATTTTATTTGAAGGGGTGTGCATAAGACTGACAACACTGTCATAAACATGACATAACATCTGTCATGAACATGAACAAGTCCTTATGAATGTCTATGACTGTTGTCATGAAGTGTCATTTGGTAAATAATGACACCTTTAATGCAAAGTTGCTCTAAAAGTTGCATTAAAAGTCCATTAAAATGGCCAACTTTGCATGATTTTGTAAAGAATGACAATTTAATGCAAATATGGCACTTTTAATGGACTTTCAATGCAACTTTTAGAGCAACTTTATATTAAAGGTGTCATTATTTACCGAATGACACTTTATGACAACAGTCATAGACATTCATAAAGACTTGTTCATGTTTTTGACAGTGTCATGTCAGTCTTATTCACACCCCATCAAATAAAGTATTACCGATTATTGTAATATGGCCATTTTTTTTTACATTTGCATCAACAATGCATATGTAAAAAAAAAAAAAAGCACGTTTTACATATTCACCTTCTGGAAACATTTTCTTATTACTCAACTTGTGTGTTTCTGCTAAGTGCCTCATTTCTAGACATCTAAGCAGCGACTCTGACAAAATGGTAAAGATCTTGTTTTCAGTTCCTCATGTTAAAAAAACCACAACAGCAGTGCTTTAAGTGGAAGTGAAAGGATGAAAACAGGAACTGGCAGTTTGCCTCATAAAGTTTCTATAGTATTTGAAAACACCAGATTGCATTACCTTGACATCCTCTTTAAACTGTTCCTCCAAAACTTCCATCAGCCTGACGATGAGACCTTTGATCTCCCGTTTGAAGCCTTCCACCTCTTGCGGACAGCTGTCCTGGTACGCTGCCATGTGTTCCCTGTCGGCAGACAACAATAAGAAACGAGAGAAAACGTCAGGTTTGGTGTGACTTTGAAGCTGCACTCCTACTCCGGAAAAACGTTCCCGTTTTTGTCACGCTACGGCCGCAAACCTCGATGGCTTTCACCAGAATTTGATGTGATAGAGAAACAAAAAGCGGTGCAGAACAGGGTTCTCAAACACATTAGGATTCAATATTTGGTAGATTATATTTTATTGTAATTACAGCTTCAGGGTTCCAGAAGTATGTCTCTATCTGCTGTTCTTTCCACTTTCTAACAACAGATGCAACAGTGGGCCGTAAAAGCTTGGAGCGTTATTTTGGATCCTAAACTTGGTTGAAGTGTCTCCAAAGCGAATTGAGTCCTCATAGTTTGGACTTATTTGTACTTTTGGTGCCTAAAGTCTGAACTGAACTTGGAAAGAAACCTTTTCAGTTTTCTGCTCCATCTTCTTGGAACCATTTGCAAAAATACATGAAAATAAATTTTGTCTCTAAATGCTTCTACGGTTCTTCTTACTGATTTTTAGTAGGAAAAATGTTGCATATTTCAACAGTGAGCTGAAATATTCTTCAGCTCACTGTTTTAGCTGAAGAATATTTTATTTGATTGATGAGTGATTGATTTTTCCTGTAATCTCTGTGTGCCAGTCTTGGCCAGGATTCTCTCTTGCAAAAATGTCTTTTTGCAAGAGAGAATCCTGGTAAAGTAAAGGTTGAGAAAAGGTCGGATGTGTTCCTCGGTCTTCATCATGTTCTCCTGTTTTACTCATAAACATCTCAGGCTCACACCGAGATTCAGTTACGCTCCTGAAGACGATAATTACAAACTTCGTAAGGCAAATTTATGTTACAGCTGTAGGACATAACTTTAATAAAAACATTTTTTCTTTACATATCTGTTTTTTACCATGTTGTGTGGTATGAGACAGATCGTCTGTCATCGTCTTAGCACCATTGATCACAATCTTGTGCGGCTATGCGCAGCTTTAAAGGTATTTCTTTGATGAACGAACATGTTTACCCATCCATGCGTTTATCTTTAGCCGCTTTGATTATTGCAACAGCGTCTTCACAGGTCTGACTAACAAATCCATCAAACAGCTGCAGCTGATCCAGAACGCTGCTGCTCGCGTTCTCTCTAAAACCAGGAAGATAGAGCACATAACACCAGTTTTAAAGTCCCTACACTGGCTCCCTGTAGCTCAAAGGATAGACTTCAAAATACTGATGTTAGTTTATAAATAACTGAACGGTTTAGCACCACAATACATTAAAGATCTGTTATTGCTGTACCAACCGTCTAGACCCCTCAGATCTTCTGGTTCTGGTTCTGCTCTGCATCCCCAGAACCAGAACCAAACGAGGAGAAGCAGCATTCAGTTTCTACGCACCACAAATTTGGAACAAACTTCCAGAAAACTGTAAAACAGCTGAAACACTGGATGCCTTTAAATCTCAACTTAAAACCCACCTGTTTAGAGTTGCTTATGGCTAGATTAGGGTTAGACTGTGGGTTTTGATGTCTTTGATGTTTTTAATGTTTTTATCTTTACTTTTCATCTAGTTATTAACTTCTTTTTATTTCTCTTTCACACTGTCTATGTAAAGCCCCCCGGAAAACGTCCCAGTTAAACAAATCTATATCTAGGGGTGTGAGAATCCTTGTTAAATGACATCTTAACTAAAACTCTGAGGTGTGAGACGTTTAACTGAAGTCCTACAAGGGGTGCGGGTTTTAATGTTTTTATCTTTTTTAACCGTTTTTTTTTCTTTAAAAAAAAATCTCTTTGTCTTTCTAACTGTTTATTCAATGTCACATGCTGTTTTTATTTTAATTATGTAAAGCACTTTGAAATGCCTTGCTGCTGAAATGTGCTATACAAATACAATTTGATTGATTGATTGATTGATTGATTGATTGATTGATTGATTGATTGATTGATTGATTGATTGATTGATTGATTGATTGATTGATTGATTGATTGATTGATTGATTGATTCGTGTGTGAGTTGTAATAATGGGATTATAACCCATCATTATGGGATTACTCATTGTTTCTTCAGCAGCAGCATCAGAACCAGGCATTTAAAAACGCTGAACAACCTGAAAAAGACGACTGGTTCTGTTTTGGGACCAAAACAGAACAGTTATGGTGCACCAAAGGATCCTTCATAAAATCCAAAAATATTACAGACAACCCTGAGCGTCGTCTTCCCAAGACCGTCATACAACAACACAGTGTCTTCAGTCAGAGGCTTTTTCAAGACCGCTGTAATACAAACTACTGCAGGAGATCAGAGCCTTCATCAGCTACCACAACGCTTTGAAGAAATATTGTATGAGTTGCAACTTTTCATTTCTCTTTGGGATTAATAAAGTACGTTTGAACTGAATTGAAGGTAAGATCATTTAGTTATATAGCCCATTTTCAGCAACAAGGCAAATCAAAGTGCTTTACGTGAATTAGTAAAAGCACTTTTTACAACAAAACAACAATGGAAAGAGCAAAAAAAAGCAAAAGAAAAAAAAAGCACAACCCCATGTTAAGAATAAGGAGTCAGTAATTTACACACTAGTAGGAGTTTCTCTGGATTACTGTTCTGATAATGTTGATCTGAGGTAATGAGTAGTTGAACTAGATAAGCTAAAAGAAGTTTTTCTTCTAATTCCTGAATGTAGATGCTAAGTATGAGTACTCCATAATTTATAAGCTAGAACAGTGTTTCTTAACCTTTTTTTGAGGTACCGAACCCCCCAGTTGCATATGCGCATTCACAGAACCCTTCTTATTCCTGTCTTTATCTTTATCTCTGCGGCAGAGGCTCCGCCGAACCCCTGAGACCGACTCACCGAACCCCTGGGTTCACTGAGCTAGAAGGAGGTTCTCTGGATAATCCTGAGCTGAATCATCTCTGTATAATCAGACTGGCTGAAACAAACCATGCAGACTTGTTTCTTTAAACATCAGCAGCGTACAGACGGCACACAAAAAGCAGAAATAAAGCGTGCAGATAAATAATCCCTGCTGAGTGAAACAGTAAACCACAGAGACTCAGGAGGAGGCCGCCTGGGGTAATCGTCATGCTTTGGGGCCAGGAGGGATTGGCATGCTCCAACTACTTCCTATTTTGTCTCTCTTATAGCAGAGCTGTTTCACATTCACTGCTCCGTTTCCATGAAATCATGTGACCTCTCACGCTTTCCAAGGCTCTGATTAGCCCTGCAGTCTCTCGTGATTATTCCCTTCACCTCTTTGACGAAGCAGCGTTTTCACAATTCCACTTTCACAATAAAGCTTTTAAAGGTTTGTTCTTCTCCCACTCCAGTCTGATCCTCACTCTGCTGCAGACGGAACGGCAGCCGGGAAACTCCCAGCAGACGGAAATCTCTGGGATGATGCATCCAAACTCTTGCATCAGAAGAGATTCGAGCGCAGCAAACTCTTCTGATGGTAGGACTGAGGTTTGTTCTCTGCATGTCAAAGTCAACACACAGAAACAATTCATAATATAGTTCCCAGAATAAAAGAATAAATGTAGGAATGAGATTCTGTTTTGAACAGGAAAGGTTTTGCTAAAACCATTTGAAAAATGTACTTCTGTTGTTTTAGACTACTTTCAAAATAAAAGCCAGATAAAAGACAAGATGGGCCAATCATAAAAGGAAGGAATTGGACGGGACTATAAATTATAACATATTTCATAATAACACTTTTTTTTTTGTGGAAGAAGAGCGCCACCGGATCAAATAAAGTCTCGCCACAGATCAGAACCGTCTCTGTCTCCACATGCAGAGTGTTTCATACGGAATCAGATGGACAGAGTGATGGGCTGGGTTACATAACGTGTAGATCTGGGTGATGCAAACCTGATAATGGTTTGAAAGTTCAAAAATGTAGATATGAAACCCATATGAACTTTTCAAGAATGTTCTTCTTTTTTAACAAAGTAGAAATCCCCTTGGTTTCTCTCAGACTGAGACCAAACTAATCACTACATACAGATGCCAAAACATGAATGTACTGCAGATATCACGGGCTTCAGTATAAGTTCTTATGATAAACTAAACAAACAAACAAAAAAAATCTCTAACTATGCCTTTAAATTTGTGTCAGCATGCAGTTGCAAAAATTTTGGAAAGGCTGTCCAACATTACCTCATAGGCTACAGCTGAATGATCTGCAGAGGAAAATCTGGATGTAAATGAAGGAGAGTCCTCAAACATCTGACAGCTGAATATGAGGATCTAATCTAACGGTCACATGAATAATTTCACTAAAGTAACCCGACACAGCTGCAAAATCAATTTTGTGAATAACTTTTGTTTTTTGAGTAAAACAAATTCAATATTTGATTCTTTTGGTTCAACCTGTTATTACCAAATTTTCTGTGGAGGGATTTATTCACCTGACTGACTGTGAGGGTTTCCCTTCAGTAACTAAGCCTGATGGTAGCAGATGTGTTATCAAGCGACCCATATATAATCATATATGGATGATTTTGTATGACTTACAAAATCATCAACTTTAGATAAGGTTCAATTCAGCCACAGTGTTTCCCTCACTGTGTTATAAGCCTGATGGGCCTCCAGGCTTTACTTGTGTCCCCACCAGGCTAAGCATTGTTTACTTGTTTATTATAGGTTTTGTTTTTCACCAGTACCACTGAGAGCAAAGACGGTTTAAAGAGTTTCTTTAAAATATAGCTATATCAAAGAAACCTTCCTTTCTTTGGTGAAAGATATATGATGATTTTGTAAAAAAAAAAAAAAAAACATAATCGATGCAACACAGAAGTAGAAAAGTCTTTGTGTTTAAATGGCGTATGTTATTTTTCTGCCAGAAAACAGAGCCTGACCAGAGGAGCTGCATCAAATACCAGAGTGAAAACATCACACACTTCCTGGATTTCTCATTACACAAGAGGCAGCTTGCGAATCATGCCTTCTATAATACTCATATTGTACTTCCTGCATTTTCAGAGTTCTGAAAATGCCATTTTATAATCTGAAGCTCAGTGTTAAATTGGCATCAGATTGTACAGTATAGTACACTCCTTTATCTAATGCTCCTGCTAAAAAGTTATAAACAAAGCCTTTATTGACTGAAACTGACTTTAGAGCCATGCAGTTGCGAGCAGACAGAACTGCTTCCATGAATAAAGACAACGCTAAACTCTTTTATATGATGTCACTTCGGCATGTAAAGACTACTTTTTACTTTCTGTTTTAAAGTTTGCCATCTGCAGTCGAGCCCCAGCAGCTGTTTTGCTTTTTGTAGGCAGAAGTGGGGGTAGCATGCTTGTGGGTTTGGCATCTTGTTCTCCTGCAGTGCATTGTGGGTATCTGTGTGAAATCACGTGACTTACTGTAAAGCCTGAAAGCTGTTGATGTACGTTATGTGATAGTCGGTCCACAGTGGCTGTGGCTGGAGGGCGCCGCAGTGGCACTTAAACTGGGTTTCAAATCTGGAGAGAAGAGACAAGACGTCTTAGTTAGAGAAAAAGAGAGGCAGAGCTGCAAGACTGAAGGGGGTTTTTCTTGAACTACTTCATTTTATGTGTAGTTAGAACCATGGATTTCTATGATTTTATGACATAGAATAAAGCAGGGTGACCAAAGTGTTGCCCGAGGGCCTTTTATGGCCCTTGGACTGACTTTCAATAATTCCCAAATGCAATTCAAGAATTTAACATATTTAGTCCTCCAGCAAAGATGGTTAACAGAGACTGGTTATTTTTTAAATTAGGAAAAAAATGATAACAAATAAAAATGTCTAGTATAACACAAAATATGAATAATACTCTTAATAAGTAGCCTTTTTGCATTTCTTTAAATTTATAGTCAATCTGACCACATTTATCCTCCACTCTGAAGCAGACTTGAATGCATCCAAATCTGTATTTACTGAATTCACACCAAACACAGCAGGTGCTTTCAGAGAAAGAGTGACCCAGATCTGGCTCTTGTGCCGAGACGACTCACTTTTTGTGTGTGTGTGTGTATATATATATATATATATATATATATATATATATATATAGTTTTCCCCATGAATCTCAAATAATTTGCAAACTGAATGCCTTTCTTCAAATGAGACAAACATGCAAAACTCCTTTTCAAGTTTTTCAGGGTTCACCTCAAATCGTTTGCCTTCAACATACAATTGAACTTTGTTTTATAAAAATATTGTACACTTAGTTTATTATTGAGCAAGTAAAAAGAATGACAATACATATTATCTATCTAAAACGTTCTGGGTACTTTGGACACCACTGGACGGACACAGTAACAGATAACTGTGAAGGGAAGGAATTTTCTAGAATTATTTACCAATCACAATCTGAAAAGTGTGGCGTACATTTGTATCCCGAGTCAATATTTCTTATATCTAAATACCTCTTTTTGCTTAAATGTTGAAACCAAGCTAGTTTTAATTGGGCCTTAAAAACATCTAAAGAGAAATGTGGAAGAGTCTCTACTGCAGTAAATGTGTCTACAGCACAGAGAGGTAACTTGAACAAGAGGCACGTCAAGCTAAAGCTAATCTGAGGAAGAACACGTTGCCAAAGTTTTGACCTTGACAGTTGCAGTTTGTGAACTTTAGAGCTGACAGATCCCCCTGCTTTTAGATCAGTCAGCAGTAATCAGAATCATGTTGATATCAATTGACTGCAAAAATATTTTTTTAGTTTAAGAAGTGTACATTCTGACAGTGACCTAAACCTAAAACCCATGTTTAGTTTTCTTTAAAGCGTTCAGATTAACTACGTATATATGCAAACAAGTCCTGTTTCCACCTCCATAATGTTTTTGAAATTAATCTCATATTTTATCATTGATTTGACTCAATGAATGCCTCTGTGTGAGCGTTGTGCGGGGATCTCCCTGACATCCCCACAGCGTCTCCAGAAGAGGAAGTTGCCACATATAAAGAAAAACAGAGGAAGGAGACACCCACACACGTCCATTCCTGACCCTCATGACTTATTGCAAAGTATAGATATAAATATATATGTATTAATAATGTGCAAGGTATTGTTGTTATATCTGACAGACCAACACAAAGTAACACATGACTGAACAGTGGGAGGTCAATGACACACGGCTTCAGAATCCCCTCAAATAGAAATGAAGAAATTAGGATCTGACTTTGTTTTCTGAACAATGTTTTTTGTTGTTTTTTTTGCCACATTTTGCATTTACTATAAAAATAGTTTTACTATAAAAATAGTTCATTTTTAAGCTCATCTGTTTTGTTTCTTTCTAATGACGATCTGAACAGAGCTCAGTGAAATGTTCTGGATCCTTTCTGCTGGGTTCCTCACGATTCATGATTCTGTTTGTTCAAACCTTTGAGGCCAGAAACAGATTTTTCTGGCCTCTGACCTCAAATAAAATGTATCACAACCATTCATGTATCACAGCATTTAGCTGTTCTAAATTACTGCATTTAGAACAGCTAAAGACACTTAAACTGGATTTTTTTTCAAGGGGTTCAAAGTAAAGGAGACTCATTGCAAATGTATGTCACACTTATCAGATTTTTATTTGTAAATTTACGCGTAAACTACCCTCTACTTCACAATTAGTGGCAACATGTTGGTCTTTTCCATAAGATTCAGTTGAAAAAATATATATGTGCCATAAAGTCAAGTATGGATATAAAAACTGAAAGGAAATCATGTTTAGGTGATATGAAAACTTTTGAAATGGCTGCCTAAACTATTCGAGCTTTTGACTAATTAGTTACATGAATTCAACGATATTTTGAGACTTGAAAATGAAATCCCAACCTGTAGTTCATAGGTGTCTTAGCGCCATCCTGTGGGGAGCTGACCTCAGAGCTACATCAGGATCATGAATTTTGCTCAAAAGAAAAACAATTTGAAACTGAAAAAAAAAACAACTTGAAGCTGAAAAGTAGACTTGGGCTTTTGTTTCCAGTTTCAAATCTATTTTCAATCTATTTTATCAATTTGAAGTCTCTTTTATTGTCAGTTTGAAACTTTTCTTCAGGTCCAAAATAATTTTTCTGTTTCAAATCTTTTGTGATTTTTGTGTGTGTTTTTTTTTCGGTTTCAGTGTTTTTTCTATTGAACAAACTTTTGAGTTTTTCACTGGTTTTACTCTGACAGGTTTGCTCTGGGTTTTATCTGCATGTTTTTATTTAATTTGAAGTGTTTTTGTTTGAGATGATTGTGATGGTTTCTAGTACAACTGAGTGAAAGTCTCTTATGGAGATATTTCCTTTGTTCTACACCAAATCTTTTTGATCACAATGACTTACATAATCAACACTTGAGATCAACTCAAACTTTTTGTGCATGTGAAATATGTGCATGTTACTAAAATTAGTATTATTTGTAATCATACTTCCTGGGAAAACTTTTCAACTCCTGCAGGCAGGAAACGATGACTTTCTTCACCAGATCAGGGTCCAGTTTTCCTGAGTGGTCCACTTTTCCTTGAACTGCCTGCAGGCAAAAACGGGAACATGAGGCTCTCTACTGCCATCAAATGGATGCAACCCTGCATTACATTGGATGAAATTTATACTTTTGTGTAAATTTCATGAATAGATTATATATATAATCCAATTGAAAATATGGAGGCTGAAAAAGAGACAAAAAGGTCAAATGTATCACAATATCATTCATATGTGATACATTTGAATGATATTAAAATGTATCACAATATCATTCATATCATATCAAAAGTTATCACATGGCACATTAATGATATTTTTTAGACACTAAAACTAAAACACTTCCTTCCAACAGAGTTGGGAAACAGAAGTGGTTAAACCAAAATGTGACAAAAGCACTGAAATAATACACTATAAAACTGATTTTTGGAGAGTTTTAAAAACAACCATTCAAATTGAAAGTTAAAGTTAAAACAAGCACAATAGTTTGTAAATATAATGCTTAAAAATGGCTAAACTCTAATGTTAACTACTTCACTTCAATGAGAAATTCCAGCTAAACGTTTTGATTAGAATATAACTAAAGACACTCAGTCAGCTTATGTCCTTATTCATGTAAAGTTAGCAGGACAAGGCTACAGCTGATATGTTCACACAGGTTAGATTATTAATTAATACACTGATTGGAAATGATCTCTTCTGCTGATAGGTAGCATTTAAAACCTGCATGAAAATTTAACTTTTTTTATTTGAGCTCTTAAATCTTCATAATTTCTTATTAGAAATATTAATTTAAAGAAAAATTACTCTGCTTTTTATTAGTTAAATTGAAGCAGAATGATTTATCAGTCTGGGGGTCTTACAGTCCAAATGTCCATAGGAAACAGAGAGAGCAGCAGGTTGTCTTCCCTCTGGGGCTCCGTCTTGTCTTTCCACACAGTCTCATGTTCGAGTTCAATCACTCTGTCCAGCAGAGCGCTCATGTCCTCCTGCAGCACACACACACACGCACGCACACGCAAACATTCATACACACACACACACGCACGCACGCACGCACGCACGCACATGCACATACACGTGCACACACACAGGGAGAAGCAGCAGGCCAGCACTGTCAAAACACGAGTCTCAGCAGGAAGGAACGGGATCATTTCAGGCTGATTACTTGGAAATTCGATTTGAGCTGAAATCACATTTTCTTGTTTGTAAATGATAGTTCAGTCTTAGGGAGTGTTCATTTATCTGTTTTAAAATACATAGACGTCCAGTGTCCAAAAATAACACTGTAGTCAACATGAAGAATGCTGACTGCATTATGCTCACTTTTCCCCAAATTAAACCTGAATATGAAAAACTATCTTTCCATTAAGCTGCAGCAAAAGACTGGAATAAATTTCAAAAAGTGATAAAGTTGAGCTTGTTCGTAACATTAGGAACTTTTAAAGGTATTTTGAAGAAACCCGCACATACTTCAGCTAAAAATGAAGTATTTTTCATTTTTAGCTAAATGAAAAATGCTCTGTATTGGTTTTTTTATTTATTTATTTTTTACTGTTTTATGATTTCAACAGTGTTGCTAATGTTTCTTGTTAATTGTAGTGTCCAGCATGACCTTCCTCTGCGTTCTTCCCTCCCCACCAGGTTGTTACTAAGTAAGTAAGAATTTGTTCTTGATCACTCACCCGGTGAAATAAATAAAAATAATTTTAACAAAATGAATAATGGAACCAAAGCAAAGGCCAGTGAACAAAATAAAATAAAATAAAAAAGAGCAGAGGTCTTTATATTATTTTTTCTAAGATAACACAGCAGTTTATCCTGATCCTACCACCACCATTGTCTAACTGAGATAAAGTATCCATAAACTCTGTCAGCTGCACTGACATTGTAGTTAATAAAACAATTTCAGCAGCAGATGACAATCACAACCAACTGTAGGAACTTCACACAGGACCATGTGCCGCTCCTCTCTTCCTGCAGACTCTGGGAACTTGATTTATGACTTGATTTGAAGTCATAAAAAATGGTCGCTCTATCAACCCTTTGGTTGATATGAGCTCAGCATGTGTGCAGTTCCTCCAGGTGTTTGCTAATTGCTGCTGGCTAGTCTGAAGGAGCTGAGTGGGGAAGAGCTGCTCTGTGAGCAGAAGCTCAGAAGCCTGTGTTGTGCCTTGAAGGCGGAGCTAGAGCCACCCAGGCATTTTTCACAACTAAATGGTTGCCATGGAGATTAAAGGATTTGTCAAACATTCATGGAAGAAACAAATCAATACTCTGGTAATGTGTCTGATGAGGGAATAACATAATAACATGAAGTAAAGCTGAAAAAGTTGACTACATATTTCTGTCCCTTTAAATTTTACTCATACTCTTCTAGAATGATTTGAAATGTCAGCTTTTACCTAAAGACCAAAATCTGCCAGATAGCGCACCCTACAGGCCAAAAGATGCTCTTTCACCTGGTAGAGAGGGGTATGGGGGGTTGTGCTGCTGCTGGCTGAGGCCTTGAGTTTCTCATCTTCCAGCTTTTTTTTCAGTAGGCTTGTTCCTACTTGTTCTTATTGTAAAGACCTGTGTGATTTTTATCTTGAAAGGTGGTAGCCTATAGGAATTTTTCTTTCTTTTTCTTTCTTTCTATTTTTTATGTTACCTTTACTTTGCAGCAGTACTTCTCCAAAAGCTGCTTCAGGAATCCTTCCTGTAGGTGCAGGTCAGCACTTTCCTCCGCCATGTCCGGCTGCAAGGAGAAACTTCCCATGATCTTCTCACTGTTGGAGTGAAAAAGAATACCAGTCACATGTTGCTGTTGTGACATGTGCCTGGCACCGAAGCAAGCTAAAAACAACACATCCCACTGAGGGAAGGCCTCATGTGAACAGACCTGTTGACTTAGAGTCAGAGCCGATCACACGGCTTCCTCGTGACATGAAAAAACAGTCAAATATTACAAAATCCATAATTTTCTAAGAATTTGCAGCCTATTGCAGTAGGTCAGGGAATTAATTCATATTATCAGATTTAGTAAAATTTCAGTGGTCAATCTCTACATTGCAGTTTAGAATATTGTAATACACAGACTTTGTTTCAAAGTAAATAAAAAGGATGATTTTGTGTATTGACTGTAGAATTCATGACTCTTCCCAATTTGTGAGAAACGTGTCCATGACCTGAATTGAATGTTTCCATTCTGCCCATGTGAGGTTTTTATATATATATATCAGATCAGCTGGGGGGTTTTTTAGACTCCAAATTTGCATTTTAAGCACATGTTGGTTTGGTGTGGTCTGATTCAAAGTTAAAATGTCAGCAAAATGATCTGTGCTGTTTTTTAATACTTCCTCCTCAGCGCCTCCCTGTTGATGGTACTCCAGTTCACAAATATGTTTTATGTGCTGCCCAGACATGTTTGTTTTCTGTTATGATTGTTGATGCAAACACCCATACAGATCATTCAACTCAGGTGTGTCGCCTGCTCCTGCAAACATCCATAAGGAATGGCTTTCACTCAGGAACTTTGTGAATTCCTTCATGGTACCTTGGTAGGTCACAAACTGTGCAATTTGTCCAGTTGTGAAATTTCCTTCTTACAAAATTTGATAGTAATCTGTTGTTATGGTATTATGACAAAGTGGGTGCAACTCAGATTCTTAGGCCACATAAAAGCAGGGTCAAGAGATGCTGGGACAAAGAGGACGCAAAGGCTGCCAGCTTTCTGCAGAGCCAATTGCAACAGACTAGCAAGCTGCATCTGCCTTTCTCGTTAGCACACTACATTAGCAACCCAATGTACAAGTGTGGGTTTGCCAGTTGCCATGAGGACAACACAGCTGGAGTAAAACAAAACTGCTTCACAGTGTTGTTGAGAAAGAACCTGACGAAGTTGCATAGAATCCAGAAGAATGTCCACTAATCTCAATAAACACACTCCTAAACCTTGTGGAAAACCTTTTTGTAGATGGATTAACAATGGGATGTCACTCAAGTTCATTTACCACTGTGTGTCTGTGTGCTAGATGACCTGCAAGGGTATCTGACCACATAACCTGTCACAGGCGCCGTCATCTTGCATGGCGCCTGCTCCAGGGAGCATTTATGCTGGATAAGGGACCAGTAGGTCTCAGGGTTGTTCCCTGGTGAAAGCCGATTCATGTTGAGCAGAAATGACAGCAGCCAATGATCAGCCACTGATACGTTACTGAGACACTGACATTATTTTTGTGGCATTCCCAGCACTGTTGTTAGAGTTTGTTTCAGTGTATTGCTTGACATGAGGAACTCCCCATTACATGGTTTTACATCAATGCCCTATTGTTAGAATATAATGGTAGAGTGAGCTTCTTACATTTTCCCCAACTTTGGCTCTGGCCGTTTATCTATGGTTGCCATCCAGCTTAGGGTTTTCTGGGCAAGTTTTAAGTTGGCTGCAGTCTCCTAAAGGTTTTCTTCCTGTATTGCCCCTTATTTCCATTAAGTCTGGAAATAAGGGGCAATACAGCTAACATTTGTGGTGGTTGTTATGTGTAGTTCCAATGCACTCGTACCTCACTTCACAATGCAGCACTTTGCACTGTTCAGTCATATAAAATCTGATTAAAATATATTTAAGTTTTTGTTTGTATGAATACCTTTGCAGGACAGTGCACACACCATCAACCAATGACTATGTTTAAAAAGTTATGCCCATCCCAAGGGGTACAAGGAACACCCTTACCGCTACCTATGCAACCATTCTAAGTCCACTGTCTTTCAAACAATGAGAGCATCAGATTGACAACCTTCCAATAGAAATACAGTAACAAAACATTCCTTTATTCCCTCACCTCTTGTATTTGTTGAGGATCCAGTCCAGCAGAGCGTACAGATCCTTTAACTCGGTCACCTGCGGCTCCAGCTTCCTCAAGTGCTGCCCGACGATTCTGTGGTAGCTCTTCACGTAGGTGCTGAAGACCTTGAAGCTGGGTGGGTAGGACCATCGCAGCTCCCGCTTCACATTCTCCAGATCCTCTACAATAGTTTTTCCCAGGAGCCCGAGATGGACCGCCAACCAGGATGAATTCTGTTCCTTCTTCTCCAGATGAACACCGTTGACCTTGACCTGCACGCCCTGGGACACCGCCTCCCTCCAGGCCTCCATCCAGCTGTCTGGCAGGCCGCCTGGTTCCTCAGCCCTCTTCTCCTCCTCCTGGATGATGCGAGCCACGTGGACCAGTAGTGCCTTGTTCCTGGCAGGAAAGGAGTTGGAATCACAGACTATGGTGCAAATCTTTTTCCTGAGGTCCGTATAGAGGAGGGCCAGGTCTTTCTCCTTCTTCGCCAACTCCATGGGGGAGTCGTCACCAGTTTGCTGTTGCTCCTTCAGAAACTCCAGTCGCATGGCAAGCAGGTTCAGATGAGCTTCCTCCAGAACCTCCATCTCTATCAGCTTGTTGATCTGCATAACTGAAGGTTAAAAAAAAAATAAATTCAAACATGTCTTCTTTTTTTCATGCCTGTAGAGTCACTTAGACGTCAGTAATCCATTTTTTAATTTGCTGCTTTCATATAAACAGTCCAAACCCAACAGGAAACATGAGGGAGCAGCATTACAAAACGTGTCTTTAAAACCAGCAGCAAGCGTTGCAAGCCCTGTTTCAAATTGCTTCTACTTTACGTTGTTGGAAATGATGTTAAATAAATTAAAAAGTTCAAAGAATTCTTTTAGAAAACCCTGAGAAGACTACAGATTTAAGAACTTGGCAGTTTCCGCTTATTGCAGTAACTGAAAGCTCAAAAATCTAACATTTTTTTATTAACGAATGCACCAAAATAAGTAATTGCATTAACCATAAGACTTTTCAGGTACCCCAGAGTCACTTAAAGTTAGTCACTTTTAGTATCAGGAAAGTGTTTAAAAATGAAGTTGAGATGAACCACTGGTTACAGAGCAAACGTTACAGTCAAAGAAAAAATATCAACAAACATTCAATCAGCCTTTTTGAGATCTCATGAAATCAGTTCTGGGTAAATTTGTTCCTTCATTATGAAATACACTGGAATCTGACCAAATCTCCAAGTTAAGATGGAGATTTTGACATGCTAGCATTACGGAGATTGTAATGCTAGCATGCTTTTCAAGCTAATCACAGTGTGGTTGGAAAGCTAGCGATTAGCTTGTGAAAGCAATTAAAGGGCAATTTAAAATGTTTTGTCCCTGTCATTTTGTCGCTGTTTTAAAAATAACTGCTCTCTAATATTCAACCACTGCAAGAAGCTTAAAAAACGTAATATTTTCACCGCTGCCACTAAAATTCTATTTATAGCTAGAACTTGTTAAAATCAGTCTAATATTTATGAAAACTTGTGATTGGAAATTAAGCACAAAGCTCAGATCAGTGCATCTTTAATGTGAATTTGTTATTAGTCATTACTGGTTGATTATTTACACTGTTTGGCCATTAATGTGAAAACATTAATGGGAATAGCAAAATGGGTTCAACTCATCCTCATCCAACATCAAATTCTTCAAATAAGACTAAATCTTCCATAGCAGTTTTAACTGAAGTGGATTATCTTCCCCTGTGAACGTTTACACTACAGACGTTTTCTGTGACGTTGTGTGTTTGTAGCTGAAACAAGATTATCTTTAGCTGCTTGTGTTGCAAAAACAGAGACAAAGAAGAGATCTCCATGTACAGACAGTCGGATGACCGGAGCTGCATGAGACTTTTTTCTATTCTTAATTCTTGTTTCCCCACAAGCGGTGAGAAATAAGAAGGCTGAACAAGTGGGACAGTACAAACTTTGCTTCTTAAACACAATAAAATGTGTAAACCTGGCGACTTTCCAGACAGTAAATGTCAAACCTGGAACTATTCATTTAGATTTTATTAGAATAGATGAACTCTATGAGATCACTGATTTTATTCACTTCATGTTGACTCCTTATTCAAATGCAGCTAACAATAAAATAATCCAGAGTAATGTGCAGTGACTTGTAAAACACAGTGACTTGTAAAATAATCATGTCCCTTTCCATTTTGTTTTCAAGAAGCAATACATTTTAGTGTGATTTTATGAGACATAGAAACACAAAGCTGAACATAATTGTGAAGTAAAAGGAAAATGATATTCATCATGGCTTTAGTTAAATTTCTCACATAAATACAATCTGAAAAGTGTGGTGTACATGTGCACCACACTTGTATCTAAGCCAAATCTACTTTACCAAAATAGCTCATGGTCAATCAGATTGAACAGAGAGCGTCTGTAAGAATCAATGTTCAATTCTTGCCATGGATTCTCAATTGGGTTAAGATCTGGCCTTGGACTGGGCCATTCTAACACATGAATATGCTTTGATCTAAATCATTCCCTTTGGCTGAATGCTAAGGTTGCTGCCCCAGTCCTTGGCAGGTTTTCATCCATCCATCCTTCAGTGCATGCTGAGCGCTGTCCCTGTGCCATAGACCAGCATCCCCCTTTCATTTCCGTCTCTTCTGACCGAAGCACATGTCAGTGTCTACAGTTCTTGTGGTAAAGAGATTAATACAAATGTATGCCACACTTTTTGGATTTTTATTTGCAATAGACATTGAAAATGTATTACTTTCTTTTCACTTTCCTGCTTTGACTAGCCCACCTTGTGAAATCCTGTTAAATTACAATAAAGTTTGGTGGTTGTAATGTGACAAAATGTGAAAAAGTTCATGGGGTGTGAAAATATGAAAGCCACAGCTGAGCATTTCTCTAATATGTGAAATGTCAGCTTGTACAATGTGTTATGTAAATCATCACTACTGATTCTATGTTTTGGCCATTTAAACTGGAAATGTATATTTATGTAAGTTAGTGATATTCTGTTGACATGCACACATAACAAAATGCAGTAGCTCTTATTTGTAGTACATAATTTAAATGGTCAAAAGATGAAAAACAAAGTTATAAAGAATGGCAGTAATGACGGCTTTCGGTTCCTTTTAAAGCCCCAGCTCCACCTCTTGCAGAACCTTCCACCAAGCAGAGTGCTCTGACATTTCAAAGGCGTCTTTTAGCTTCTACATGGGTGGAAAAGTCCATATTTACCGTCTAGATGTAGCAATATGGAGGGAGGACGAAAGGACTCAAAGCAGAAACCCTCTCCATTTATATCTGCTTTGGCTGTACCCAAATAAACTGATTGAGAAGCGTAAAATAACCTGTGATGGTGTGTACCTGACAGTGGTGTGTGTGGAATTTCAGGCAGCGTGTACAGCTCCTCCATCTCCTCCATATCAGTTTCTTTCTCCTCCCCCATTTCTGGCAGGGCCTCAGCGGCTGGAGGCTCCTGCCTGGCCACTTTGTCATTCTCCTTCTTGGAGGGAAACCTCAGACTTCTGCGAATTGAGGATCCTTTCTTCAGAATGGAGTCGGTCAGCTTAGACATGTTGGGATCTGAGAACAGAAAGCACGCAGTTTCTGTGAATGCACCGTACGTCTTACTTGGCGACACTGGATGAAGAAGAGTCAGTTAGCTGCTTTAGCGTCAGTGAGGTCAGAGGAAACATCCAATCTACAAGAAGCCATTTAAAAGGAAACTGTGCTGTGAGCAAGTGAGAGTAAAACTTTCAGCAAATAACAGGAAGGCTGAACATGTTACAGTGAAATGACTATCATCTCCATCCATCCATTTTCTTTACACCCTTGTCCCTTAGTGGGGTCGGGAGGGTTGCTGGTGCCTATCTCCAGCTAACGTTCCGGGCGAGAGGCGGGGTCACCCTGGACAGGTCACCAGTCTGTGCTTTCACACCTTTACAGGTTATATTTTTAAAATGTTGGCATCCATTTAAAAATTTCAGTGTCGCAGTAAAGTTTTTGATTATCTAGTTAGCCACTCTACCCGTGATAACTGCTAACTTAAGATGCTAAAACAAGTTTAAACATGTCAGATCTGTAATCATTTTATCAATTTATTGAAATACTAAAAGCTCGTCATACACTCACTGTTCTCTCACACAGCAGCGTGACTTCTGCACTGCTTTCAATTTAATGACTGACGAATTATGAAATGAAGGTTAGAAACACATAAATTAATTCAACTGTCAGACAACCTGAAAAAAGCAAAGGAAAAAAGCTGTTCACTCCAGCCAATCCTGAGCCGCGAATATGTGTGTTTGACTTCAGCTCATTTGCATACCAACCACTGAAAAACTACTTTCATTTCAAAACATGGCGTTGAAAAATGACCCACGCAGGGCTCAACTGGTTCCCAAATTCCGTGGGCCGTCACAGAGTTGCACCCTCAACAGAAACATGTCCAGTCACAATGTAAACCATGACCTCCACTGACCCCAAACATAAAGAACAGGAACAAAGAGAGACAGAAGTTTGGTTTTGAGACTATGGAAGCAAACTGGTTCTGTGCTGAACGACAGACGTACCTGTCTTTGAGCGAGCTAGAGGTTTGCGTTTGTGTTGTGTCATGTCTGTCAGATCTTCTTCCTTTTTTTGAAAGAAGCCCCCTCTGGTCTTCAAGGGTGATGCAGCTGGAGAGCCCGCACTAAGACCTGGTGGAGAAACGGGGAAGAGACGATGTCAGCGCAACGTTGAGTAAATATCCCTGTGTCAAGTCGTGTATCAGCAGGTGTACCTTATATATTTGTGTGTGTGTGTGGGTGTGCATGTGTGTGTGTGTCACCAGCTGGGTAATGCAAATGAATCTGAGCTGGAAACCAATGGCTTTTTAAGAGCTCTGACGGGGAACCACGAAGGCATAAGCAGGTTTGTCTGGAAAGTTTTCTCTGCACGTCAGCTGACAGTAAATACCATTAACACAAAGTCACGTGACTTACAGTCAATGAAACTGAAGCATTAAGATAAACTCACAATCATAACATGGCGTAACAGCCGGTGAAAGAAAGAGTACCCGTACAACCACTGACCGACAGGACAAATCTGGACAGAACATTTAACACCACTAAAACACACAGGTTTGTCCGTCCACCTGTAGAGATTTAAAGTGTTTTTTTGGTCTGTCAGAAGTTTGGGACATCAGATAAATTGTGGCATGATAAGAAAATAGGCAATTTCGCTGTTCCCTTGAATATTTCAGGCCTTGAGTTTGGTGGTATTCTAACAGACCAGTGTATTACCACCCTTTGTTTTACCTTTTAATTTCTAAGGTACTATCTTCTACCTATTCTGTTCCATATTACCTGAATTCAACCAATTTTAAAGCCTCCTAGAGGTGAATGTTAGCTTAATTATTCTCTATGTTGTATTTTGTTACATGTTGTAACAAGGTCATGCTGCTTTTTAAGCATCTGGGGAAGTTTTAGTGTTTACTAGATCTGGTTACTGAAGTCCTATGCAGGGGAATGTCTGCAGGGAATTTCAAACCTCAACTTAAAGATTACAGAAGGGAGATGTAAAGATAAGGTTCCCACAGGCTTCTCTTCTATCTGGAACACTTTTTATAAAGTAAATGCCAGCAAAATGACAAAACAGCTGAAACACTGAGTTCCTCTAAGTCAAGACCAAAAGCCCATCTGTTGGTGTTGCTTTTGAACCATAATAAACAGAACATAGACAGACATATTTGATGCGTGTTGTTGATTTTGATGATGGCACTTGACATAATGCAATGTCTGTTATTGGTCTGGTTGACCGAAAAAGAGTCAAAGATGGTTAATAAAGTACTCTATGTTTAAATATTTGGGTAGGGTTAGGATTAGGGTTTTATATTTAAATATTCGCTGATATTCGAGTTTCAGTACTATAGTGCTGTTACATCATATGGGTGCAGAAATGTGTAAGTTTCAGTGGAGACAGAAATGTAATGATTGTTGTAAACACATAAAAATATATTAAACTAACAAACAACTATATTAAGTAATTTGTTTCCTGATAGGTGAAAACTAGCCCCTAGTGCAGTGGTTCTTAACCCGGGTTCGATCGAACCCCAGGGGTTCGTTGAGTCGGTCTCAGGGGTTCGGCGGAGCCTCTGCCGCGGAGGTAAAGACACACCTGTGTAAAGTGATGATGCCCCGCTTTGCCGTCACTTGCTGCAGAGGATCACGTTACATTGCTTAGCCAATCAGAGCTGCGGAGGAGCACTGATTGAAGGAGCTCCACTCTCAGCATGGATTTGAATTTTTGTCTTTAATTATTTCAGCAAAACTCACCGTTTTTACCAAATTCTATAGTCTAAATCTGCTCCTTAGTCGCATCTTTTCGGGGTTGCTACCGCCTGTAGTGGTTTGGGGGTGGTTACACAGCTGATATAATTACATTACTAAATCAGAATACCGCAAAGTAGTTTATGTGTCTCGTGGCGTGGGGGGGTTGGAATAAGAACGGTTCAGTGACTGCGCATATGCAACTGGGGGGTTCGGTACCTCAAAAAAGGTTAAGAACCACTGCCCTAGTGTAACTCCATCAATCACTGCATACCAGATCATTATAACCGTTTTGTGTCAGCAACAAACCGATTGTTTTACCAGGTACCGAGGATAATGTCAGTTTGCTGAACAGGACCAACCAGAAAAACAAGAGCGAGAATGACAAAAGGTTTAAATTTTCCACCAACTTGAACTAAAAAAATATGGTCACATCATTCCAACTGAATTGTATGTGTCCTCTTTCGTTTTACTTTAATTTCCTTGATCGAAGAAGCCTGAATTCACCGTAGTGTCAGCAAAGGTCTAGTGTCCGAGCTTACCTGTTGATGTGACAACGACTTTCTATTTACGCCCAAACTCAACAATGCTCGACCTTTTCTTTGAGGTGTCTCTCATCTATTTTGCAGCTGAAGCTACTCAGGACCAACTTGTGCCAGTTTAATTTCCACCATGCAGAGAAACGTGACGATTGGATGGAGACCATCTGTTAGCATAGATTTTCAAGTCTTGCCACAGACCGGTAGACGTGTGGGCCAAGCAGTTCAGGTGTTTCCTCCTTTCACTAAAGTAACTTCTAAAGTAGCTTTGTTCCCAACATAGCTTACGGCTATCAGAGTATTTTACGGTAAAACGTTCTGATAGCTTTCTCCTTACAGTTGTCCTGTCAACATATCTTCCTGTTTGAGCTCCTCCATAGTAGCCAATGGGCTCTTTGTTGCCTCCCTTGTTAATGCTCTCCTTGCTCAATCAGTTTGGTGAGCAACCATGTTTGGTAGGTTTGTGTGTGACAGTTTCAACAAATATGAAAAAAAAGACTTTTTTCCGTAAAAGTGACATACTACGGTACATCTTTAAAATTGTTCTGTTAATGACTAATAATGACACTGCGAATAAACAAGAACTGGTATTTCATTTTGTTGGCTTATTTACCCTATTTTCCGCACTATAAGGCGCACCTTCAATGAATGGCCTATTTTAAAACTATTTTCATATATAAGGCGCACCGCATTATAAGGCGTATAGAATAGACCCTTCAGTTTGGGTTGCCGTGCTCTATTATTACACATCTACATTTGTAAAGAAGTGGTCCCCGAGTACTTTATATAGTAGGCTGCCCCAGTCGTTGTTTCACTCACAGTGTTGGTGTTGTGATATTGTGCCCAACTGCTTTCTGGGTAACACAGACCAACCGACACACTGCCGCCGCAGTCTCTGTCTTTCACCCCTCCACCAAACTTTATTGACAAACCATCGTTCTGACAACTATCCCAGCATGAACCGCGCACTTCTTCTACGGGCAAAAATGAAATTGGCGGCTGCTTACCGTAGTTGCTAGACCTGTTGTGGCTCAATATTGGTCCATATATAAGGAGCACCGGATTATAAGGCGCACCTTCGGCTTTTGAGGAAATTGAAGGTTTTTAGGTGCGCCTTATAGTGCGGAAAATATGGTAGCTTTGCTGCTGCCAGATTTCGCTCCGGTCCTCCAGCACCTGTATACCAGCTCACTTACAACACAAACATCAGGACAACAAGTTTACACAGGTTTTCTACATGGTTCTTTTGAAAATTTCTATTAGCTAAGCAAAAAGAAAATCAACATTACAACACCGTCTGTGCTTGATCACAGATTTCTTTAGCTGTGCTCTCAGTAGAGTTTCTCCCTGTGTAAAGGATTACCTAACAGCTACGAAGTTCACCAACTCTCATGTTCCTTCTGAGAATATTCAGAAGGTTAAAAGGTCACTGCAATGACATCACACCTGCTGTTCTAGGGGTAAAAGCTACAAGAAGGACAAGCTTTGGGGGCTGAATTTGAACGTTACTCACTGGGCGAGGCTGGCGGTAGAGAGGAGGGCGACTCTGACTCTGCTCTGGATGTGACCTTTGACTCCTTCCTGTTGGGTGAGCGGGGGCTCTTCTCGGCGGGTCGCCTAATGCTCCGCCTGAATGTCTGGAGCACGCCCAGAGCCTCTTTCACCACTCCGTTCGCCTGCATCTTTCCGTCGCTCTGGAGGGATACTCTGTCCTCCTCCGGGTTTTCGCTGGATTTATCCATTGTTGGTGAGTTCTAAGGCCATGCGAGACGCAATCGCCGGGAGGGAAATTTAAAATAAAATCTCCGGAAAATTGAAAAGTGAGTCCGCTCTCTGCTTCTGAAGGCAACAAACAGGGGATGTTCTGTGGTGTTCGTAGTCCTTAGCAGAGGCGGGCTATGTTTACAGATAACACGGGATCCAGTCTGTGCAGTTCTGATAACAAGAGTTCACTGTGAGGGGAAAGTCAAAGCACAAATTAAAAGCTGCAGAGAGACTTTTCACAGATAGTTTTGGACTTCCCACTGAAATGTGCTCCAGTTTCGCTCCAAGCCCTGAAAGCAGAAAGCAAACAGACAACCAGCAATCATCTACACAAACAAGGCAGTAATACTTTCTTCAGTGATTATGTTTCTGTGATCACAAGCAGAGAGTAAATCATTAATGTGTCCATTTTGCAGCAAATGATTAATCAGTCAAATCAAGTCAGACAATCCATTATGAGATCTTTAAATATTTGCAGTATTCGTGATGATTTTTGATGTTGCAACTGGAAGAATGATTTTAAGCTCAATCCACTTAAACCTAAAATATATGAATGGTTTAAAATACCTGAAAAACATTAAAAAAAATTCCATTCTATGTTTTCGACACATCTGTGTTTGTTGGTCATTGTGAATTAAATGTAAATTCATGGTTTACCTGTATTTATTTATGCTATGCTTAATAAATAAGCAAAGCATAATTATTTTTAATAGTTCTTTATAAATCTAAAAGTCAATAATTTTTTATATTTTTTATATCTCTCTGAAGTGCTTCCTAAATTATAACAGCATTACGCTTCCTCAGTTCTACATTTTATATGGGATTTTATTCTACTTGGCAAGTAGAATAGAACCACCAAATTTTATTCAAGTAGTTTCATTTTGCAAGAGCAGAAGTTTGCATTCCACATAACTGCAGGAGAGATGTTTTTGAAATAAATCCAACATGAGTGAGTGAGAGTGAAACAAAAGTTTGACCCAATTAGTGAATCCACTAAAGCAGCACTACCAGGTATAAATACCAATGCTATTGTGAGGAAACCTTTACTGAGGGAGGATGACTAATCAGACACGTTTACAAATGAAGAACAAAAGCTTCTAGAAATGAATCTGATTCATTCAGTCTGCTACCACAGGCAGCTGGACGTCAGCAGGCAAAATGAAGCTGAAGGTTTTACAGCTTCAGTTGTACTAAGGTAACAGTTTCTTCTACAAACAGGCAATTTGTTTTTTCATATTAGTCACTTACTAAGTATTTGCCATTACATGTTAATTAGTGGACTGCAATTTAAGAGAAAGGGTTACCCAGTTGAATTATTTTAAAGTGTAAAACAACATATATTAATAAATTATTAAATGTTAGTGATCCCTGAAAATAAAACTCTCATTGGTGCACCTCCATTTTATTGTCACTACGTCAGCTGTTTATCATAATAGTTGCTCCAAGTAGTTAGTAGACAAAGTAATTAATTGATTAGTCAAATATTATTAACTTAAGACCACAATAACAATGTGTTCTAGAATTATAGCACATAAAATTCACAAGGGTATCAATTTAGCAGATAAATCGAAATAGTTTGAAGCTTTTCCTCTCAAAAGTATGAAAATACTAATAGTCTTTATTTTGTAAGGATTATGAGGTCACTTCCACTTAAGGTGCTGCTGCTAGTTAAGACAAATGTAAAGCATGCAAGTCATTCTGTTTTGATCTGAGTTTACCTTCAGGCACAAATCCAAACCTAAGGACAAAGATTTAAAAAAAAAGAACAGTGTTGCCTCACCTTTGGACAGCAGCTCAGGTAAGATCCAGTTTTGCTTTCATTTGTTTCCACAAACATGACTCGCTAATTTCACATTTTTTGAAAGTTTTCAGGCAGATATTAACAAAATAAATGTTGTCAGAGTTCCAGGACAGAATAAAACGCATGAAGCTGAAGAAAGCAAAACAAGGAGCGCAGGCAGCTTGTTAAGGACACAGTCACCTCTGAAAGTAGACGTAATCTGAGCTCAGAGTGCCTAGATTTTTGAGTTAACCATTTACACAAGGAGGAAGTGATGATTACTGCTTGAATTGCAGAAAAATAACAGAATGAAAGATGGGTGGTTTCCTGTTTTAAGGGGGGGGAAATTACTAGAAGGGAAATGTCTTTCTCTTGAACGCAGAAACTTATATTTTGGCTCATAAATCAATAGATGTAATCATTTATGACCAACAGAATGAGTTATCTGTGTGCCTTAAGTTTGAAATTAAAACATCCTACTCTTACATTAAGATCCCTCACATACATAAACCTGCATGCATAATCTATAACTAGTTAATATGTCAAACTCTTTTCAAGCGCTTACATGCAATATTTTCCCACACCACTGGATGGCGATGTAGACCACATCCGTTTGTATTTAATGTATTCCCATCTGTTGTAATAAATCGATATGAATAGAGTCTTAACTTACATTTCAAGAAAGCATATTAATTTGTAAGTGTTATTTGTCAATGTTATAACTTGAAACTCTATTCAATTTCACTCCTACAGCACAACAGAATCAAATGAGGTTAGAGAAATTAGGTGGATAAAAAGATCTATCTATGATGATGCACCCGCTCCTACATTCACTTCCTGTTTTTTGTGTGTGAATGTTGTTGTGTTTATGATGTTTGCTGCAAGTCAGTTTCCTTTCGGGATATTAATAAAACTAACTAAATTGTTTAGAAATAATCACCAGTTTCTTTCTAACTAAACCTCTAACTGTATACATTATAACGATTTTAAGACTGATAGCATAGCCTGTGCATTTTTGAACTGCTATAAGGCGTATGAGGTTGGACTTGTTTTAAGATGGCAGCGGTCCGGCGCGGCGGTGGGTTAGGGTTAGACAGAAGGTAAAACCCAGTGGTGAAGCTGGTGAGGTTTCACCTCCAGCAGAGGCTTCAGTCCTCTACGTCGTCACAAGTCTGAATCCTGGCCTGTTAACCTTTGCTGCATGTCTTCCTGCTCTCTCACACACCACCTTCCTGTAGAAGAACCGAAAAAAATAAAGTAAAAAAAGAAAATAAAAGTTGTCTTCAGTCTACGCTAGCTTGGCAGTTAGCTTCAGCCTCCAGAACCAACGAATTTTGATTTATGAAGCGTAAAACGGAAGCGTAAAAAGATTTTAAAGTATTAAGTCTTTAAAATTTTTCAACATTCCCTCATTTCCAAAATCTTTAATTGTATCCTCATAAAACAAATATATATTTTGTATATCCATCCCCCTCTTTGCACTATTTCCATGTTAGCCTATTAATTGGTCAAATTCCAGCCATTATCCATTTCCTTCCTATTGTAGTTAATATGTAATACCATAATGCTTTTTTTTTTTTTTTTTACAAAAAAACATTTAATATGCAATTTTATTTATTTATGTTTTTAATTTTATTTCATGAATTAATCTTTTCCATTTCCAAACGTGTCATTTCAAACATAACCAGCTCAAAACAGCAGAGTTGAATCGTTCTAGTAGATGTCTGGGATAATTCATTCGAGATTATTTCTTCATTTCCTGCTACTATATTGTGGATTTTAAAATGTAGTATGACAGGCATTTCTACTTTGATAATCGTTAAGCTGCTGCTTAACTCAGCAGCCGCTCTGCCTGACAATGGCTGCTATTGAGAGTCAGCATTAGCATAACGAACGGAGAGCTGTGGCGAGAGTGGAGTGTGTCTGTGAACCCAAATGTTTCTAAGCAAAGACCATCTTCACAAAAGCTTGTCAAACTGTGTAGGTAGCTCAGGTCATATGGGCTGGTAGTATTTGCAGCCATGTTTTATTTTGTTGTGCAAAGTTATCCCTTCATTGCTGTGGCTCAGCAGGAACAGTGGTAATCATCTGGTTAGGAGTTCTGTCCAGATTTTCCATACAGCGTGTGAACGCCTCAGAAAGGACTTACCCTCCGTTATCAATAACTCTCAACATGTAGATAATCTGTATTGTTTTGTATGATCTACAGTGTAGTAGTTTGACTAATATTTCAGGACATTGTTTCTTTGTTGTATCTCTTTTGTATACCGTAAAATGCATAAATGAATGGAAAAATAATCACTCAACCCTCTGGTTGAGTGATTATTTTTCCTACTACTTCTATTACTTCTTGATATGACAGTTTTTCTTGATTGCTTTGACCTGCTTAAAGAAACTGGAATCCACTCAGTTTCTATCCTCAGTTCAATCTGGAAAGACTCAGATGGACACAAAGGGGAACAATTAAAATATTTAATGACAGGAATGAATAACAGTTCTTTGGCGCTCGGATCCCGGCAGCTAATTTGAGCTGAGATTTGATGTGAGCTCGATGAACATCCCGATAACTGATTAGGGATGCTCTCCCCCGGGGCCCGACACTGGTGGTGGTGGTGGTCAGGAAAGGGTGCTATCCTAGAGAGCTGACGGATGTGAGTGGAGAAGGGGAGGTGGTGGGTTGAACGGAGCTGGGAATCAGCTGACGGCTTGGATGTGGATCCTTTATGCAGAGCCTGATTGCTGATTGAACGCGCCAGGTGAGGTCCAGTGCTGAGGTCGGAGATGAGCATGACGTCGATGGGCGAACGGAGGAGGGGAGTCTTCCAGCCTGAACTTCCGCTTTAGCTCCATTTCCGTGTCCTCTTCCAAATGTGTTAACCATTTCTCATTGGTCTGACACATTTTCCTCAACCATTTGCAAAATAGTTAACACAGATGTGACTGAGGCAGTCCAAACTCCGTAGTTTTAACTATCGTAGCATCGTAGTTTCCTTTACACAAATCTTCAACTAGAAATCAGACTGCAGGCCCTAACGGGGCAGCATCATATTAAATAAATTTATTTGAGGTTTTCATCATGTTATGATGCTATTCTCTCATCAGAGATACACCTGGAGTGTTGCTTTGATTCTTTCATGCATGATCTGAGAAATCCTTTAATCTCGCATGGCAACCATGCAGACACTTGTGTAAAGTGTCTTGGTGGACCAACTCCACTCCCTCAGACTAGCCAGCAGCAATTAACAAACACTGCCCAAACTCTCAGAGCAATGCTGTTAAAAACACCTGGGTGGACCTAGCTCCGCCTTCAAAATGAAGCTCCGCTTTAGAGATGCAGTTTCCATAGCAATTAGTAAACACCTCGTGGAACTGCTCATCTGCTCAACCAATTTCAAGGCGTTAAATTACAAAGTCAAATTTATTTTAAGTCATATATGATATATACAGCATTTCTACAAGACCTGAAGGTAGCATAGTTACTTGATTGTGTTAAATCAAGTAAAATGGATGCATTTCTACTTGGAAAATACATAACAATGCCCCTTTAAATGGTGTAACATCTGTGTTTCTCTTTACCAGCATAGATCCAAGGCAGATGTGGCCCTGTCTTTAAGAGAGAAGAGACTGAGTATCAACGGTGGGTTTTTCTTATGCTGTAATAGATTTTATTGTTATTTTTCTTAACTTCCTAAGAAGAAGAAAAAATTTTGCATCAAAGTATTTATGATTCTAGATCCTTTGCAAGAAGGAACATCTGACACAGACTTAAAGATAACAAATGACATTGGCATGAGAGTGATGTAATTGACTGCAATGACAAGAAAGTTTTACATTTTATTGCCCGTTCTGTAATGATTGATTGGAAGAGCTCATACGCTTAGTTGCAGGTTGTGTTGTTTAAAGGCAATATTGACCTTTGTTTTCTATTTTGAACGTTTTGCAAATCTTTTAGAACCTTTTGCATGCAAAGTGTGTCACTGCTCAGGTGTGTTAGCTGTTTTGATAATGTGGAGTTTGAGTTGGCATGAAAACAACCAAGAACACCTGTAGAGCAGGGGTATTAAACTCATTTTCATTTTGGGCCAAATCAAGATCATGGACGCTCTTAAAGGACCGGTTGTGTCAGAATGTATTGATAAAACATGTGAACAAACTTTTAAAATATTAACAAATTCTTAAAATTACATTATATTGACCATATTTTCAATCCCTCCAGGATTTTGCGATTGGTTTTGTGATTAATTTAGAAACATTTGTGATAATTGCACATATGAATGATGGTAAATTCAACATTTTATTCCTCAGCAGTATAGATCATAGACTATAATTTGACATCAATTAAGGCTGAGGCAGCTTAATTGTACAAGTAAGAAAGTTAGCATCACTGGAACTCAATGTTTTTCATAATTTTTGCCAAAAAAAATTAAATTATAATAGTTAGCATTAGCACAAGTGTGGGAATTTGTTGATTTTGAATTTTCACAAAAATTTGCGCAAAAAAAAAAGCTGGAGTTACTAACTGGTGTAATCTGGCAGTATGTAGTTCAAAACTGCTTTGATTTGGTTGATAAAACAATACTTAAGCATCTTGACTGTTCTGTTTATGCGTCCCTCTAAAATCTAGAGGACCACATAAAAAACTATGGCGGGCCAGATTTGGCCCTCAGGCCTCGAGTTTGACATGTGTACCATAGAGTGATATTTTTCTTTTTCTGAATTTAGGCAATTACAAAAAAAACTGGGGACATGAAGAGATATAAATAAATCCTCTGGTCTGCACAAGCAGTGTCATGTAATGTTGGTGATTAAAAATATATATAATTAAAAAAATATTTAGTCTAAATGCTCTGGAGTGTTTGACTGAATCAGACCGTATGATGGATGTTTGGGTGTTTTGTAGAGTTTTGACTCTAGTGTTCCATTTAACAAATCATCTATGGTGTTGTGCTAATTATGTGAAATGTTATGAAAACCCTGTTTTCCAAATTGTGCTAAATAAATCGGAAAAAAACTGTAACTGTTACTCAATTCATTTTAATATGACACAATATCTGCAAAAAGGAATGGATAACAATTAACTTAGAAGGCTTTTACTAAATTAAATATAAAGTCCATGTTAAAAACGGTTTGCATTTTAAAATTGGATATATTAATTTTTCCTATTTCAGTTTGTGAGGTTACTTTTTTCTAATAAAAACATTGAATCCTTCAATATTAAGAGCTTTTGTTCCTGTAAATGAGTCAATTTCGCTTAGATGTCCACCGTTTTAGAGTTCTCTAGCTGTTAGTCTGTGTGTTGTAGTGAAAGTTTCACACACCCTCCCACACAGAAACACACACCACCCACATGAGTGCACCATGGTGTTACCTTGTACCCACAGGCAGCCCGGGAGAGAGCAGGAATTGTGATGCTGGAACTGGTACGCCTCACCAAAACTTCAACATTCATATAGCTAATACTGTCATAGTGCAAACACTAAAATCACACACGTTTTTTTTCTATACTAACATATATTTTTCTTTATTAAAAATGGTTTAAAAGATATATTGAATGTTGAATGGAACCTCTAAATTAAGAATTGTATTAATTAAATCTGTCAACAGCCTGACAGAAAAACAGGATGGTTTGATTTAAACTTGCTCCCACCATGACCAGCTATGCTTTGTGTGTGTTTGCGTGTGTGCGCGTGTGCGTGTGTGTGTGGGTGTGTGCGTGCGTGCGTGCATGCATGTGTGTGTGTGTGTGTGTGTGTGCGTGTGTGGGTGTGTGTGTGCGTGCGTGCGTTTGTTTGTAATAACCTGTGGGGACCATTTTCCTGACACACACTACGTTGTGGGGACTCACTGCTCCACATGGAGACCAATGCCTGTTAGGTCCCCAGGCTTATATATATATATATATATATATATATATATATATATATATATATATATATATATATATATATATATATATATATATATATATATATATATATATATATATATACATATATAAAAGCCTGTTTTATATTTATAACCATATATATAAGCCTGTTTTAATTTTCTTTCATGTCATATATCATGTCATATATAAAATATGACATGAAAGAAATTTGTCGTGGTAATTTAGCACCTTGAATTGGACCTCTGTCTGTTTAAGAATCTCCTGCTCTTTCTGAAATCCCGCCTCCAGCGAGTCATCACAACATGGCTACTCTATTAACCCTGTAACAAGTAGCTATAAGCTATGAGCTCAGCTGATGCACGGATCCACCAGGTGTCTGCTAATTGCTGCTGACTAGTCTGAAGGAGCTGAGGGGAGGAGTCATGCTGCTCAGTGAGGCAGTGCTAGTTCCACCCAGGCATTTTGCACAGCTGAATGGTTGCAATGGAAACAAAAGGACTCCTCAAATATGCATAAAAGAATCAATTCAACACTCCAGGTATGTTTTTGATGAGATGATAACATTATAACATGATATAAAGCAAAAAACAAAAAAAAAAGTCATTACATAATAATTTTCATTTAGCAGAATTCCAGGTCAGATTGACAGGAGTCTGGTTTTCATTGGACTGGGTTTCAACACATTTTCATAACTGATTGGCTTCATCTGGATTAAATATTTCTGCATATAATCAGTAGAAATTTACCCTATGCTGTCTGATAAGTAATAAAGAAATATGTGAATATTCTTGTTGAAATATGCTTTTTTTCTAGCTCGGGATTTCCCGGTTAACTCGTCCAGATGTGTAGAGCGCCATTTTCTCTCCAAATACTCAGATTTAGATTTAGATTCAGATACTCAGCTTTTACTCAGATTTTGAAAAAAGAAAAGAAAAAAAACCTCTCCTGTTCTCAGGTGAAAGAGAGATAACAGGTCTTCCACTAAAACAACTGACACGTGAACACCTGTAAACCACTTTGTTGAGAAACAAAATAAAGTGGGTCATTAGTGAATCAAAAGCAACCAAACTCAACAGAAACTCAAATAAACTTATTTTGTTCCTCTAAATTTCATTCTGTTAGGATTTCTGCTTTATGACTCATTCTGTTTCCACTTCTCATGACACTGGGGAGGGCGGCGGGGGAACAAAGGAGGTGAGATGGCTTTTATGCCTCTGCTCTCAGAAGCTTTGTGGAAATGGTTTTAGGGGGAAATGTGAAAAAAAAAGGGAGACAGAAGATAAGAAGACGAAGACAATTGATGAGCATCAGAGCGAGAGAATCTGACAGGAATATGGCAGAAAAGGGGAAAGATAAATACGGTGACAGATGAAAGTCGAATAGGAGAAATAGAATATTGAGTAGTGTCAAGTTAATGTATCTGGATTATAACGACAACAGGGAATTCTTTTACTAAACATTTACACTGCTATACAAAAGTCTTAATAGGATATAAATATTTTCACTGCATTTAATATACTTTAACAGCTTTTTGTGTGATTTAGAACAAGACGGCCTCTCTCAATGTGAAATTGAAAGAAAATTATTCATGATTTTTGTAAATAAAAAAAAAGAAATTTGAAAATGTTGATAGGGGTTTATATTGAGCCACCCTGAGTCAATAATCTGCAAATCCACTTTCAGCTACAGATGAAAGTCTTTTGAGGAATGTCTCTACAAAATATTTTATACATTATGCCTCATGATCTCCTTTTAGAATATGTTCCATAAGAACTTTACAGCGTGGGACAACTTCTGTTTCACGAGCTAAAGAATGAGCGCGAGGTTGAGGTGGTTTTTCAGCTATATCGTAATAGATGCATTTCTCAAAATTGCAAAATACAAAAAAAATCAACAGTCGGATGTTACTACTGGCAGAAACGACAAAGAAAATGACAAGAAGTAGTAGGAGGTGGATGATTTGTTTTTGTTTTTTTAGACAAGGTGCAGTTGACTCCATCAGAGCTCTCACAACTTAAAACAGTTTGTAAAACATTGTTGAATCCACAGCTCTTATGTAAAATCACCCACTACAATTTTCTACAAAACTTGCATGCGTAGCCACTGCAGAGTAGGCGGGGCTTGTTGCTCAAATGCCTGAATGAGACGCCGACGTCTCCTCCGATTGGCTGACAGATGATGAACGCTAGCGCCATGAATGAATTATGAATTATGAATATATCTCATGTTACATCTGTTGCTGTCATGATTGTTCATGGCTTATCACGTAAACAAACGTTTTCACGTGATTTTAATTTCATTTCTTACACTGAAAAAATGAGAATGGATTTCCAACTGACTTCATTTGTTACAATGAATTCAACAAACTTGTTTTATGTTTGTTTAACATGGCAGTTAAATAAACGTAATATTTTTATGTGGATAAATTTTATTTGAGTAACAAATTAACTTGTTTTTTTTAATTAGATCATCCATTTTCTTTATGCATTTAATGAAAAAACAGTAATTGTGTAATTATTTTTTAGATTTGCAATGCGCACATTTATTATGGAAACGCAACTTGGAGTAAAGAGGCGCAGATTTTATCTTCACCCACCACACTTAGATTTTAATAAAAACTTGAAACATATGATTTTTCTTTCACTTCACAATTCAACCTTACATTCTGTTGGTTGTCTGTAAAAATTCACAGTGAAATACCATGCAGTGCATTGTTGCAAAGTGACAAGATAAAGAAAAGAAGTTCAAAGGGTTTAAATACTTTTAAATGCTGTATGTGGCAGAGATAGCAAAAAATAAATACTTTAGCCTGACATCTCGCACCTCCTTAATAAGTGAAATCAAACTGATCTGTCGACCAGCAAAACAACACCTCTCCCATCTGCGAGGAATAGACGGTATCAGACACAAGTTGATTTGAAGATTAATATTCTGTCAAGTGCTTTTTTTTCCTTCAATGAAAGTGTTGGGTTTTTTTCACATTACAGGGCTTCCTTTAAAGAGCAGTCACCGCCTCTTCGCTGTGTGCTCTAAACATCAAACACATTCTGCCTCAGATGTATTTTTATCCCCCTCTGCAGCCCTCTCGTCCCCTTCCAGCCCACACACTCTCCTCATCTGTGAAGAATGGGCCCATATTAAGAACATAGCCTGACCACTTCCTTTATTCTCCCCGCTGATGGCTAATTAAGGTTGTGCAAATTAAACGAGGGAGCTGTCAGACGGCAGAAGACTGGGGGGGGGCAGACAGGAGGGTGGGTTTGGGTGGGAGGTGTGAAATGAAATTTGTGTGTGTGTGTTATGGGGTGTGTGGGGGGGTGTCCAAAAATAACCAGCCACCCCCGTGGCTTTATTGGTGCACTCCAGAGGACAGGGTATCCCAGCTGTGAGATGAACTGTCAGAGTCACACACACATCCTCTCTGCTATGTGGAGTCATAAGCATAAACACCCACACACACTCACTGACTCTTATTTCATTTGACTTTTTTTTCTTTTTGACTTATCGTTTTTCATTTTTCTGATGTAACATTGAGAACATTGGGTCATTTTTATCCTGCAGCCCAGTCTGGTTCAAACTGATGATTATGAACATGACACAGGAACATGTGCCATGATGTGTGTGAACGTTTTCTATCACTGAGCCACGGCAGTGAGAGCGTCTGAGGAAACTATAGACTGCCTGGTCCTTCTGGACTGAAACACGCTCAGCGCTGGGACAGAACCAGTCTCCTTCCTGAGATTATCATGGTGGTTGGACATTTACATCACGTCCATACTTACATGAAATAGTTGGAACAAATGAATTTGGAATTTTTTCCCAAGGATGAAGCAGACTGGAGCACATTCTCTTCCTGATAACTCAACTGATTTCCTTTGATCGTGTCATGTCAAACAATAAAGCAGTGTGTTTCATGTGTGGCCTTAAAGGGGAAGTAGTGCAATTTTATGGCACAATCAAGTAACTGTGTTAATGTCAGTTGTTATAAAAATGCTGTATATAACAAATGTGACTTGAAAGAAATTTGACTTGGTAAGGTAAGCTAATTTTATTTATATAGCACTTTTTCAGCAATAAGGCAGTTCAAAGTGCTTTAAATGAACTAGAAAACATACAAACAAAACAATAAACCAATGGAAAGAGCAAAAAGAAAAACAAGAAAACATCAATTTGGTGGTTCAATTTGCTGGTTCCATGTTTGGTAAGATTGGTGAGGCATAAAACTAAGTGTTAGTTCTCTATGATTGATTCTATAAAGTAGATTATGCTAAATGTTGATTTATGGTATTGAGTAGTTTCTCTAGAAAAACTAACAGAAGGTTCTCTGGATTCTAGTCATTTAGTAATTTACTAAATTTAGCATCTTGAAATTGGAACTCTGTTTCTTTAATAAATTCTGCTTTTTCTGAAGCTCCGCCTTCAGTAAGTCATTACAACACTGCTGCTTTATTAACAACCTTTTTAACTGTTTTACACTGAGAAGTAGCTCTTATAATGAGCTCAGCTGATACGCAGTTCCACCAGGTGTTTGCTAACTGCTGCTGGCTAGTCTGAAGGAGCTGAGTGGGGGACACCTGCTCTTTGAGGTGAAAGCTCAGAAAATGCAGCTCTGAGAAAAAGATGAGCTTTGCGTCCAACCAGGTATTTTTCACAGCTGAATGGTTGCCATGGGAGATTGAAGGATTTTTCAAACATGCATGAAAGAATCAAAGTAACACTCCGGGTTTGTTTCCTAACCCAGAAGTGTTTTAAGGAAACCCTAATGGTTTTCCCCAAATCACAGCTCAAAAGCCAGTTATCCCTGATACTAACCAAATGTATGTAAACTTTTGAATCTGAGGAAAGTTACAAAAAAAGTCTAAAAAAAATAAAATGTTCTTGTCACTTTTTTCTGGCATTTAGCAAATAGAAGTAATTTGGGTAATTCTAACTGACCCAAAACAAGAGAGGTTTAACTTCAGACAGTGAGAAAAAAGTACATTTTATTCTGTGTACTGTACACAGAATAAAAAGGACTGATGATGATTTCAACGGTAAATTCTTCCTTCTTTACAGGCATTTATCCAGGATTTCTTTTCTGTCTTTTTTAACCAAAAATATCATTCTACTGGGTTCTTACTTAAGACTGTAGATCTAAAAACAGACAATAAGACAGAACTCTTAAACAAACAAAAAAAACTTTGAAATGAATATCATTGTACTTTTCTCACCCTGCCTATCCACATGAACACACAGATGTGAACTAAACTCTGCGAAAGGGTTTTAAAAGGCAACCAATTAAAGTGCAAAGCAGTAGGAGCTGGATATATTTTAAATAATACATGACATGTGATCAGCTCTGTGCCACCAAAGACTCTGATGAGGGAACATTTCAACATTAAAGCAAAATCTGACACCTGAGCAATTCTGTGTAAACGCCTCTTTCTACTCAACTACCACCGATTCATATTTTATCGTCAGAACAGAGAAATTCTTGCGCGCCTTTTGGGGCCCATTTACTGTATCTCTGTCTTTGCCTATAAATCATAAATGAGGAACTCGGTGAGACGAGCGTTCGGTGCAACGCGGCGATTGCTCTGATGCACAAACAGTAAGTCAGTGCCGGACTGTTGAGCAAAAGTCTCACATGTTAAAATGATTCCATGATGTGAATACTGAAGTCCTTGTGGTCCCAGTATGAGCTTGGGTCTGGCAGTTGAAGAGATAAATCTGAATTTAACAGGTCACCACGGCATCCTCCGAAATGATCCCTCTTAGAAAGTGACGGCATGTTATGGTCAAGTTCAGACCGTAATGCTTCTTAAAAGGAAACCAGTTTTTTGAGTGAAACCAAAAACAAATCAATGAAAGGAAGTAAAAAAACAATATACTATTCCATGATAACGATAATCAAGTTAAAATCAGGTATTAAACACATTTCACAGCTGTAGTAAAACATGGCATCTGACCGAGAGACAACAAACTTACACCAAAAGGAAATGAGTAGGACGTGTTGCACATCCCAACACAACTTTATAGATGTTTGCGTCTAAAATTTATCAGTTATGTAAAATGAGCAAATTGATAAACAGGAAAAATAACTGAACTGTCCTTTTACCCTAAAAACAACCAAATGAGTAATCAAGATTAACTAAGAAGAGCGGTGGAAGATGGGAAAACAGATCATTAGAAACAGTTGGTTTTGCATCTAGCAGCTCTGTAGCATTTATCTGAAGCTAATAGTTGATAATCTGCTAACATTACCTGAGACGAGTCCAGAATGTGTAATTATTGTGTCCAACTGTACAACTGTATGTCAGTTAGCAGAGATTTTCTTGGACAGTAGATTATCACCAGTGGGACGATGCTGAGCTGGTTGCAGGAATTGTATTGCTTTGCCTTTGACTTGCTTGTCTTGTCACTGCATCACATTGCACAAAGGTTATAGGTTCAAATCCCGACCTGTTCTGACTCGCATGTGTTCTCCCTTACCACAGTCCAAAATCATGAGTGCTACCTGACTGGCCTCTCTAAGTGGTGTGTGTGCTTGGCTGTTTGTCCTCTATATCTCCGTATCCCACCTTCCCAGTGACTTATGGTCAGGCACTGTGACCCTGTGACCCTGTGGGTGTAGACAATGGATGGATGTTTTTGTTTTCTAGTAGGTTTGGTTTCAGGTTTTCTCTTTGGTTTTTGTTCTCTTCCCGTTTGGACTTAGGTTCCCTCGCTATGACATTTTGATCTGTTGATGGCCACTCTTTAGTTTGCCATCCACATTCTAATACTCAGATAGTGTCGGAAAGAGCAGGAGCTTCTTAAAGTGATACAGGCCAATTTCAAGGCGTCAAATTGACAAGTTAAGTTTCTTTAAAGTCATATTTGATATATGTAAATAGCATTTTTATAATAACTGAAGATGACAGTTGCTTGATTGTGCTATAAAATGGTTCTATATTACTGGAAAATACATAATGAGTAAATATCTCCTGCGTTTGTCCATGTTAAATAAAGTAATACTAAAAAAATAATAAAAAATACTCTGGACATTGACAGATTTATTATACAGACAAATTACAGAGTTTTAAAATAAACTTTAAGTGGATTTTTTTCAAATAAATTTTCAGATGCCTCCTCCAAAAATGTATTTTTTTTGCCTAAATATTCCATTTTTGTAGTCGGTTTTATCACTTCATATTCATATTTATATTTAAGCTCATTGGATTGTTGTTTTTGTCACAAAGCCTTTAAGAAGACATCTGGTTCAGTAGGCGGAGGCCGCTAACACCACCCTCCTCCCCTCCCTTTCCAGGCTCCACCTGCAGAGCCGCCCCATCTAAAATTGATTATGGTGACATTTACTATTCATAGGAAAGGTTACTACGGTAACCCTGTGCTGTGCTGCATGTTTGAGTGGAGAATTACTCCCAAACAAATTGCCAGATTGTTCGCTGTACAACCGTGTTCCGGTGGCTGAATGACAAATTGGTCGTGTAATTAGGAACAATACACACGTCTTGAATTTGTCTGGGATCATTATCATGTCTCTTTCAATGGTTATATATTTACCTGGAATGTTAATGAGTGTTTTGAGTGTTGCTATTATAACTTTTCACAAGCAAAACAAACAAGCAGAAACTTATGAATTAAAGCCCTAATTGAACGGTTTGCATTCAGATTAGACTCATTTGAACTTTTCATTTTGAAGCACTTAATATTCCTCAGAAAAACCGCTAAACCTTCAGCTACTGTCATTCAGAAAAATGTGTTTTCCTAACGTATTTGAACATGTTTATGTTTAATATCAACTTTATCTGCACTGACAATTCAAATAATACAGCAAATACTGAAAGCAAACAAAAACTTTTACAGTTTTTTGGTCAAATTCAATTTGCACCATGTTCTTTTTTTTGGTGAGGAACACATTTGGACCCACACATAGGCATATCACATCATCAGGTGTACATTAAATAAGAACTGAAATGAAAATCATGCATGAATAAGCTAGTTCACGTGATAAGTCATTAAAGGTCATGGTAGCAATAATGGATGTCAACAATTCTATAAAACATAATAATTCAGTCACTGTGCAAGCGTTCATCATCTATCAGCCAATCAGAGGAGACGTTGGAGTTTCATTCAGGCGTTGCAGCGACTACGTATGCACATTTTGGGAAAATTGAAGTTGGTGATTTTACAGAGGAATTATTCAACACGTTGGAATGACTGTGTGATGTTGCGTGCTCTGGTGGAGCCAGCTGCACTTTGTCTAAAAAAACAAAAACAAATCATCATCCTCCTACTTCCTGTCGTCTTCTTCATCGTTTGCACATCGGTAGAAACATCGGCTGCTGATCATGTGACCCTGGAGATGTTCAGTTTTGAGAAATACGTCTATTTTTGATACGGCTGATATTCCTCAGTCAGAAAACCTGGTGTTGTTGCTTTTTATTTAACAAAAAAGCTAATATATAATAATATATAATTTCTGTGCAACTAAATGATGGAAAAGTTAAATAACAATATCAGACATCGATATGTGAATGTCCCTTAGGAGCAAACAGAGAGTCTCATGGGGTGTCCTAACTTTTTACATGCTCACACAATTCATTTCTCTTACCTGGCGAATGTTAGCAGGTTGTAAGGTCTCAGGTGCCACAGGGGGGATTAAATTAAAGCTGCTGATATGATAATTTTACTCTTTAAGAATCACAGGCTGTTCCTCATCTGATTATCAACATGTAGACACTCCCTGGTTTGTGGGGAGAGAGAGGAAGATCCAGCTCAGAGAGTCCTTCTGACAACTAGCGCTGCTGAGGTGACTCTTCTTCTTCATGTTGCTTGTGATTGTTACATTTTCTACTTTTTAATGTTAAGATGATGATTCAAACTTGTCTGGTTCGTTTTTCCTTTGGAAAAAGGGAAATCAAAAACTTACAATGAAATAATTGTTCAAACGATGCTCTTTAGGGTTTTTTCCTCCCTCAGCATCATCTCTCATTTGTCGGATGATGTTGAAGTTAACATCTGGATCATAACGTGAATAAATAAGGATTTCTGATTTTAAAAAATCCAAAAAAAGTTTGATGAATTCAAGAGATAAAACACAGAACGTACATTATTAACTGATCCGTTTTAGGTAAGAATTGCGTCATCCAGGCTAAATGTTTTAGAGCATTTCTGACTAGTTTAGTTTAGTTAATTTAGTTTAAATTAACTAAATGACTCTCAAAAAAAGAAATATAAAATCCTGGTAATTAAAAACAAAGTTCCAAAAGTCAAGTTTTGATTCACACATTTCAGTAAAAGAAACAATCAGAATGAATACTCAACAGGTAGCAAAGAACTTTATAAAACAGCACAGCAACTCAATATTTACAGATTCGGCTATTTGCTGATTTATCTCAGAGCACGACTCCAAATCATTGGGAGGAAATTCGTCCACACACAGATTTTCTTTGTAGAAGATAGCTAAAATATTTAAAAGAAAATGCATCTTATGCAAGACACAGTGTTACTTGACACACTATTGGCTGGCGTTTTCAAAGCAGCCAATTCTGGAATGCCATTTAATTTCCTTGCTGCTGATTGGCTGCGGCCCTCAAGAGCGAGATAAGGAAAACATTTTCCTTATCTCGGAAAATGTGCTATATATATAATATATATATATATATATATATATATATATATATATAATAATGGTGCTATAAACCATCTTAGCTGTTAGCACTAAGATGGTTTCCATTGTTCATATTAACCCATATTAAAAAATCTATATATATTTGGTGTTCAACTATTAAAACAAGCATTTTTAGAGTTGTTAGGGTGTCAAGTATTTGTGGATTTCAGTTTATGTTCTGTGTTCATGCAGAACTAAAATAGCTGTACGTGTACATGTACAATTTCTCCTCTATGCAATATATTTGTTGTACGTTTCTAAAATGTTTATTTTGAAAGCAGATCTTTTGTAAAAAATAAAAAATAAAAAAAATCAAGCATAAAATTTCAACCTCAGTTTGAGTTGAAATAATTACATGTCCTGCTTAAGCCACTGAAACGGCAGCAATTACAGCTTGGCAGATGTCTCTTCACTTGATGTGTTTTTTTCTCTACACAGTTCCAATCACAGCGTCGTGCTTGGCAGCTCTGATTCTAATACAGTGGTGTTTTTGCCGTGTGGGCGTCCAACTAGAAGGCTGAGAGGCCTCACAGGAGACAAAGCTCCTTCCTGGCGGCTGTCCATGACGTGAGAGCCCTTCATAAAAATCAAACACACCGCATATCGCCGCTCTTTAACTCAGCCGAACACTTTGAGTGTTTCACCACATTTATGTCGTTGTTCGTTAGCCCAAACTTTCAGGAAATCTTTCGTCTTCGTGCGTCGCCTCGTGTATTGTCGAAGTTGAGGGAAACTATATTTAAGGAACAGAGTTTGTTGTATGTGGCGACAGAATCATTTTAGGCAAAAAAATTTTAATATTACGACTGAGCTATGTTTATATGGGTGCACATCGGCCCTGTTAAGTCCGCTTTAGTCGAACACTAGAAGGTAGGGTTTGTCTGGGGAGGTGAGGAAACGTTACTGAACTCTGAATGGACCAAAAAAGCTAACTCTGGCTGGAAACCTAGAAATGAACTAAAATGGTGCATACAGTATGTGAACACCAAGGTGGACCGGAAAGGAGGAAGTGAACTGTAGCACAGGGCATTCTGGGTAAATACAACCAAAACAAATGCGAGAGTCTAATGCCAGAGGGAGAAACGTCTTTTACCAAAAAAAGAGAAATCTTACAACTGCTAAAATTTGACACCACTCCATTTTTTTTTCATATTTTGCGAAGAAGAAAGGCACGCTCTGAGCCTTCTTCAGAGCTTTTCATGTCATTCTCTTCAGCGGTTCTTGCTGCAGCGCCACCACTGGTGAAGAGGGGAACAGGTTTTTCAAAGAGTTCAGTTTGTTGAAAATGTAGCAAATGTGTCAACTTTGGTTCCCAATCAAACCAAGTGTACTGGACTATCAGGCCGTGAAACACCCTAAACACGATGCTTTAACATGACAGTGAAATATGTCACTTGTCAAAAAGATGAAGTCGAAAGAAATAGCAAGAATATAAATAAGCCATTCTTATTGGTCAAAAATATGAAATGAACCCTGTTGAAAGTAAACTTGATAGGAAGTCCATAACAGAAACAGGAATAAAACAAGTTTCCACTTCTCTCAGCAACTGTTTATGGATAAGGAATCTGTTGTGTCACTCTGTGTAAAATGTGGCCAACAACGATGAATAAGTTATAAGTTATTGTAAATACGTTAGAAACTGCACAACAAAACAAGGATCTGTTTTTTTGTTGTTGGTTTTTAATGGCAATTTAGCATGGCAACTTATGATAGCGGCTAAAGCGTTTCCCTGTGACGGTAAGTTGTTTCTCTGCCATTAGCACACTTAGCGGAGTGTTCGTGAGGATGATTGACAGCGCTAAGACCCTCCTCCTGGCTCTGATTGGCTGACTTTGACCAGGAGTGGTGTGTTTCTTCAGATGGTAACACTAGGTCAGGGAAAAGGTGGAGCATGCTGCAGCTTTTAGGCCAGGGGTACAAATTACACAACCAATAGTTCAATCTGGAGAGACTCAGATGGAGAAAGAAAGCGATTAAAAGAGTTTAATGACAAAATGAACATAAAAATAAACAAAGTCCTTTGGCGTTCAGGCCCCGGCCGGGGACGTCGAGCTGGACTTCGATAAGCTCGATGAACATTCCTGATGCAGCATAGGAATGTAGACCCCCCAGGGTCTGTACTAGTGGCGCCGGTCGGAGGAGGATGAGGCCTGCGAGCCGGGAGCAGAAGGTGGAGATGGGGCGGAGGTGGGTTGATCGCAGCTGGTGAGCAGAGGAGGCCTTGGGTGAAGGTCCTTTTGAACTGGAGCCCAAACGATGATTGGCTGGAGCGAGGCTTGGACCGGCGCTGATAGGTCCAGGTTGCAGAGAGGGAGGCGCTGATTGATGAGGCAGGTGCGACAAGAGAGACTTCCAGACTGAACTTTTGTCAAGACTCCATTTGTCCTATTTTTGTCACTAAATGAATCTAAATAGTTTGCTCAGCGACCGTCACAAACATAAACATTGAACTTCCCCTCACATATAGCTTCAGATAAATGGAATGTTAGATTCTTTTAACTTTCAAATTTTTTTGCAATTCTCATGAGCTTTTCTTACTTAGCTTAGCAAATGCTGACTGAAATTTTTAGCAATTTACTTCCCTATAGTAATTGATATTTTATCTTTCCTTTGTGCTCAGTTTCTCATTTATGATTTCTTTCTTTTATCTTTTTCTCTTTTTTTTATTTTTTTTTTTTTTTTTGTAAATCAAATTTGTATCAGGATTTTGCTCCTTTGAATTTGTTCCGAACATAAAGTGACCTGAGAACATTGAACGCACCAATGTTAGACCTGTGGAACGCTACAGGACCAGCGTCGGGCCGTTCGCAGGCCGTGCTTCACGTCGGACCGATTTGAAAGAGGCGTTTGAAGCCAGCGGGGAGTGGGAGATGAAAGTCCTGCCACGGCACTTTGACATCATCAAAACACAACTCCGCTTGCAACGCTCGGCAGCTCTAATGGTTGTGTTAAAAGGTACTTTTAAATACACGCATTTACAAGCAGCCAGGAGCATTGTCTGAGTGTTCTTTGTGGCAGAAGCCTGCATGAATGAATTCCACGTAATGAAACAGGAGAGCAGCCAGAGGACGCGCGGCGGAGCAGGATGATGGTGGGCCGGGCGGATAGCGTCCCTGGAAGCTAATGCGTTTTTTTTTTTAGTTTTTTTTTTTTTTAGCTTTAGTCAAAACTACCTTCAGTTAATTAAACACAAGTGGGCAGAAAAAAAAATGACACTGAACCGTCAGAGGAGGCCTGCCAAATGTAGGAGAGTTGAGCTTTCAAAAGTGTAGGAATTTACACACTATTACAAATATGCGAAAGAAGTAAAATGGACAAAGATCCATTAGTATGGATTTTCTGGAAAGTAGAGGGGGGAATTACAACGTCATCACTTTTTGTTCTTTGCACACTTCCTGTCTTGGATGTCTTTACTGTGTGAGGACAGATTTGTTCAACTGTCCTCACACAGGACAGTTGTGTGAGGACACAAATGTCCTCACACAACTGACTGGTTTCAACAGTCGGTTGACTGCCGACTGTCAACCGACTGTTGAAACCAGTCGGTTGACTTATCTTGTTAAGTCAACCGACTGGTTTCAACAGCCTTCTAACTAGTCCCAAACACTATCAGAATCCCTAACATATACATAAATTATAACATTTATTCTATTAAATGTTAGTAATTTATGTCCAATATTCTTTTCTAATTTTTTGTTTCTTGGCTGATTGCTTCACGTACATGTCGATGTGTGCTTTCTGTGTTTCTGTCCAATCAGATTTCACTCTCTGTGTGTTGCCAGTGGCAATGTTTTCTCTTAACCAATCAGCTTTCAAAATCCATTTTTAATTTTTAAATCAAAGAAACATAAAGTTATTATGTTTCTTTTTTTTTTTCACCTAGAGGCAGGTGAAAAAAGAACCTTACTAAGTGAGTCAGATTGTTTGGATAGTTTTTTACCCCCTTGATAAAGGAAATCATCATTTAAAACCTTCATTACACTGCATGAGCTCCCTCTATTCCAATAAGAGTGAGATTCTATGAACAGAAGTAAGAAAGCAGCTACAACATGTCCTGGCCTCAAACTGCAAAACTTTCTTAGGAAATTGTAAACTGGCTAAAAGAAGAATAATGTAAAAAATTTTTTTAAAAACCCAGCAAAAATCACTCAGAACCTTGACAAAACGTACGGAAAACGTCTAACTTAGCTCAAAAGTATAATTTGATCTCGCCTGTACTGATCAGTAACAACGTTTTCCTAACTGTAGCCACACCAGCAAACGTAAAAGCTATGAATATGTAAAATACGACTCGACCTGTCCGTCTGAAGAGGAGAGGAAAGAGCAAGACTCCTCTTCTCAGAAAAACAGCTTGTGACATTTGAGAGATAATTGACGCTGCGTTCTTCTTTCCCCCTCGTTGCCTCCTTCCCCGCAGCTCTTGGTTCTCCCGGCGGTGACCCCGCTCGCTCCGATGAAGTGCACTTCACAGGGTTGTCATCGGAAAAGGTCAGATTCCGAGAGCGAGCAGGGCGCGGGGACGAAGTAAGACGGTAGATCTGGCCATCCATCTCGCTGTCTGGATCAAGACACCGGGCTGACCTTTAGCAGTGGATCAGCCTCAACAAGCCATCAGAGAGCATGTGGGAGCTGCGCTTGTGTTGACTGTTCATCTGCATGTGTGTGAGAAGAGGAGAGATGGAAACAGACGGGCAGAGATGAAGAACCGCTAAACTCACTTGATATGTTAGCAAAGCACCTTTGTTCCCTTTTTTTTTTTTTTTTTTTTTTTACATTTGTGTAGCAACAAATGTCAGGTAAACAGAGTTTTGGAATGTTGGCGAACATAAATCCATGTTTTTTTTTTTACAGAATTGATGTCCTTTATTGGCCAAATGTTTGAAATGATTTGATTTCACAAAGGATTGTCTACTTCTCCTGTCTTTTCACAGATTTCTCACTCCCACCCAGATCGTTGGGGCTTCTGTCCCTCTGCAGGAACTGTTCGCTCCAAATGTTTAACTCCAGGCATCTATTGAAAGATCATTTTACGACATGAGAGGTTTATTGATTCTGAAAATAAGCACATGCCTGCAATGTCTCCGATGAAAATAGTTTTGGATTGAAACTGTAGATGGTTTGGTTATTGGAAGAGAAACTTGTGCAGGCTGGAATGTTTACTGCAGGATTCTTGGTTGTGTTTGAATGGGGAAATAAAAGTTTAAAGCTGCAGCATGTAACTTTTATTTAAAAAATATGTTTGTTTGTTTTTTTACATATCTGTTAAACTGTCACCATGTCTTGACAGTTTGTTGTCACGAGTTAGATCATCTGTGAAGAGGTGGATCTCCTCCTCCTCCTCCCTGAGCTGCAGCTGCCATTTTGGAATCAATATAACACCAAATAAGTAAAGAACTCATTTACCTCACTAAATACAGAAATATGTAATTTGATATATTTGGCGAGCTAAATGAGAAGGTCTTCTAAAGACTGACAGAGCCATTTAACTGGTTCATAAACATGGCGCCAAGTTTTTCATTGACGTGAGAGTTCATTCTTTTGAGGAATGAACTCTCCATTTTGAACACTTTTGCGCTTATCAACTGGGTACTAATTATTTTGATAAAATAATTTGCTGTTGTGCGAATGACATTGGTGATGTAAAAAAATGCACCACAGCGACTGAGAAAAAACATAATTTCCAGGATGTGATTACTGGGAATATTTCATTTGAGTGGATAAATGTGTGGAAAAGCCTGCTTTTTTGTCATTTTTCTTTCTTCATCTGTGATGCACAAAGCTGCAGCGCCATTCGCAGATGTTAAGTCTTAACTTGCAAAAAAAAAAAGAAAAGTAAAGAACATTAATCACAGGCTGAAATGAGAGCAAAGATTCAGGCAGCAGTTTCCCCTCTGGGGAGGCAGAAACACACCTGAGATTATTACACTGAAACAGAACAACTTGCATAACTTGTTCTATGAAGTTATGTGATCATTAATATCTTTATGTGCAACTACAGCTATTTTCTATCAGTTCTTTGTGAGTGTTGCATGGGGAGTGTATAATTCTGCAATTTTTTTAAAGGACTATAAATAAAATCAGTTTACTAAAAAAGATTAATTTACTGCTGTATGTATTCTCGAGGAACAAAAAACAAAGTGTTTTGATGGCCTTCTTAGGATATGGCCGACCCCCACAGACCCCCACCCCTCACTCAGCTCCTTCAGACTAGCCAGCATCAATTAGCAAACACCTGGTAGGACTACACATCTATTGAGTCAATTATAGGAGCTACTTCTCAGTGAAACGCTGGTAAAAATGTTAATGAGGAGCCATGTTGTGATGCCGTCCTAAAGGAGGAGTTTCAGAAAGAGCAGGAGCTTCTTAAAGAGACAGAAACCAAATTTAAAGGATTCATATTCATGTCATATTTTACATATTTGTATATATAGTAACTAAGATAACTGAAGGTACTTTAGTTACTTTATTGTGCAATAAAACAGAACTGTATGCCTGGAAAATACATAATACTCTCCCTATAAAACGTAGTTACATATAGGTCTTACAATTGCACAACTTGAAGCACGCTGAATTAGTTTCCAAGTGGCTTAGATGTAACAAAGTTATGGTTTTGGACTGTCACACACAAGTAGGCAGCTTGTTGTAAGAGGTCAGAAGGTCAGACACTAACTAAAATATCCAACCCGGGGCAGAGCCCAGATTAGTCATTGTCTCTTTTCATTCCCAGTAAATTCTTCTCCTAACATCTCCAAAACTTTACAGATTAGCATCTGCCGCCATGCTATGCTACATGCTAGCATTTCATGTTTGCATCTGAAGAGGAAAGAGCAAGACTCTTTTTCTCAGAAAAGCATCTTGTGACATTTGAGAGATAATTGTATATATCAAATAATCCTAATAATCATAATAACCATTTTCCCAATAGGACTTGGTCTGCACACAGGCCATCTGTCCGCCGTCTCCCCGGCCGTCTGAGATGAGTCTGGCAGAGTTTCACTGAGACCTGTTGTAACATCTCGCCCCCTGAGAGGAACAGCTTCAGCCCCCAGCTCTGCTCCTCTGAGTGACAATGATTTTCCAACACCCCCGAGCCCATGTAGCTATTGATTAGAGTCGTGTGACATTTTCTTAAGCAGTACCGCCTGAGGGCTCAAAGGTCACACGCGTCAAACAATGCTTGGCTGCCTGGACTGTAAAAATACTAGGACTTTCCCATCGTCCGTGTATATTTGTATTTCCTTCAAATGTTCTTAGCATTTTTTCAAATTCGACACATTGGACTCGTGATACTCTCGCAATTTGAACGAAGTGCTGAGTCACGCTTAAATAATCCTTTAGAAACACGAAGCCTTTGGTGGCTGTCGTTTTGGACGCCCTCACCTGGAGGGTTGTCTAACCAATCAGCTGTCAGATACTATCCTAACAGTCTCATCCTTGTCAAGTTCAGTTATTACATAACTTTGAACAGCTGCGCTGCAAACTGACACTCTGCTGTCTTCAATACACAGCTCCAGCTTTCACCAGCACTGAACTACCATTACAGTGTTTCATTGTTGCTCAACCTCATAGCTGTTATGAAGAGCAGCGTGTTGCATTTTGCAGCTGTGCGTGGAGCCAGTAGCCGCAGCAGCAGCGCATGCTAACACGGACAGCTTTCATCAATAATCCACTGGATTTACTGAGTCTCTCTTTTTCCAGCCATCATTTGTGCAGCATATATGACTCTCACAATGTGACATTACTTCTTTTATATTCATTTGAGGCCATGCAGAAAATCTAAATTCATCATTCAATGCCAGCCTGCAGATTTGAGATGTTTTGTTGCGCATGCAGCCAGGGTTTCTTTGTGTTATGCACTCAAAGTGAGTTTTAAATATTTCAGGATTTTTTTGAGGCTTTAGCTATTTATGATTACGTAGCTCTGTATAATAAATGTCTGTTTTGTTTAAGGACATGAAGTAGCTCTTTAAAAGAGGAACCCAGACACTTTTAAGCATCCAAGTCTGTCACACAGGAACCTGTCGCTTCCATCTTCAGAGTAACCCAGATTTAAGGCCCATAGATCCATATTCAAAAATATTCTTTAGATGACTCATCTCAGTTTCTGATAAAAAAATAAAAAAAAAATTATATATATATATATATATATATATATATATATATATATATATATATATATATATATTATGAGCATAGCACTGAAAAATAAGTGCTAGACTTTCCTTTTGACAGGAATGATTCTCTTGGAAAATAAAGAATTCACTTTATGATAAATAGCTTGACTAGCTGATTTTAAAAATTAGACAAAATTTGACAGAACACTAAATTAACTTCTTTACATTCACATAGTATTTATAAAAGATAGTCAATTTTAATTTTAGATAGTCAATTTTTATATATATATATATATATATATAGCCCAGGTCAGGCGCTTCTGCTGCTGCTTCTTGTTCAAAAGTGTCTTGACCTTTGACCTGGGGAATGCAGCACCTGTAGCCCATTTCCTGCACACGCCTGTGCACCGTGGCTCTGGATGTTTCTACTCCAGACTCAGTCCACTGCTTCCCCCAAGGTCTGGAATCGGTCCTTCTCCACAATCTTCCTCAGGGTCCGGTCACCTCTTCTGGTTGTGCAGCGTTTTCTGCTACACTTTTTCCTTCCCACCGAGGTGCCTTGATGCAGCACTCTGGGAACATCCTATTTGTTCAGAAATTTCTTTCTGTGTCTTACCCTCTTGCTTGAGGGTGTCAATGATGGCCTTCTGGACAGCAGTCAGGTCCACAGTCTCACTCATGATTGCGGTTTTGAGTAATGAACCAGGCTGGGAGTTTTTAAAAGCCTCAGGAATCTTTTGCAGGTGTTTAAAGTTACTTTGTTGATTCATATAATCAGGTTAACTGCTCGTTCAGAGAACCTTTTCATGATATGCTAATTTTTTGAGACAGGGATTTTGGGTTTTCATGAGCTGTATGCCAAAATCATCAGTATTAAAACAATAAAAGACCTGGAATATTTCAGTTGGTGTGCAATGAATCTAAAATATATGATAGTTTAATTTTTATCATTACATTATGGAAAATAATGAACTTTATCACAATATGCTAATTTTTTTAGAAGGATCTGTATATATATATATATATATATGTCATTGCAAGATTTATGTTATTGCAAGATTTTTTCGCTTTAATTTTTTTGATAATGTGTTTTTCTTCCAAATGAAAGGTTTAAAAGCAGATTAACAGCTATTATTTTTCATAAACACTGAGTTAATGAACTGGTTTAACTCTTGGTCAGCCTTCACCAGTTTCACTGACTGTCAGATAAAAATGAACTCCTGTGAACCTACCAGGTCAGAAAACGTCTCATCTAATCTCACCAGCTCAACACACACGTTCATTCAACAACCACTACAGGGAGACAGAATTTACATATATAATTTATTACAGAATGGCATAACATCAAATAAAATATACATATTTATCTTCAAAGCTATCATTCAAAGTGAATAGTGAGACCAAAATCACCACGTTTTTACCACAGCAGTCAGCACGCGACAACGACTGTCATTTTTATCTAAGGAGTGTAAAACTGCACAAAATACAGCAGCTACCATAAGTAATAATATGGCACACAAGAGCTAAATACTTCATAAAGCATTTAGAGACATCTGTCCTCGCCAGATGTGCTGATGATGATGATGATGGGCGTCTGGACGAAGAGGGCTTGGAGCCAGAGAAAAGAGGAGTCAGATTTAAACTACAAATATGGACGAATAGCAAGAGTCTAATTAGAAGAAAAGTCTTTGTATTTATTGCTGCCTGGAGTTGTTGCTCTTTTTTTATATATATTATTATTCTGAAGTTTACCTACCTACAATTTACCTACTTTTAAGCAGAGTGATGGAAACTAGATGAACATAATATTGGTCCCCAGAAATAAAATCTTGTAACCTGTAAAATATAAATAAGAATAAAAAGTGACTCCCCTCCGGCTCCAGGCCCAACAGGCTGTCATTTAAAAATCTGCTTGTCAGCCGTCCCGCCTTATTTCAGCTTCCTGTTAGGTTCTGTCCTCACGAGGCGCTCTGCTATTCAGCTCTGGACAGACGTACAGTAACTGTATTTCATACGGTTTTGTTCAGTTTGACTCCTGCATCTCTACCCCTGAAGCCTCTTCCTTCTCTCCGGCATTTGACTTCTCCTCACCTGCAACAAACACAGAGAGGATTTTGTTTCAGATGAGGCAGAACATCCTCCTTCCACTTGGGCAGTTTTAGGCTCCCTTTCATTGGTTTCCTCAAAATTATTCACAGTTCTTCTTCTTACTCTTAAGGAACATTCAAGCGCCGTCATATATACAAGAAAGCTGATTGTTTTGTATGTTTCCACCAGAACACTTGGCTCTCAGTAGCTGGTATCAAAGTTGGTTTATTTCTCAAGACTGCAATGGAAACATTTTTTCCCCATCACGAGTCACATGATCGACAACCTCATGTTACTACTGGTGGAAACCATGAAGAAGGACAAGCTGACCACTTTTCTTTATTCTCCCACCTCCTGCTGCTCTCCATTTATGATTTTATTTAGAACTGTCGCTTTCATAACCTCCATGTCCTTTCTGTATTTTCTCACTCAGTGCTGTGGTCGCCGCGTTTAGCTGGGTGACCTTCCTGCCGGCTGAGCTGAGCGTATCGCTACAGATGACACACTTGACCGGATCGTTTTGTGTTCGACCTCGTCACACCTTCAGGACAAAGCTATTGAAGGAGTAACTGCTGTCACATACTGGACGTACTTTTTCTATCAAGATTGTAATCCTGGTTAGCTGTGTTTCTTTGTTTCATTTGTTGTATTCTTAACAAATGGCTCAGTACATTTGACGCTGCATCAAATACAAGATGGCCACCAGACCAGCCTGTGTGTCCTGCTCACCTGCGCTTTGATCGCCCGCTCTCCGTCTCTCACTTTGGGCGTCTGGGGATCCGGGGTCGTCTGGTGGCCAGCGGAGCTCGCCGCTCTCCACCTCAGCCGCATCCATCGGCTCCACCACAATGGAGGGAAGCCTCTTGGACAGCTTCGGAAACCTCTCGTGTGTTTCTGGGAAGATCTGTTCAAAACTTATGTAAGGTTACCGCCAGGTTTGTCATAGTTTGGGGAATTAGAACGACCTCATTCCAACGTCAAATTTGAAACCAACGGCGTGGCCACATTGATGGCAAACCAGATATAGAAAGGCAAATCCATGTACACTACTGATTATCTCATAGCATTTTAAATCATTGTTTTACAATGATTTGGAAATGTTAAGGCTAGTTTAGTTGCCAACACTCTATATCACTCTATATCACTGACTTTTTCTTTACGTTTGTACAAACTCCCTAAAGCTCTGTTTTCATTGAAATTCATATAATGGTGCACAATGACATTTTGAACATAAATTTGCTTAATGGAATGCGCCATTTAAAAAAAAAAAGAACAACAAATTTTTCAATAAAAGGTGGTATTTGTGGTTGTATTGAAATTAATGTAGTTCTCCCTATGCATGCGTGGGTTTTCTCCGGGTACTCCGGTTTCCTCCCACAGTCCAAAAACATGACTGTCAGGTTAATTGGCCTCTCCAAATTGTCCCTAGGTGTGAGTGTGTGTGTGCATGGTTGTGTGTCCTGTCTGTCTCTTTGTTGCCCTGCGACAGACTGGCGACCTGTCCAGGATGACCCTGCGTCTCGCCCGGAACGTTAGCTGGAGATGGGCACCAGCAACCCTCCTGACCCCACTGAGGGACAAGAGTGTAAAGAAAATGGATGGATGGATGAAATTAATGTATTCCACAAAGCTGTATTGGAAACACTTTTTTTGCATCATACCAGTCACGTGATCAACACCCTAATGTTGTCAAAAACCAAACCATGGAGAAGAAAAACAACAGAAAGTAGTTGGAGGATGTTTTTAATGACTTACAAATTTATTCACGTGTGATTTTAATTGTGTTTCTTACTTAATGGAAATGCTACAATTGCAAAATTGTGTTTTGTACAGATTGGCAGAATACTGACAAAGTTTTGCACACATCTGTAATGGAAGCGCAGCGTACAATACGACATGTTTCTAAAACAAAGTAAGCGAGTTATTACTGATGATAACTCTACTTTGATCAAGAAACTCAAATTTCTGTTTTGTTTCTCTTTCCAATACCTGACATTACTTTTCACTTCTATATTTTTATGCTTTTCATAAGTTCTGTTTGAAACTATACTTTCCAGTCACTCTGGCTGAACTTATTTAAATTGCCTGTTTTGCTCCCAGGCATATAAAGACTCAACAACTGTCATAAGAGACAGAGAAGCGCTGACCTACTTCCTGTTTTCACTGATATCGGCCTGGACCAAAAACAGCCTGTCCTCATTTACTCCGTCACCCAGCGATGTTTTTGAAGCTTTTCTAGCGAGTCTTGCGTGGGGCTGTGAGGTGTAGGATCGCTTGTGGGAGTAATCAAGTGTGACAAGGTGCAGGCAGTGGCTGAACGAGAGACCGAGATAGGCCCAGCTCCACCATGTGACCAGTGGAAACAGATTCAAATGCAATAAAAAGCAAGCGCTTCCTTCCCCAACCAAAATAACTGGAGGATAAATTGTTTCAACCGCAGAAACCATTAACATGGGGACATGTTTCAATCTGAACCGAACTGATGTAGCTGCATGTTCAGGGTGGTGGACCTGCTGGACGTTTACCAGTAATCTCCATTCTAGTCTTAAGTCTTTTTTTCTACTTTTAAGGCTCTAGTGGATTTTCTGGGGCTTCTGTACGTGGCCCAATTCATTTTCATATATGACTTAACTGAATGACGGTTTGACGTCGGCTCTACTGGACAGAATACACTTTAACACAGATCTGCTAACAGACAATTTCAACTTTAGTAAGTTTTCCCATTCCTGCTGAAGAAAAGTAACCAGTTTTACATTGGATGTTCTTCACCACATGTAGCTTTTACATCAAAATCAAAATCTAACAAAATAGATGCTAATTTGTTAGCTAGCGTCTGCAGTCTTCCTTATCTCTGCTACAGGGCGCAGCCAATCAGCACCAAGGAAAATAAATAGTGCTCCTGGATCGGCTGCTTTGCTAACACCAGCAAATAACGTGTGAAGTGGCACTGCGCTGGTAATGTTTCAGCTTCCCAGGCCTCATTACCTTTTGAATATTTTAGACGTGCTCAACAAAAAAATTTGTGAAAAGTCAAATCTGGATTACATCACACAGAAAGGACCAAATTCTGAAACTAGAATAGAAAATGTATCACTGTATTTATTTCACTGTAATACATCAAATGTAACTTATTATTATTACAGCTAATGAAATGAAAAACACAAACCAACAGACACAAAGAAGGATACTGAGTCCTGATCTCCTGCTGCTCCTCCTCCGCTGAAATCCTCTGTTCCAGGCTCCAAGGAGTTCATAACATCAGCCATCCTACAAAAAAAGGGAAAAAAAAACAAAAAACATTGCATATCATCAGTGATTAATCACATATTCATGTTTTTGTACTCAGCCTGTCTCGAGTGACAGGATGTATGTCCGAGGCTTTTGAATTAGTTCAGGATACTTTTCATTTTATTTGCTTCTATTACTCAGGAGTCATTTTGACATCGTTATTCACAAGCCTACTCAGGAAGGCCTGGAGTAATAGCTGGCATTGATTGGCCGACAACAATAGCCAATTATTGCCAACGATCCCACACACACCACAGAAGCGATGGGAGGTGGTCAATCAGCGGCGCAGGATTGTGGAGCAACAACAGCCGGCTGCCAGCTTGAAGAGCGCAGGCATTAGCATGTAGCAGCCTCAGCTCCAGGCTTTTCACGGCGCCTCGCTGCTTAAATGTTCAAACAGTGAACAAAAAAATAAAAAATAAAACAGGATCTCCAAGTACGAGAAGCAAACTAAAAGACAACAAGACTTGGATCTAAATCTGTGTGTTTTGTTGCCTTTTTGGCACCTCAGCCGCCGGCGGGGAACTTTAGCAAATAAAGAGCAGAATACGAATCTCCTGTGGATTTCTGCCATGTGAGAACAAAACAATAACTGGCCTGGTTGCAGTGCAGACTCAGCACACACTAAAAATACCTCAGACAAAAAGCAACGGGTTTTTGACCCGCTGACCAGTTAACATTAAACAGGAATAGAAAAACATGTCGCTCTCAAAAGCATTGAAGTCGGTTTTGAATACAGTAGGAAACATCCACATGCCTTCACTTAGACCAAGAACGAGTTTTAAAAAAAGGCAGTAAATGTTTAATGAAAAACAACACAGAATTTTAGATGAACCAAAACCAAACATGGAGAAGCAGATTTCCTAACTGGTTGCTGTGTTATGTTTCTTTGAAATGCCTTGTTGATGAAATTTTCCCTACAAATAAACTTCATTTGATGCATCGAGACCCAAAACTCTAAATTTTTCTGATGAAAGGAAAATTTCAAGCCGTCTGCCTCGATCCAATCCAATCCAGTGATTCTTAACTCCAAAGTAGCAGCAGCAGACACCCAGCTGAGCTGAACTATTTAGTGACTTTTCAGATAAAAATAAAATTGGCCAAAATAGGAGTTGGCAGGTCAAACCGCGATCAGTGCACCTCTAGTTTGAAGCTCTACTAAACCAAATATAAATATAAAGGTAAGGTAAGGTCATTTTTTGTATATCACATTTTCAGCAACAAAGCCATTCAAGGTGATTCACATGAATTAGAATAAATACAAGCAAAACAACAAAACCAAAACAAAGACAAAAGGTTGGAGGGGTAAAAAACTAAATGTTTGATTCCAGTTGTTTTGTGTCAATAGGTAAACTAACAGGAGTTCCTCTAGGTTTCCAATATTAAAGCTAAATGTTGTTTCTCCATGTTTGATTTCTGTTCTGGGATTTCTGTATAGCTATTTGTTTTACGTTTGCCCTGATCTACCATTTCTGAGTCGATTGTAAAAGTTGCATTCCTTGGTACTGAGCGCAGGGTCACAGATGATTTTTTTCATACTGAAGCTTTTAAAACTGAAGAATTTCTTCTGACAATATTCTCCACATCAGAATCACGGTGGATTCCTCTCATACCCACCGACAGCTGCAGCATCATCCTGACCCCGTGACCTTGTTCTGGGTACTTCATAAAGAAAAAAGGAAGACATATCTGCTTTCCCATCACGCTGCTTAATGAACGCTGCTGTTAAACGGATATTAATAAAACACTTACCGTCCTTCCATAAAACAGCAGACAATAACGGCGTGACCTTTCGTGTGACAAGTTATCAGAGACCCCACTTTGCGACAATCAGACAAGCAGTTGCTGTTGCCATGGGGACGAGCGATTGAGATTTAATGCCTCTGATTGTCTGAGTGGTGCACTTTGCTCCGACGCGCGAGGCCGAGGGCTGATTTGGGGGTATTCATGTGTGCCGCGACGCTGCAATTACCACCGCCAGGACGGGGCAGTGTTGTTCTGAGACTTTCTTTGTGAAACCTGGAATTGCTTCTGCCCTTCATCACCATCATCATCTCTCAGCGAGGGAAACAATACAGCTTTTATTTCTCATCAGAGGCCGGTATTGTTCGGCCGGGGAGGGAGTCGGTGCGGCCGGCAGAGCGCCGGCTCTCTGCTCCGCCACTCAGGAGGCAGCAAACACACAAGCCGGGGCAGAGCTTCAGTCCGATCATGTTTCTGCAAAGTGCTGCAGCTCTGCGGTGGCACAGAGCGAAACAGACTCAAGAATTTAAATGTTCAGGCCAAGCATGACACGGCAGACAACTTTTTTTTTTCTTTCTTTCTTTTTTGGGGCGATTCATGCTCACAGGAAGCCACTTCTGCTGCGCCTCAGCAGAGATGGGAAATGTGAAAACACTTTTCTGCTCACCTTTTGGATGGGGTCACATTCCAGCAGCTAGTGTTTTAAGTGCTTGCTGAATTTAAATTTAGGTAAATTCATGCGCTTTGTGAATACTGTTGGAATGTTTGAGCTCAAACCGAGTTGTTCTAGTGTATTTCTTGTTTTGACCAGATGGGTCCCATATGGGTTTGTCTACGTGTTCCACGGTGGCCCCACATGGGTTTGCCCATGTAGGGCCACAGCCCACATGGGCCCTACATGGGCCCTACACAGCAAACCCATGTGGGGCCACCCACATGGGTTTGTCTGTGGAACCCATATGTCTGCCTTCCTTTCCCCCATATGGGGCCCACCTAGGCATGCTGGCAGGGATTCAGCTTTTGCATTTGAGATTTGACATAAACTACTGACTTGACGTATGTATATCCTTTAAAAAATAAAAAATAAAAACATGTCAGAAACAAAACAAATAAATGTTTCTAAAAAAAATGCAAAAGGAGTGAACCGTCTGACATGCTAGACAAACCAAGGTCTAGCATGTCAGAGGTCAGGAATGCTTTCATGGCTATTTATAATTTAAAACATGAAACAACGATAAACTAAAGAAAAGACAAACTTATTCTTAGCCATTTTATGTAAGCTCCACTGTAAAAAGAAAAAAAATATATAAAAAAAGAAATGTAAAGTGATAGATTATGGATGTACAGCATTTTAAAACAAATCAATCCACTCTCAAAATAATTCATTTGGCAAAAGTGTTGTGATGTTTGATGCACCTCTTTGTTTTAAATTAGTGTTTACACCACCTGTCCTTATTTGCTTAATTTATTACCTTGTTGTAGCTCTCATTATAGCTTCCATTTCATTAAAGCCTCCTGTGAAGTGCTTTGATTTGTTTCATTATTTGTCCATGTAACACATACCTGTCAGTCTTCCGTTTTGGCCCGGAAACTAACGTTTTTTATCCCCTTTTCCTGCCGTGCTCCCGTATTATGACTTCCCCGTACATATCCCGTATTTGACCCGCCATCCGGCCCCTCCCACTCTTACGTCAGTTCCGCCCTCCTCCCCCGCTGCGACAGTGTTACCCGGATCCCGACATTTCCCGTATTCTCAAGTACAAAACTTGACAGTTTTGTGAGGTCAAATAAATAACGTGCTGCAAAATAGACAGCTAGTCTGCTGACAAGTTCACACAGTTCAGTAGGCTCTTCTTCTATTCACTACACATTAAGTACACACAGTGATGCAACACTCCCCCTAGCCCACTGCTGCCAGCTGGCTAAAAACAAGCTAACACTTTTTGTTCTTACTAAAAAAAAAAAGAAAAATTGTCTGTTTGGAAATATTTCCAAAAGCAAAACAAGTAGACACTCATGGTGCCTAAATAAGGTATGGTTTTCAAACTACAGTTGCCAAGTATACATTCATAACAGCAGCATGTCTAATATGACTCCAGGTTGTCTGCCGGAGCGGATGGTCCAGCTAATTAGCTAGCTAATATTAGCTTGTTATCCTTCCAGTGTTACTTTATAAGAATCAGACTGTCAAAAATGTAGTAAAGCCAAAAAAGGACTACAAAATTACTAATACATTCAGAAAGTGTTTATTCTATGTTTTTTATTATTATATGTGTAAAACTCAAAATAACAGTAATTATATAGTATTTCTTGATATGGTGAGAATAAATATTGTAGTAATGGTATTTTAAATGTGGTGTTTTACAGATATTACTATACTGTGAAAATACTATATTTAACCAAATAAACATACAGTAGAGGATAATAATGAATGCTACGGGGTTAGCTCTAAAGCTAAACAACACATCACAGCTGTGATAACATTTTGTTTGTTTACACAGTACGATGCAGATCGGATGAGGAGATACCGTATTTTCCGCACTGTAAGGCGCACCGGATTATAAGGCGCACCTTCAATGAATGGCCTATTTTAAAACTTTTTTCATATATAAGGCGCACCGCATTTTAAGGCGCTATGCAGGGGTCACCAACTCCAGTCCTCAAGGGCTACCATCCTCCAACTTTTAGATTCACCTCTGCTCCAAAATGTCTGAATTTCCTCTCCAGCATTCATTCCTCTGTGCAGTAGGCTGGAAATGAGCAGTTTATTTGATAAAGGTGTGTTTGAGCAGAGACACATCTAAAAGTTGCAGGACAGTAGCCCTAGAGGACTGGAGTTGGCGACCCCTGCACCACAGTTACCACCCATCCTTTATTGAACCTATACGGAACGCGATTTGTTCCGTACTCTACAAATGTGAATGTGTAACAATAAAGAAGTGGTCCATGAGTACTTTATATAGTAGGCTGCCCCAGTCATTGTTTCACTCACGGTGTTGGTGTTGCGATATTGTGCCCAACTGCTTTTTGGGTAACACAAATCCACCGACACGCTGCCGCCGCAGTCTCCGTCTTTCCACGAACAGCATGTTCGTGAAGAACATGGTGCTAAATGACCTGCAGACGACCTGATTATCATGTCGGTAGGTATAGCTACAACTTCAAACTTTGTTCACAAACCAGTTTTTTGACAACTATCTCAGCATGCACCGCGCGCTTCTTCTTCTACGGGGGAAAATGATGTCGGCGGCTGCTTACCGTAGTTGCTAGACCTGTTGTGGCTCAATATTGGTCCATATATAAGGCACGCCGGATTATAAGGCACACTGTCGGCTTTTGAGAAAATTGAAGGTTTTTAGGTGTGCCTTATAGTGCGGAAAATACGGTATATGTTAAGTACAGTCATTTGTGAATATCCTGTAAATTTGGGTCATCACATGTCCCTGTAATGCAAAACTAATAAACACTTCTTTTAAAAAAAGCATTAAAAGGTCTACATAAAGAGTATTTGTGTCAACTTTTCAGGAAATGCACTCCAAGTTTGCTGTAGCAAAATATAATCCAGATTTATGTATGATTCAGACATAGTCCTCTTAACACTATGTCTTCATCATAACAACAACCAATCCTGTATTTGCTGACTTGTAAGAAAAAAAAATGTCCTAAATGAACATGTTGTACTCAGCCAGGTATTCAAATTATGAGTGATAGAAGAAATGGATGGTATTAGTTGTTGCTAGGCATGAGCCAGCTGTTAGTCTCCAGTTATATCAGAACTCCTCAGCCGAACCTCTCACCAGATCAAGCAAACACAGTCATATCCGCCCTGCTCTGTCCTCACTACACCGGGTCCCAAGGATTTTTTTTTTATTTGCTTCAAAATTCTTGTGTTTTAAATGTCCTTGCAGGTGAGCACAAGACAAAAAGTGTAGTCACCAAGTTAGATACCAGGAAATAAAAAACCCTTGGCTGGGACATGACTTCAGTCTGATACTTGAGATGGGGGCGGAAGGGCCATGTCTACAAGTATCTGGAGCAAAGAGGCCAAATCTCCAAAAATGCAAAGTAACAAAGGAGCTGGGTTACCAAGAACTGTGAGAATTGCTTTGGTTTGGTAGTTCATCTATTCGGTTTCTACCACAGCACCTAGACTGCACCAGAGCAATTCAACACAGGTGCTAATCGTCTTCTAGAGGAGAACTGCCATCCTTTGCAGCTTATATATTCTTTGTCCGACTGCATGCAATTGATTGTGACCTCTGTACCATGACCTTTCAGGACAAATACACCGTTAAACCCCTAATAATAAAAAAGGATTCAAACATGAATTAGAAAAAGATGTGACTGGATATATTTTACCCCAGATCATTATGAGATTGTCACAGCATGAAAAACCTGACTAAAATAATACTCGCTCTTTGAGTTTGCGTGGTAACAGATTCTGTGTCTCTTTTAAATCTGAAACCGCATCATGATAATTATATTTTTTTGTTCACATCACCCAAATGTATCCATCCATCCATCCATCCATTTTCTTCCGCTTATCCGGGGTCGGGTCACGGGGGCAGCAGCTTCAGAAGGGAGGCCCAGACTTCCCTCTCCCCAGCCACTTCTTCCAGCTCCTCCGGAGGAATCCCAAGGCGTTCCCAGGCCAGCCGAGAGACATAGTCCCTCCAGCGTGTCCTGGGTCTTCCCCGAGGCCTCCTCCCGGTGGGACGTGCCCAGAACACCTCACCAGGGAGGCGTCCAGGAGGCATCCTTACCAGATGCCCGAGCCACCTCAACTGGCTCCTCTCGACGTGGAGGAGCAGCGGCTCTACTCTGAGTCCCTCCCGGATGACCAAGCTTCTCACCCTATCTCTAAGGGAGAGCCCAGCCACCCTGGGGAGGAAACCCATTTCGGCCGCTTGTACCCGTGATCTCGTTTTTTCGGTCATGACCCAAAGCTCATGACCATAGATGAGGGTGGGAACATAGATCGACCGGTAAATCGAGAGTTTCGCTTTTTGGCTCAGCTCTCTCTTCACCACGACGGACCGGTACAGCGCCCGCTTCACAGTAGACGCTGCCCCAATCCGCCTGTCGATCTCCCGCTCTCTTCTTCCCTCATTCGTGAACAAGATCCCCAGATACTTAAACTCCTCCACTTGAGGCAGGACGACCCCCTGACCCGGAGAAGGCACTCTACCCTTTTCCGGCTCAAGACCATGGCCTCGGATTTGGAGGCACTGAGCCTCATTCTGGCCGCTTCACTCTCGGCTGCGAACCGCTCCAGTGAGAGCTGCAGATCATGTTCCGATGAAGCCAACAGGTCCACATCATCCGCAAAAAGCAGAGATGCGATCCTAAGGCCACCAAAACGGATCCCCTCAACACCTCGGCTGCGCCTAGAAATTCTGTCCATAAAAGTAATGAACAGAATTGGTGACAAAGGGCAGCCTTGGTGGAGTCCAACTCTCACCGGAAACGAGCCCGACTTACTGCCGGCAATGCGGACCAGACTCTGACACCGGTCATACAGGGACCTGACAGCCCGTATCAAAGGGCCCGGTACCCCATACTCCCGGAGAACCCTCCACTGGGGCCCTCGAAGGACACGGTCGAACGCCTTCTCCAAGTCCACAAAACCCATGTAGACTGGTTGGGCGAACTCCCATGCACCTTCCAGGACCCTGCTGAGGGTGTAGAGCTGGTCCAGTGTTCCACGACCAGGACGAAAACCACACTGCCCTTCCTGAATCCGAGGTTTGACTATTCGACGGACCCTCCTCTCCAAGACCCCTGAATAGCCCGTACCAGGGAGGCTTAAGAGTGTGACCCCTCAGTAATTTTAACACACCCTCCGGTCCCCGTTTTTGAACAGGGAGACCACCACCCCAGTCTGCCAATCCAGGGGAACTGCCCCCGATGTCCATGCGCTATTGCAGAGTCGCGTGAGCCAACACAACCCTACAACATCCAGAGGCTTAAGGAACTCCGGGCGGATCTCATCCACCCCCGGGGCCCTGCCACCGAGGAGCTTTTTGACCACCTCGGCGACCTCGTCCCCAGAGACTGGAGAGCCCAACACAGAGTCCCCAGGCTCAGCTTCCCCAACAGAAGGCATGTTGGTGTGATTGAGGAGGTCTTCGAAGTATTCTGCCCACCAGCCCACAACGTCCCGAGTTGAGGTCAGCAGCACACCATCCCCACTATAAAGTGTTGGTGCTGCACTGCTTCCCCCTCCTGAGACGCCGGATGGCAGACCAGAATCGCCTCGAAGCCGTGCGGAAGTCTTTCTCCATGGCCTCTCCAAACTCCTCCCACGCCCGAGTTTTTGCCTCAACGACCACCCGAGCCGCATGCCGCTTCGTCCGCTGGTACCCATCAGCTGCTTCTGGAGTCCCACAGGCCAAAAAGGCCCGTTAGGACTCCTTCTTCAGCTTGACAGCATCCCTCACCAAAGGTGTCCACCAATGGGCTCGAGGGTTGCCGCCGCGACAGGCACCAACAACCTTGCGGCCGCAGCTCCGATAAGCCGCCTCGGCAATGGAGGCACGGAACATGGTCCACTCAGACTCAATGTCCCCAACCTCCCCTGGAACGTGTTCGAAGTTCTGCCGGAGATGGGAGTTACAGCTCCGTCTCACAGGGGACTCCGCCAGACGTTCCCAGCAGACCCTCTCTACAAGTTTGGGCCTGCCAGGTCTGACCGACCCAAATTTAACAGACAGCAAAAGAAAATTTTAGAATAAACACTTATTACGTTTCCTACCCATCCATGGTCTATACCTGAATATCCTTGCAAGGTCTCCACCGTGTTGCTCCTAACTCTTCTAGTATTTTTCAAACACATTTTAAATGTGTAAATGTTTATAAATGTACAGAATATGCTAACACTTTGCTGTTCTGCTTTTTATATATTAACATCCATCCATCCATCCATCCATTTTCTTAAACCCTTGTCCCTCAGTGGGGTCGGGAGGGCTGCTGGTGCCTATCTCCAGCTAACGTTCCGGGCGAGAGGCGGGGGTCATCCTGGACAGGTCGCCAGTCTGTCGCAGGGCAACACAGAGACACACAGGACAAACAACCATGCACACACTCACACCCGGAGAAAACAGGGAGAACATGCAAACTCCATGCAGAAAGACCGGGGCCGGGAATCGAACCAAGAACCTTCTTGCTGCAAGGCAAGAAGGTTAATATATGGGGCTGTGCAGCCCATATATTAACATAAATATTTTTTAAAAATTGTATCAGGTTGTTAATTGAACAGGATGTTCTCCGACATCGCCCACGGTCAGCTGCTAAAGAGACATGGTGAACGTAGCATGCTAACTGTCGTCTTAAAACAGCGTTACCTTAATAAGAAAAATGGCTACTGCTAGCCATATGGGTGACTTAATGCTTTGTATTTACTGAAATATGTTATTGTGACGCCAGATTTGTTGGTGTTTTTGATGCTTAAACGATAAGGCGAAGATGAATGAACCAAGAAAAATCTCTGAAACTCTTCAGTATAGCAGAGAACCACCAGTCACAGATCTAAGGTTGGAGCCAAAAGCTACTGATCTTTGAGTGAATTATGAACCATTTTATGCAGTTTTCAACTGAAGCGCGTGGCATAACGCTTTTCAGAAAATCACCCACAGTCTTACTCTTAATCCTCACATTTTGCTTTTAAAAAACACACACACACAGTTTGTCCTCTTTCCTGAGCCCATCAGCAGATTTAACACAGTCAAGACTTTTTAAGCGGAGAGCCTTTGGGGCTTTTCGGCAGCCAGTTGATTTCACAACTTTTCTTTGGCAGATCCAGAGCGTTGAGGGGATACTATGAAAACGACTCCTCCACTCTCTCTTACATCACTAAGGCCGCAATTTGAACACGTTCAGCTTAGCAACTAAAGGGATAGTCCTTCATTTTTAAAGCGAGTTTCTGTTAAAACAGGCAGTATCTTGCTTTGCAATAGATAATGCTCACATTTTTCTTAAAGCGGTACGACTTTATGAAACCTTTAAGACATTCACATGCCTACAGTCGTTTATTTACACAAAACCCAATGATTGTTTTTAAATGGATCCGCCCGTGATCGTCCTGAATAAACACAAAATCCAGATTTCATGTTCTGAGTAATTTTATTAAGGGAAATGCCTTCCAAAGCAACCTGGTCTTCTGTGAAACCATAACTGCTCTCTCAGCCTCGTTTCTGATTGTACCAGCTTTGACAACAACAACTGCCATCAGGCGTTTCAAATGTCTGGCAGGGAGTCTTTCTCATCGCTGAGGAGGAATCTTGGCCCAATCTTCTGCTCCATTGTTTTAATTCGGTTGCACTGGAGGGTTTATGAAAACCCAACTGTGCTTCAGCATCAGCGTTTAGCTGGACATGTTTACCAGAGAGCAACAATTCATGGTTCAAACAATTAACTATACAGGTCCTGAACAGAAAAGCAGTCCCAGACCATAACACCACCACTGCTGTGCTTTACTGTCAACAATGTTCTTTGTCTGAAACCCTGTGGAGGTTTTGTTGTCAGGTGAAACATGTTTCAAAAAGTTCAACTTTTGTCTCCTCGGTCTGTAGACTATTTTGTCAAAACTCTTCGGGATCACTGAAATACTTTTTTTGGAAATGGAAAAATGTTCTTTTTTTTCTCAGCATTGATTTTTGCCTCTGCGACAGACTGGTGACCTGTCCAGGGTGACCCCGCCTCTCGCCCGGAACGTTAGCTGGAGATAAGAACCATTAGTTGGAATGTATGTATGTATGATTGGACTGAAATACATTTCTCTTGTAAAGCGTCTCAAGACAACATTTGTTGTGAATTGGCTCCTCATAAATAAACTGAGTTGAACTGAATTTGATCATTTGAAACATTTAAGTGGAACTAAATAGCAAAAACAGAATAAGAGAAATATATGAATGGATTTTTTTTTATTCAAAGCACTATTGTTCTCAATTAAAGCATAATATTATAGTTCTTTTGGAAATCTTCATAAGATAGTTATTCTTTATCGTAAAAGTTTGGTTCTGTTACCAGTTACTACCTCCAGTTTCCATTTCCTTTTATAAATAATAACATGCTTCTGCATAAAAACAGCTCATTGCAAACATACGGCTGCACTGATAAATAGAAATATTTTTTTTTATTTTGGGAGTTCGGTAAACGGTCGATACTTACATGAGAAACCAATCGTATCCACCGATCTTCCTCTGCAGAGGTCTAAAAATCGGCGCCGGTCTCCTTTTGATCTGCCGTGAGCGGACTGGGTGACAAACCCGCTCATCTGTTAACACGTTTACTAAATATAGTAACTTTGTTCCTTTACTTAGCAACTTTTCAGTCAAAAAAATTCAACTAAATTGGCCAAAAATTGGAATCGATGGGGTCAGACGTTGATCGGCCAGAAAACTGCCGATCGGTGCATCCGTCATTTTAAAGGTTTACAAAATAAAGTTAGCATGAATCACCTGAATGTTTCTAGGACTGGAACTGTCTGAAAAAGTAGAAATTGACTACAAACATGGCCTGTTTTGGACTGGACCAAATAACTTGGATTTTTACTAAATGAAGACACCAACAGAGTTTGAATAGCGTAAGATCGAATAAATAAATGAGACACTTTATTAATGTCCAAAACTACACCAGGTAGTCCACCAGGTAGAAAGGACAGAGACACACAACTCTGCACACACTCACCACTAGCAACAATTTAAAGAGACCTATCAACCTAACAGTCGTGTTTCCAGACTGACGGAGGAAGCAGGAGTACTGAAAAAAATAAATACATGAAAATTAAAAAGCCAACAGACGCACAAACAAATAAAAACTACCCACAGAACTACAGAGAATCTCCCAACCGGAAGTAGCACTTTAACTGCATGCTGCCTTTCAGTGCAATCTAATTTCAAGAATGCAGAACTGTCCCTTTATAAAACGCCGTCTCAAAATGCCACTTTTCCCCCTAAATCCTGTGAGATTTGGGGCCGAAAAGAAAATTTCTTCGCGGCGCCCAAAAACAGGAGCGCCGTTTCCTGTTTCTGTGAAACGCCTCGCTGCCTCACTGCTGTCCTCCAGCTGAAGTTCCGTTTGATTCCTCCTGCTTGTTGCCCCAGTTCACCAGTCCCCTGATATTTCAGCGGCATAGAAGCTTATATTTCTGCAAAGCATGCACGTAACTTGAAAAAAAAAAGAAAAAGAAATGTTACATAAATGTCTAGACTAGCACAAGTTTAAACTAACTCCCTACACAACAGGTAGATGCTGTTAGAAAGAGCTCCACTACGTGCGGAAACACTCAAATCCCCCTTAAAAAATTTTCATGTCAACATTTGTTTTGTTTTTTTTTTCTTTCTTGTTTTAATTTTTTAATAAACTATTAAAATGAGCTTGAAGAGTAATACCATTTTATATATATATATATATATATATATATATATATATATATATATATATATATATATATATATATATATATATATATATATTTTAATGGTAAGAAGAAACGCTCCTACCTGTCTGCGGGCTGATCCGGAGTCTCAGAGCAGGAAGGTCTCCCTCCTCCGCTGCCTCATCACACTGATCCTGATGCCGATGATGCTTCAGCTGCTGCTGCTGCGGCTGCGGCTGATGATGATGATGATGATGATGATGATGATGATGATGATGATGAGGTGGGCGACAGGCGGAGGAGCGAACAAGGTTCTCTGTGAAGTTACCGCTCGTACGAAAGTGTTTCGAGTCTGCGCAGTGGAGCGTGACTGGTGCTGCCTTCACTGAATTCGGAAAGGTGGGGTTTTTAAAGTCAGGTTTAAATCCATTGTGACATGCTTTGCATGTTTTCCCGCGCGTTAGTTGCTTAGTGAGGGCAACAATTCACTTATAAAAAAGTAACTCACTGGTTTGTACGTGTAATCGTTTAAATAAAATTCGAAACATGTAAGTTAAACAAATAAATCTGCTTTTTTGTTTGTTTAACACAACTATTTTCTGTAAGATGAGAAATACATAGGTAATTAAATTTTGATGTTCTCAATTTAAATTTGAATACGTATGCACCATATTTTCTATATTTATTTGTTTATATATTTTGAAGCAATTTAGGTTCATTCAATAAATAATGTTATTTCTGAAACGTTCCCACTAAATGAAACGCATCGTACAGATTTATTACGCACAGATGGATTGTTGAAAGCCTACATTTCTGTTAACTATGATGATTTTTCACTTACAGTTAATTAAAACATGACATCTTAAATTAGAATAGTGCATCAAATCATTAAATAAAACATATTTAACACAGAAAAATGGGCTTAATAAAACTTTTTTTAATGCTATTTTCATATGGTACTTTTAATCTGACAAACGTGCCATCAACCTAAAATATGACTATTTTAGGTTGATGGGATTAACCCTGTCATGGTCAGGGGTTGACCAATCAAATGTTAGGGATTATTTTCATTTATTACATTTTTATAAATAACTGTCTATTTAAAATTATAAATATACATTTATCTAAACATTATAAATTTATTTAAACATATTTCACAAATTCTTTACTCATAGCGCCGTCACTATGCTGAGATAGACTTTTTATCATACTTCTTTCAAGTCATATTCCATTTTTGTAAGGGAAGTAGTTTTTATAACTCTGTAACATGGGTTACAGATGGTTCTCTCAAAAGTCTAAACACACTTGTTAAAATCCTAGATTATCATGATGTAAAATGAGAAAAATGCCATTATCCAGGCAGAGCTGGAGCTGCTGCTCCTCTGAATCGAAGGAGTCAACTGAGATGTTTTGAATGTCTGAATAAGTCCTGTCTTCTTCCTTTTGGTGGGCTTATGGGTAAATCATTTGAGATAGAGACCCTGGAACTATCCAGGAACTATTGGGGTCCTGCCAAAACAAAAGTGATGGTGTTGCTGTGGTGCACCACATGGGTTATGTGTTATCATTGAGGGTGCAGAGGAGATGGCGTTACAGCAAGTTGCTGTTACATCCAACAGTCTGTGAAAAACATGAGTAAGCAACCGCAGGCCACTGAGGATTCCTTGTAGATCCATTAAAAAGCATCAGGTGAAGTTAATGTGTGTGAATGAGGCCAGTTGGCTGGATTGGGGCAATTACCCAGCATGCAAAAGGCATAACCATGCAGGATGACACAACATGTGTGGGTAAACTTGCTCCAACTTTGGTCTACTACTGTACACCACGTTTAGATGCAAAATGAAACCACTCAGAACTGGTTAACACCCAGTAGAACAATCCATACCAACTCTATCAGCCTCTGAAATGCTCTTAACTGTCAGACCTGATGATCCTACCACTCCACTGGTGATGTCTCTATTTCTGCCACCTGTCATATTCTAGATATGACTCCTTTTAAATCAAGTCATCTGCATTCCCACAGCTGGTCTGAAGAGTAAAAATGATCAGAATTTTTCTTGCTGAGTGTTTAACTTGGTGGTTTTACGGTTTTTGCTAGAAGGCGGATAATAACTTTCCTAATTTTGATTAAATTTAAATGTTTAAAACTGAATATGTGAACTTATTTTATTCTTTTCCATGTGATTGGATTTCTACGTCACTGACAAATTTACACTAGAGCAAAACAAAAACTGTAATGATGAGGAAATAGTCAAAGTTGGAATTCACCAGGCAGCAAATGAACTCGTTTTTATTAAAAGAATATGAACTGTGTCTCCCTCTAGTGGAATATTTCTGCAGTTACATTTCCTGAAGCTGAGTCCAAAGACGGAGTTTGTGCTTTGCCTTCCGCATCAACTGGCCCTTTCAGATAAATGTCTCTCCTGTTGACGTAGCATAATCTATCAAAATAAATATCACAAAAATCCATTAATTCATTAATTCATCAAGGGGGAAGGGACCCTCCTTTAAGACATTAGTTTTTTATGCATAGTATAAATGCAAAACAACAGTGGTCACCAAAGCAACAATCAGCTAAATAACTGTAATAATGTTCTGATAATAAAGAAGATAAAAGTTGTTTTTTTTCAGATGACGAAAATTTAAACTCGAGGTTTAAACTTAATATTTAAAGGATTAAATTTAAACTCGAGGTTTAAATTTCCCTCAAGTTTTTAAATCTATAATAAAAGATTCATTTATTTTTAAGATTTATCTTTAAAAAAGAAAAGAAGAAAGACAATCAGCAAACTTGGAAAAAGTTTTATGTTCATTTTTATATTATTTATTGCGTGTAACTTTGTAAATACATTCAGTTATATTATAGCCTATCAGGATAAAAACAAGGGCAGTGACCAAAAAATAACATGGTTTTCAAAAGCTATTTACATGGCTGGGTCAGTAGTTCTTCTACTAAAGGAAGATATACTTAACAGTTTTAGTGCACATCATAGCAAAGTAGCTTCTGCACAGTGAGTTGTTACAAGTGTAATTGCAGCAGGGAGTTAAGAGTTAAGAGTTTTACAATAAACATTTCACTTCAGCCTTGCAATGGTATTGTTTCTTTACACATCCACTGTAGCCACAGTATATAGATAATTCCTGTACATTTGCTTTTTTTTTCTTGTATATAGTTTTCTTTGCTGTAAATATTTTTCTGCTTTAAGCGCTAGCTGTGAACATACTCTGGAATATCAGCAACATTGTCTCTTTCTCTTCTTTCTTTCTTTTTTTAACTGAATGCTCTACTCATCGTCCTGCAAAGTAATTATGCAAAGTGACTTGAACAGATTTTAAAAGTACAAACTGACAGGAAATATTTCACACAGTGTCTTAGAACAACAATTCATAACCCTCAAAGTTTTTCATAAAATCTCAACGTATTGTTTTGTTGTGATGCGACTAACTCAAGGTAGCACATTGAAGTAAAGTGGGAGGGAGGAAAAATGCACTTCTACAACTTTTTTTTTTTTCCAAAATAAAAATGTTTGTATTATTCAGAGGAGCAGCCTAATGTACAGGCAAACTAAGCCACTGCTTAGGCCACCCCAAACCTCTAGGAGCCTCCATAATGTTTCAATCTTAACACACACCAAAAAGCTAAGACTTTTAGATTTTAATGAGAATGACAATCCTATCAATTTTGATTTGATGACTTCATAATACATTAATTAAAAGTTAACATGTTTCACATATTATTTAAAATTTAAGAGAACCTGTATTGAAACTCAAGTGGTGGTAATAGGAATCAAATTAAATTCTGCTTAAAGGGGCATATGTGCCATTTTATAGAATAATCAACTGAACATAATCAACTATGTTAACTTCAATTTTTAAAAAATACTATACATGTACTATGACTTAAAAGAAATTTGACTTTGTAATTTAGCACCTTGAAATTGGGCCTCTGTCTCTTTAAAAATTCCCGCTCTTTCTGAAACTCCACCTACAGGAAGTGATCACAACATGGCTCCTCTGTTAAGCCTTTAACTTTTTTTTTTTTTACCAGCCTTTCACTGAGAAGTAGCTCCTATTATGAGCTCAGCAGATGTGCAGTTCCACCAGCTGTTTGCTAATTGCTACTGACTAGTCTTAATTTGTCAAGCCAACACTCCAGGCATGTTTTTTGATTAGGGATGACGTTCTAATGTGATGTAAAGCTCAAAAAAGTTTATTTTACATAACACTGCCCCTTTAATGGTGCTAGTAGAATCATGCTGTGGGGATGCTATTCTTCAGTGAGGACAGCCCTAATAAGAGTTTGTGGCAAGAGTTGAAGGTTAAGGTTCACAGAACAATGTGAAAAGTTCCCTATGTCTAGATATACAAAGCCTCCAGAAAAGCACCCTTGGGATTTGCAGCCAAAAGTAATTCTAGTATCTATTGAGAACTTAAGGAGGGGTGTGTGTTAACACATATATCACATTTTCCAGATTTTCTTTAAGAATATTGGTAATATTCACTTAATTTAAATACCATACATTGTTTTCCCACCATTTTGGGATCCAAAATCCCCATGAAACCTCATGAATGCTGTAGTTGTAATATGATGAAATGTGAGTATCAATACTTTTGCAAGGCACTGTGTATGCTAGCATAAATCAAACATTGTTTACTATAAACAAACATATGTTATGCATTGAGGAGAATCATTTAACCAGCTTATTAACATCATGACCACAATATAAATGTAACAGTCGCACTTTGCTGCAGCGGTGCAATTCTATAAAGCTCAATAAGCATGCAACTCCACATCACATTGCCATGGTGATACCTGGATGCTAACAAAGAACTTTCAGTGATTGGTATGTTAGATTGGTCCCTCATCCAGTTGCCATTTTGTTTTTAACTTCAGGTGGTGAAACTCTATGCCCTTCTTTTATGTCGAGCCTCAACAAGCACACATGTTTAAGCACAAATTCTTTCACTTCTCAGCCTCATCAAAGAACCTCATTTTCTCAGTGTGCACAGAGTCTTTGAGACGTTGAATAGATGACGCTGTCTCCCCTGAGATGGGCTCTGTGGGGCCAAATATATGAGTGATTTGTTTGGTTATAACCACGGTTTCCTTGTTCTCACTTCTTTCAGTTGTTGTTTCTTGGACTAAGTGTTTCACTGTCCTTGTGGCACTTTGAACATCTTGCACCATCCACGATGGAGCTTCATCTCTCTCCGACTGTAAAGCAAAGCCTTCGGCTGATTGGACTTGGACAGCAGACAGAATCTTGGCATGCTGTGACTCAGGAGTAGGCTGTATGTTTGATGTAATGATGTGTATTTTTCCCGAAGTTAGTCTTACTGTATCTTCAGAAGAAGATGAAACACCAGAAGACAAAATAGTGATCTTCTCCGGCAAGGAGGGCACATCTGTGATCAGCTCAGTCCTTGTGGTGGAAGTCATGATGTCACTGTGAATCTCTTCAAGTCCAGTACCTGCACTTTCATCAGAGTATTTGACTGTCACCTTGGTTGGGGAGGGTATGAATGGGTCAACAGGCTCACTTGTGATTGTAGAGCTTACATCAGCAAAAGCATCTGATGACTGGACAGAAAGGGTGGGACTTACTTCCTCGTCCTTGGTTTCCCCTACTGGGCTGCCATCTTTTACTTGTTCTGCTTTGTCAGGAATCTTTTGTTGTTCTGTTGGGGAAGACAGGCCAAACTTCGGGAATTTAAACCAGCTCGAGCTCTCCGAACCTTTGGTGGTATCATGCTTTGTTTTTGCCGCTGTGTGCATTGTGGTGGGTTCACCTGGTTCATGAGATTCCTTTGAGGTTTCAACATCTTGATCAACTTTGTCCACTTTTCGAACGTCAAAGTCAACATCAATCGACTTAAGAATGTCACCAAATGATGTTAAAGTCAGTTTTGGTGATAGATTTTCTTCTTTTGGCTCAGTCTTCATTTCCAGTTGATCTTCAATATTTTCATGCTCAAAGTGAACGGATTCATCTTCAGGTTTGGATCTTGAAACACCCAACCGTGGTATTTTGAAGGTAGGTAGTTTGAATTTACTTGGAGATCCTTGAACCGCACCATCACTTTCTGTGTTTAGGGTTTCTTGATCTGGTTGTTCTGATTTGGGGGCATCTGATTTAAAATCAATCTTTGGACCTTTGATGATAACAGCAGCACCCTCTCCCAGCTGACTTCCATCGTCGTCAGCTGTTTTATCTGAGATGTGTGTCTCTGCTGTTGCCTCATAAGATGCACTGCCAAATCTTGGCATTTTCAGAGTTGGCATTTTGAATTTTTTGGACTTGACTTCAGCCTCAGAAGTTGTCATTTCAAAAGCAGTAAGGACGTATTTGTCTTCATCTGCAGAGAGTTTGATCTCTGTTGTCATGTCGGTTTCATAATTTTTGACTTCTATTCTGTGATCTGGGAGGTCAGCTTTTACTTCAGGCTCTTTCAAGCTCGGCTTTGAAAAGGAAAACTTGGGAAGTGAAAACTTACTTTTCTTTAAGCCTGGGTCAAGTTCTGGAGCTGGGGTTGCTTCTACTGCAGGGACCATTGAAGATTTTTTTACATCTATATCTGAGATTTTGGTCTCCATTGACGTAACGCCAGCTTTTGGAGCTTCCATGTTGACATCGACTTCAGAGGCTTTACCACCAGTTCTTGAAAATGAGATGCTAGGAAAAGTCCAATTTAGCCGTTTTACTTTACCTTCAAGTTCAACTGTAGGTTCATCTTCGCCTTTTGCCTCAGAACCAGGTAGCTGAACTTCGTATTTCTTTAGTTCCCCTTCTTTAACATTCAAATCTACTGGATCTGTATCAACATGAAGGTCCACATCACCCCTTTTCTCTTTGGTCATTTTAGGTATTTCCATACTGACATGTGGGGTTACGGCTCCTAACTTAGGTAATGTAATTGTAGGCATTTTAACTTCTGATGTAGTGTCAATAACAGCTTCGATCTCTGGAGACTTAATGTCCATTTGCCCTGAAGGTTGTTCCACTTTTACATCGGAAAATTGAATTTCAGCTTTGACTTCTGGTGCTGTTACATCTACATCTGCCTTGGGTAATCTGATGTTGGTATCCGGTCCTTTGGATTGTGATAATGAAAAACCAAGACTCGGAAGTTTAAATTTACTTCCTTTTCTTTCATCATCAGTTTCTGAACTCCTTAGATCCACAGATGGGCCCTTAATTTTTATGCTTGGTTCTTCTGTTGTAACTGTGAGAACTTCCTCCAAAGTAGAACTTTCACCTTTCACTGTTTTGGCATCTTGCACTTGTTTGTTTGAACTTTGGGTAGCAAGGCCAAATTTTGGCAACTTGAATGCTGGCATTTTAAATTTGGATGGCGATCCATCAGTGTCCTTTGACACAACCATTATTTCAGTCGCCTTAGTATCTATCGTGGTGACAGTGTTTTTAGGTTCACTATCTTCCTCATCTTTCTCCAAAGGAGGACCTTCTTCCGTAGAGCTTTGAGTAGTAAGCCCAAATTTTGGTAACTTGAATCCAGGCATTTTAAATTTGGATGGTGAACCATCAGCATCCTTGGTCACTGTTTTGATTTCAGGTCCTTTAATTTCTATTGCAGAAGATGTTTTTATCAGATTCTCCTCATCAGGGAGTTTGACTTCAGCTTTTACTTCTGGCAATGTAACATCTACTTCTGTCTTTGACAACCCACTGCTAGTCCCTTTGGCCTCTGTCGCAGAAAAACCTAGACTTGGCAACTTAAACTTTTTTCCTTTTTCTTCACGATCAATTCCTTCAGTTTTTAGCTCTAATAATGGACCCTTGATTTCAATGGTTGGTGCTTCTGTGGTAACTACAATAACCTCTTCTGAAGTTGTGATTTTACCTTCTACTGGTTTTACACCTTTGTCTAATGGAGGTACTTCTCCAGTGGAAGTTTGAGTAGCAAGCCCAAATTTTGGTAACTTGAAATTTGGCATTTTAAATTTGGAGGGTGATCCTTCTGTGGTCTTTTTTGTATCTTTGGTTTCAAGTGCTTTAGTTTCCATTTCAACAGAAGATTTGTTGCTTGGAAGTTTGATTTCAGCTTTTACCTGCGGTACTTTAACCTCTACATCTGTCCTTAAGCTCAAATCAGTCTCTGGCTCTTTGGCTTGAGGTACTGAAAAACTCAGACTTGGCAGTTTGAACTTCCTTCCTTTTCCTTCAAGATCACTTCCTTCAGTGCTTAAATCTACTGATGTTCCCTTAATTTCAATGCTTGGTCCTTCTGTGGTAACTGTAAGTACCTCCTCTAAGCCTGTGGTTTCACCGCCACCGATTTTGGTACCTTTGTCAAAAGAGGGTATTTCTTCAGTGGAACTTTGAGTGGTAAGCCCAAATTTGGGTAATTTAAAAGTTGGCATTTTAAACTTGGAAGTTGATCCTTCAATGTCCTTTGCTTCGACTTGAAATTCAGGTCCTTTAGTTTCTATTACTGTTTCTATTCTTTTCAGTTCATCATCAGGAAATTTGACTTCAGCTTTGAGTTCTGGTTGTGTAACATCTACACCTGTCTTCAAGCTTAAACCTGTGTCCGGCACTTTGGCCTGTGTAGCAGAAAATCCAAGACTTGGCAACTTAAACCTTTTTCCTTTTCCTTCACGTTCACTTTCCTGTTTTTTTGACTCTATGGATAAATCCCCAATTTCAACACTTGGTCCTTCTGTGCTAACTACAATGACCTCCTCTGACATTGTCATTTCTCCTCCAGTTGTCTTCAAATCTTTGTCCAAAGGAGGCACTTCTGCTGTGGAACTCTGAATAGAAAGTCCAAATTTTGGCATCTTGAATGTCGGCATCTTATACTTGGATGGTGACCCCTCTGTTTCTATTTTCGTACCTTTAAATTCTGGAGCTTTAGCTTCCACTTCAAAAGATTTGTTAAACCTTTCTTCAGGGACTTTGATTTCTGCTTTGACTTCTGGTACTGTAACATCAACATCTGTTGTGGGTAAGGTAATGTCAGTATCAGGACCTTTGGTTTGCGATGCCGAAAAACCAAGACTTGGCAGTTTAAAAGTTCTTCCTCTTCCTTCACTCTCAGTTCCTGTAGTTTTTAAAACTACTGATGGAGCATTGACATCAATTCTTGGTGCTTCTAGACTTCCTACGAGAATCTCTCCAGAAGTTGTAATTTCACCTCCTCCTGTTTTGAGATCTTTATCCAAAGGAGGCACTTCTGCCGTGGAACTCTGAACAGACAGCCCAAATTTTGGCATCTTGAATGTCGGCATCTTAAACTTGGATGGTGACCCTTCTGCTTCCTTTCTTGTACCTTTGAACTCTGGAGCTTTAGCTTCCACTTCAAAAGATTTGCTAAGCTTTTCTTCAGGAAGTTGGATTTCTGCTTTGACTTCTGGTGCTGTAACATGTACATCTGTTATGGGTAAGGTAACGTCAACATCTGTTGTGGGTAAGGTAATGTCAGTATCAGGACCTTTGGTTTGCGATGCCGAAAAACCAAGACTTGGCAGTTTAAACTTTCTTCCTCTTACTTCACTCTCAGTTCCTGTAGTTTTGAAATCTACTGATGGAGCCTTAACATCAATTCTTGGTTCTTCTAGACTTCCTACAAGAATCTCTCCAGAAGTGGTAATTTCACCTTCTCCTGTTTTGAGATCTTTGTGCAAAGGAGGTACTTCTGCAGTGGAACTATGAACAGAAAGTCCAAATTTTGGCATCTTGAATGTTGGCACCTTAAACTTGGATGATGATCCTTCTGTTTCAATTCTTGTACCTTTGAATTCTGGAGCTTTAGCTTCCACCTCAAAAGATTTGTTAAACTTTTCTTCAGGGAGTTGGATTTCTGCTTTGACTTCTGGTACTGTAACATCAACATCTGTTGTGGGTAAGGTAATGTCAGTATCAGGACCTTTGGTTTGCGATGCCGAAAAACCAAGACTTGGCAGTTTAAACTTTCTCCCTCTTCCTTCACTCTCAGTTTCTGTAGATTTTAAATCTACGGATGGAGCCTTAACGTCAATACTTGGTTCTTCTAGACTTCCTACAAGAATCTCTCCGGAAGTTGTAATTTCACCTTCTCCTGTTTTGAGATCTTTGTCCAAAGGAGGCACTTCTGCTGTGGAACTTTGAACAGAAAGTCCAAATTTTGGCATCTTGAATGTCGGCATCTTATACTTGGATGGTGACCCCTCTGTTTCCTTTTTTGTTCTTTTAAATTCTGGAGCTTTAGCTTCCACCTCAAAAGATTTGTTAAACTTTTCTTCAGGGCGTTTGATTTCTGTTTTGACTTGTGGTACTGTAACATCAACATCTGTTGTGGGTAAGGTAACATCGTCTGTTGTGGGTAAGGTAATGTCAGTATCAGGACCTTTGGTTTGTGATGCTGAAAAACCAAGACTTGGCAGTTTAAACTTTCTTCCTCTTCCTTCACTCTCAGTTCCTGTAGTTTTTAAAGCCACTGATGGAGCCTTAATATCAATTCTTGGTGCTTCTAGACTTCCTACAAGAATCTCTCCAGAAGTGGTAATTTCACCTTCTCCTGTTTTGAGATCTTTGTCCAGAGGAGGCTCTTCTTCAGTAGAACTTTGAACAGAAAGCCCAAATTTTGGTAACTTGAATGTCGGCATCTTAAATTTGGATGGTGACCCTTCTTTTTCTTTTTTTGACACTTTGATTTGTGGAGCTGTAGCTTCCTCTTCAATGGAGTATTTGTTCACATCATCACTCGAAAGTGCAACTTCAGTTTTACTTTCAAGAAGATGTGTATCAGCATCAATATTTGAGAGGTCAGAGCTAGGTGCAACAATGGTAACTTCAAGAACCTCATCAGGAATGTCCTTATCAATGTCATCTCCTTCTACATTTTTGTTTGAAGTGCCCAATCCTAATTTTGGTAATTTGAAAGTTGGCATACTAAATTTTGATGGTGATTGTTCCACATCTGGTGCCTCAAAATCAGCATCAGATATTTTTATGTCAGTCTTTTTCTCAGTAAGTTTCACCTCTACATCCCTCTTTGCTTCAGGTCCTTTGACTTTTGGCATTGTGATTCCAAACTTTGGCATTTTGAACCTGCCTCCTGGTCCTTCAACTGTAGGCTGAGTTTGCACTTCTGGTTTTCCAACTTCCACTCTTTCAGAAGGTATCAATATTTCTGCTTTTCCCAGACTAACATCTGCTGTAGGAACTGGGACTTCTGCCTTAGCTTTATTGTCCACTTTGCCTTCTGCCTCCATGACATCTGTGTCTTTACTTGAGAGTCCAAGTTTAAATTCTGGTCCTTTCATTTTGGGCATTTTTATTTCAATCTTTGACAGCTGGATCTTTTCTTCTTGTCCATCAAGGTGATTCTCAGTCTTCATGGTCGGGATCTCCAGCTCTGGTGTCTCAATAAGGACCACAGGAGATGAAAAGTTGATTTTTTCTCCATCGACTTGCGACAGCTTGACTTCTGCTTTAGCATCAGAAAATGGCATTGCGATTTCAGGTTTTGATGTTGAGTACTCAACATCTTGCTGAACTCCAATCTGGGGAAATTTGCCCTTCAGCCTGATACCAGGTTCTTCATGCTCAGCATCAATGAGTTTTATTTCAGTTTCACCTTTAAACAATGTGACATCTACATCAACCTTTTGGGATTGGGTTGTATCTGTTTCAGAACCTTTTAGTTTTGGGAGTGATATTCCAAATTTTGGAATTTTGAACTTACTTGCTCTTCCATCAATTTCAGATGCTTTAATTTTTACATCACTGTCTGGTATGGTAGCATCAATACCAGGCCCATCTTCCACTGTGTGTGTTTCAGAAGCTTCACTTACCTCTCCGCTGAGGATTGGAGTAGCAGCTCCAATTCTGGGAATTTTAAAAGGGGACATTTTGAATTTTGACGACGATCCTTCAACATCCTTTGTTTCAACTTTAATTCCAGGAGCTCCAACATCTAGTTTTGTTGATGATCCAGTTCCTTCAACCTCAAGATCTTTGATTTCTCCTTTAACTTCAGGCAGTGTCAGATCTTTACCTTTCTTCGACAGGCTTAAATCTGACTCATGCGTTGTAACTTTTGGTAGTGCAATTCCCAACTGGGGCATTTTGATCTTGTGTCCTTTTGCTTCACCTCCCTTCTGCACTGTTTTGATTTTCAGATCAGACTTTTCTATTCCTTTCTTTTCTTGTGGCCTAACACTATCTTTGTTCACATCTGTTTCTGAACCTTCAGTGAGTTTGATCTCAGTTTTAGCCTCTGGCAGGGTAACCTCCGCATCTTTCTTTGACAAGCTTATCTCAGGACCTGCTAGTTTTGTTGTTTTGACTCCAAACTTTGGGATTTTTATTTTGCCTCCTTGTACGTGTTCACCCTTGGACTGCAAAGGGTTGACTTCTCCAGGTTTTTCTAACTGCATCTTTTGCTTTAGAAAATATACATTTCCCTTTCCAGGAGTAACTTCTGTTTTAGATGCTTCTGGGAGTTTACCTGCAGCTTTGCCATGTACCTCTTTCTTTGACAAACTCAAGTCAAATTCTGGGCCTTTGATTTTTGGAGTTTTAATTCCAAACTTCTCAAATTTACTTGCTTCCCAATCAAACTCGCCTTCAGTTTTAGTTGGCTTTATTTCCATTTGAGGTTTTTCTGCCTCTGCAATTTCTTTAGGAACATCTGAGCTCTTGAGGAGTGTATCGCCCTCTGGGATTAGCCCTCCTTTAGCTGGTGCCTCTGTGTGAGCCGTGTCTTTCTTAGATGTGTTAATAACTGTTGTTCCTTTTATTTTTGGCACCGAGATGTCCAGGTTTGGCCATTTAAATGTACTCTTTCCATCTCTGTCTAGAGGTTTTGTCGTCCCTTCGTCAGAGATATCCTCTTTTCCACTGGGTGTGCCCAAAGGAGATAGTCCAACTTTGGACAGCTTATTCCTTTCATCTTCGGGTTTATCAGATGTTTCTTTACTTTCTAAAGAAATGGCAAGTATTGTCTTCGTGTCAGTACTTACATTAAAACTTGTCAAGCCACCATCCTTTTTGAACAACTCGTCCGTTGAGTCAATATACTCAATACCATCAAGTTCAGGTATTTTGACTTTACATATGACCTCTCCAGTTTGTCTTTCATCTTTCCTTGTTTCCATTGTTAGCTCTTTTTCCTGAATGAAGCTTGGTTTCTGCATGTCAATCCCAATATAAGGCAGTCTTCTGCTTTTTGCTGACATTCCAAAGCTAGGCATCGTTATCTTTGGCCTAGTGGACGTCTTCAGCTCTTCTGTTGTTGCTGCTTTTCCGTTTGTTGTATCAAATTCTTTTTCTTTAGTTTCCTCTTCACCTTTGCACTTTGTTGGGCTGGTACTATCTTCCATTTGAGATTTCTTAAAATCAAACCTGCTGTCAGTTAAAAAGATCGTTTTGGAGATTTCTGAAGATGCCGTTGTGTCAGAGCTTGTCATATGTTCTTGTTTTGGTTTCGTGACTTTGGTGGGCGTTTTTACAGATATTCTTTGTGCGTTAGCATCTATGACAGTTATTTCTTCCGGGATAGGCACCCCAGATATATCCAGTTGAGGCAGCTTAAATCCAGGTAATTTAGAAACAGCTTCTTTCACACTATCAACATCAATTGACATTTGCACTGTTTCAGCCTTGCTTTCTTTGTTGCGCTTTTTAAAATCAGCTTTAGTTTCCACGGTGGTTTTCACAGACATGTCCTCCATCCCTGGAATCTCGATGTCTTCACGTTTGGGAAGTTGTGTTGTGGAAACGCAGCCAGTTATAGTTGTGGGTTCTTGATCGCTCACCTTTTGCATTTCTTCTGCATTAGCAACGTTGCTCACGTCTAATTCAGGTCGCTTACGTTTTGGACTGGACTTTTTGGATTGCTTCTGTTTCGTCTCCTTTCCTTTCTGTGTTTTGTCGTCGCCTTTTTTGGGAGATTTCCTCACTGATAAGTCAAGTTCCACCTTTGGTAAACTTATCTGCGATGTAATGGATTTGGATGAGATTAGCTTTGAACTCTCTCCACCTTGGTTTTTGCTATCTACGCCGACCGTAGACTGATCTCCCAGCAGTTTGGTTTTTGACTCAGAGCTTGAAATAGCAGCAGATTTTCCTGCTTCGGGAAGATCTTCTGTTTCAACACTTGCTCCAAGAGTCTTAAGCCTTTTGGGGGAGGATTTTGCTTTTGCGTCTTTTTTGTGCGATTTGTCCTTCCCCAGGATCTTTATTTTTAAATCTGACCTCTCTTTCTTCTTCTTTTTCTCGTCTGGGGATTTTGGAGCTGCAGACTGGCCTTCCTGATCGCCCAGCACTACGGTTTGATCTGCGGTTTTCAAAGTAGCGTCTACACTGACGAGTTCCACCTTGTGTTGAACCGGGCCAGACTCCACAGCTTCCCCTGCCTGTTCATTGATCTCTGGTGTTTCTGCTATGGGGTATTCAGGGAACTCGGGTGAAAGTGTGTCTGATTCCTGCTTCTGCTGAACGTCACTACTCATCTGCCCAGATGTTGGAGCATCTGTGTCCTGATCCTCAGATGAACTTATGCGGCCTCTTCTCGTTAGACCAGAGAGCTTTATTTTATGCTTCTTCTTTCCTTTCAGGGCAACCTGGGATTTTATAGGTGACTCTGTGTCACTTGTCGTAGGACTAAGCTCAAGTTTTCTCTGCTCATCTGCTTCTGACGAACTGTGAGACCTTGTGAAACGAGATTTACGTCCTTTTCCAAAGGAGGGAAACTTTGGCCACGAGATGCGAGCGTCGCCACGTCTTCTGGTTTTTCCTTGTTCCCTCATCTCTGTGGAACTGACTTCTCCCTCCTGTTGAGCAACGGAAACATTAAATATCAAATTACATTCATGAAAAAAAATACTAGCAGATGCAACTTCAAAATAGTTACAGGAATAACGTCTGAATCGATAGTTGGTTCCGTCTCTGTGATGTCCGGTTGGCGTTTTAGGCAAAGCTTCAACTTGTAAGCCTGAGCATGCTCCAGAATCTGAATGGCGTCCTCATATGACATGTTGTCAAAATATACTGTGGCGCTCAGAATCTGATCTCCTACAAAAAAATCAACGGGGGAAAAAAGAGAACGATCAGATCCTCGAAAGAAGAATTGACTTTCAATCTGTTGCAACGAAATAAGTGGTGTTTAAGGAACAAACTAGGACAAAATAATTGAAATAACAATTATTTATTATTATTTATTTCTAACTTGTTTTGAACCTGTGTAACAAATTAATTTGTTGCACAAATTAACCTCACTGTAAATTTGTGTAACATAGAAGTTGCACAAATTAATAATCATGTATATCTAATTAGTATTCATAATAAAATGAATAAATAACCTTCTTTGACTTTTAAGCTTTTTGAAGCTGGTGACTCTGGAACTACTTTCTTTATGAAGATCCCATCTTTCCCTCCTCCGCCATAAACCAGACCCTCTGCACACCCATCCTGGGCTGTGTTCACTATAACGCCACCTTCAGGACTGGGAGCTTCCTGCAGACACACCCGAAACAAAGAGGACAGATGTTCTTACTTAAACTGCAGGTTCACAGCCTATATGGATTCCTGCATGTGATGGTGTGAATGTCAGACCTTTAATTTACTCATTTTTGGAGTGGAGGTCCTCTCGAAGATGGAGCTGAGGCCAGACTTTTTACCTTTGTGTCCACTCCCAGCTTTGTGGTCTGCATCATGTTCTTCACACTAAGAACAATAGTGTTAGAAAAATGTTGTTTTTTCAAATGCTGAAATATCAATTTAGCCTACCATACATACAGATATAAAAACAGGAAAGATGTTAATTTATATTACATTTCTAAGCTTTATTCACAAGTTGTGGTGTAAGTATATCTGTAGTATTATGGGCTGTCTCTGTGTTAAACCTGTACAAGTTTAAAAGTAAAGCTTATAAAAAGTTTTAAAAGGACTGCGCAAGTACATTGATCTATGTTTAGAAAACATTATAGTTGGAATGTGGCTTTGGAAAAGACTTAACAGCGTTAACAGTTATAAGTCAGGAAAATCATTGGAATTTGCTAGTTGCTGTGCTCAGTGACAAGCTAACTGCTATTAGCAAAACAAGCTAAAGGAATAAACATGTTCTCTGAAGGAAGTTGTACAGTTGTGGGAGAGATAAAAGCCTAAATAAACAGTTTGTCACTGTAGCTGTAACAGTTTCAAACACTTGGTAGCCATCTTGGATTTTAAATTGGAATAAGAACTTGTTTACACGACAACACCGGGACTCTTGTGTCCATGGCAGTAGCATTTTTTATTTTGACAAAGACGCAAAGGTTTGACAACGGGTTCCAGAGTGAAACTTTTAAAAAATGAAATGTGAATCAAATCATTTCTAAATGTAAAGTGAAAACATCATGGAAACAATGGCATCAGTCAGCCCATCTTGTGCTTGTGGACTCAGTTTTGACCCACGCACAGCACAAATCTATAACAGTGGTGGATCTCCATGTTCTTTCTTTTCTGCTGCACCTCTACAGATGATGTGGTGTGTTAAAGCAAAATCTAAAAAAATTTAAATGTGAAATCTGCCCATTGTGGAAAATTTATGCAGTCAGCAAAGACATATAGAAGGATTATATAAACACACGTCTGGATCAGAAAATACACAAAGTTTCACCGCCTCCTACTGGTCTGAAATTCACACTGCATCTTTTGCAGTACCGCTTGTGTTTAAACACAATTTTTGATTTTTGTCAGATGTGCAACAAAAAACGCTTTCGGAAACGCTGTCATGCAAACAGAGCCTAAATGAGAAACCACTGACTTCCCCACTGTGAGCTTTGGCAGACCTGATGTTTACTTTTTCCATCATTGTAGAAATTTAGACTCAATAGAAATAAAATCCAGAATGAAAATGTTAAAGTAGTTCCAAATGAATTCAGCTGAGAAAGGAAATCAACTCAGACTAATTTCTCTTTCCTTTCCTGGATGGTTCATGTCTGTGCAGCTCAGCTGTATCTTTGCTCTCTGTACCTCTTTGTCAGCGTATTTTGCCGCCTCTGGATACTCCTGGACCGGGGATGACCCTTGTGGCCGGGGTCTCTCCCCCTCGGCAAACTGAGTCGGCTCTTCGCATATCTGTGCGAACAAAGTCAGCTAACATGAAAACAAAGTTATTTCTGTCATTCGTACTATGAACGTACATCATGCTTGTGGAATAAGTCTAGATAAAGGTACAGATTAGGGAAATAATAGAGTGTGATTTTCCGGTACTTTCCGGTTACTCACTGAATCGTCCTGTGTGGCGGGTTCTGGTGCTCGCAGTCTTCTCCCTGCTTAAAAATAAAAAAACACAAGCCAAAATATTACCAAAAGAAATCTAACATCACGTCTAAGCTTAATGAACAAACCAACCAGGCGCGGAGCTATGGGGGGGTCTTGGGGGGCAGCTGCCCCCCGGCCCGGACCCGGATGGGTGCCTGGGTCTGGAGGTGCCAGGGAGGGAGGAATGGTTTCAAGTCGCTTTAATGTCTGATTATAGACGGAGACAGTGCGCCCTCGCCTGTTCAGAAAGGTGAATGTAATGTTAAAGTTATTGTCCCTCAATGGAATATATAGCAGTCAGTCCCAGTGACTGTCTGACTCATGGTTTAGCCAATGTGTTTCCTGGGTAAAAATGAAACGAGAAACGCGGCCCAAACCCCCCTGCTTAACAATTTCCAGCAGCGCAGGTGATACACGTGAGGGGCCCGGTCAGTGGCGCAAAAAGTGGGTATGCAGGGTATGCAACGCATAGGGGCGCAGCACCATAGGGGGCGCCAAAACCCCGTCTGGAGGGGGCGGAGCGCCGATGATGTTTTCCCATACACTTCAGCGCGCCTTACGCTCCTTCACCTCGCGCACATAACGTGGTAATTAGTAGCAAGTTCCTCGGATGGGGGGAAAGGGGGGCGCCAATCTATGTTTTCGCATCCACCTGAATAATGTGTAGTTGCGCCACTGGGCCCGGTCATTGGACCCGGTCATTAGCCCCGGTCATTGGCCCCGCCCCCCGGCCCGACCTGACTTGTTCCGCTAGTGAAACCAACACAATGTTTTTGTCACTTTGTTTTAGTTCAGTGGATTTATATGATTTTGCATTTACTCTTGTCACCTTTCTTTTAATCTTTTTGATTTTCTTTAAATTTTCCCCCTCTCTGCCTCGGCTCATGCCTTCCCACAGCTGCTGCACATTCAGATAATTAGCCCCACCTGCTCTTGCATCAGTAATCACCTCCTCACTGCGTATGTAAACTGCCAGATCTCTCGCATTCATTGTCAGATTCCCGTATCGACATTTCCATGTGCCACTGGTTTCTCCTGGTCTGCTCTGCATACCTTTCTTATGAGTGTGTCTTTTTAATAACCTTCTGCTTTACATTGATTGGTCCAGCCTGCAAATAGAACCAACTCAGAAGCAGAGAGTTCACCAGAGCTTCCAAACAACTACGTGAGACACAGGAAAGTATGGGAATGTGGAATATTTAACATCATTCCACAAATGACGCAAATCCAAACAAATACTCTTGATGCACAGAAAACTGTAATGTAATAACGTTGAGTTAAAAAGATAGAATTCCACCCAGCCTCGCTCACAGGATTCATCTTGAGGTTCAGACCGACACCGGAGCCGACGGTGGAACTATTTAGAGTTCTTCCTGGCAACGATTTCCTCAGGGAGCCGCTGCCTCCTCCATCTGTTAAGTGATCCACTGTATTGATTCTCACATTAAACTTTGAAGCCTCATAGGCTGGCTCCTCAGAGAAGGAGAAGGAGCTGTCTGATTATTATTATTATTATTGATTAGTTTTTATTATAATTGATCTTTGTGAACATAGTAAAATTCTGATTAAGACCACCACTCTTTACTTTTAGTCTGAATGGACGGTATTTTAACATGAAGCCGTTGTTCGTTTTATTTCTATTTCCCAATGTTTCACATATATCAATGACTGGAAAAGTTGACTGATTAATTTAAAATAACCATCCTCAAAAATATTTAACATAAACCAAAATATGATAGAGAATACTCTGCAAAAAAAAAAAAAAAACACAAAATCTTACAAAGTATTTTTGGTCTAGTTTCTAGTGCATAATATGTCAGTATGTTCGAAATAAGGCAAAAGTAACTTAGAAGTTACTTTTCAGCAAAATATAAGAGCTCAATAATTTCTGACTATTGATTAAAAAAAGTACTAGTCCCATTGCCTGACGCTTTTCACTTATAAGATAGGAAAATAAATATTGTTTTCTATATTTTAACTTGCTTTGAGAAGGGTATTTTTCAAAGCGTAACAGCCACTTTTTTTTTTTTTTAATGCCTTGCTTACTTTTGACATGGGATTTTATGGATTTGGTTGCTGAGAAAACTAGTTTTGAATATATTTGACATAAAAAGGTAAACTTTGAAATCAAAACTTTATCTCCAGGCTTCAAGAAAAAATGTCAGAGATAATAAATGGAAAGATATGTGCACTTCTCTGAAGTATCTACTGTAGTATTTGCGGATGTGTCTTATCCCGCCCACCCCATCCTCCGCCTCACAGTAATGTATGTCATGTGGAAAAGTCTTTCAGTTTGTGTAAGTGTATCAGAAGACAGCTAAGCCCGAACGCTAGCAGGTCAGAATTATGTGTCTTTTTCAGGTTGTGTTGTTGTCTTGAGAAAGCAGAGCGGTTCAATGATATTACAGCTCCTCTTCTTTGTGGCTTCTAATAAAAATGAACTTTTCAGACATTGTTGAAACACTGTGAATTCAGAGTAACCACACCACAGTCCTTAATAGTTCAAAACCTTCCTTAAAGAAAAAAAATAATCTGCAGCTGCCCACGCTATAACGTTAAGAGAGGAATAAATGCATTCATTGCATCTACATTTTAGACCAGGTTCAAGTAGCAGAATCCTTTCATCAAAATCAAAGCTCACTTACCCACGGTTGCTGCTTGTGAGCGCCTGGAAGTGAGCCGAGTGTTAACAAGAAGCTGTTTCTCTGTCCCCAAGCAGTCCTTCAGTGTGTGTGACTACCACAGTGTTTTGCTCACCCTGAGATGCTGGGAGGCGGGACAGCATTTAGCTTCCAGTCATACCTTGGAGTGAGTTGTGTGTCACATCCTGATTTCATTTGTCACCTGTACTGGTTTCCCATTTTAGTCTGGTCTAGAAACAGAACGCTTGAAACATCATATTTGTCAGCTGAAAATCGCTTATGTAACCGGGTTTGCCGCATAAATATAGATGTATAGTTTTGGACCTCATCTGTTTCGTTTGAATTTGTCTGTCTTTAAAACATGCCAGTTTTGGACCGTTCACATTATTAAAATTCCTTCAGCTTTCTCTGAACATGCAGTAATACAACCCACAGCCGCTACTCTCAGACCATTGCTTATGTCTCTCCATCTTTGGCATTGTCTCAGACCCATAAATTAGCAAAACTTCTGTTTGTGTAAAGGTAGCCACAGTGGGCAGTTATTGATGAACTAAGTGCATTTGTCGTCTTCATTGAAACAATACACTATGGAACCTGAGGTTAGGTTTTAGATTCAAATCGTTGTAGGACTTAGTGAAGACTAGATTATATTTATGACATTCTCAAATGAAAAAAAAAAAACTAAATGAAAAACGATGTACTTTCTTCTTCTGATGCCGGTCTCCAGTGGTCATTGGGTGAGAGTCGACCGACACGCTGAACAGGCCGTCAGTACATTGAAAGGCAGACAAATGTAGATGTATAAATATGAAAATACTGTTTCTCCCCAATAAACATAGAACTGATCCCAACAGAGGAAAAAACAGACAATTGACTGATTGACTCAGGGATTCAGTTGTGCTCTTGGGGTCTTCAATGAACACCTGGGTAATGATTAATGACTTTAAGAGGTCTGATCAAGAGAAAGCACCTCCTGCTCTGAATCAGAGCTCTGTTTTGTTGTCAGACCTTTGTGCTGGGTATGGATCGTCCAACACAAGTATCATGTTGGAGCACAACATGGTCCATACGACCGTGTAGCATGTTGGGGAACGTGGCACCAGGCCAGCGTGAGCCAAAATGTTGTATGATCAGATTTATATTTGGAATCCATTCTGAGACTTCAACCTTTAAAGTTGTTGAACAGATGAGGTGAAAATCTTGAATCTTGCTATTGCTCTATAAAGGTAAAAAGATCAAGCACAAGCAGCAAACTATATTTGTGATTCAGGTTTGTACAACACTGTATTTTTAAGTGCAACATAGGATTTGGATTTGGCTAAAACATACTTTTCCAGGCACTTATTGTGTATTAATACAGCGACATGATGGCTGGAATTGGGATACTAATTCAAATATTAGGATCTTACTCAATGTCAAAAATCTAAATTTTGTTCTTTACAAAAGAATCTCTTCTTTTTCGAGTTTCTTCTGTAAAAGTACCGATAAGCTTTCCTGGACATTAAGCTCGTGTAACACAACATGGTTTATTATTTGTGCTCACTTCTTGTACAACGGACACACACAAGCCGCTTTTAGTCGAGGACAGTTTGCTTGGATCCAAAGTTTAACAAGATTTAAGTGAAAAGGGGGGGAAGTAAATTGGATTTTCTGCATAAATTGCTGGGACATGAGACAGCGAAAGCACATGTTTTCAATCTACTAATCTGCTGCAAATGTACAGTGAGTTTCAACACAGCTCTGGAATTTGTCAGGGTTACCGTGACATACAATACAACCTGACCAGAGACGAGAGGCAGTCCATGTCTATGAACTACAACAGTTTTTGAAAATAAAACCAGAAAAGAAAATCCTCATAGCATAATTTTATTCTTATTATGCTATGAGAATAAAACAGGCTTAGTGTAAAACAGGACTTGTAGCATATTTGTGAGAGAAACACTTAAAACCACGTTCACGTTCCCCTCCATGTGACAGGTGGCTTACATATCACCGCTCCTAGTTAATTGTGAAGCATAATGACTGGTCCTCTTTTTTATTGAATAATAATTCATGAATTAAGAAAAGAAAGCAGTTACACAGTTTTAAGAAAAGCAGAGATGAAGTTAGAGCAGGATGTCTATTGCTGAAACTGATGGGTTAAAAATGTATCCAGATCATTTGTTCTAACTCAGGGAATCTCAGGATCTATTCCTAGTTTGAGTTTTTTCACTTGTATTTTTCTCTATGTTTGAGTGCTACTCAACCAAAAAATATCTTCATCTTCAGCTAGCTTTAATGATGTCTTCAGAGAACTGTGGAAAACATTAACAGCAGGTATGTGGATTCCAGTGACGTGCAGTCAGGGGAGAGCCTCACCTGTCTTCATGGAAAATAATATATAATAATAAAATCATTTATATTGCTATTTTCACCCTGTGGTTTGTACTATAAAGTACCTATTTTTTACTTAGCTTAGCCAATTCTGATTATTTTTTCTTCAAAATCGCTGGATTTTCACATTTTCCCATTCATATACTCAGAAGCGAAGCAGGTGAGGCAGCAGGAAGCTGAGCCTCACCTGGGATTGCGCAACCTCTCGCTAACTGCACTGGCTGCCATTCTATGACAGCATGTTCGTCCTGTCTGTACGCCGGCAATAAAATGGCTAAAAAACATTTAATATATGGACTGATTTTAAATAATTTAGCTTATGTATATAATGTACAGTGTTTTTTTGTCACTAACTGTGTGTGTATCGTGTTTTGTGTTGCGGAGGAGCGATCAGAAACGGCAGAGAACAGTTTTGAGGTGAGGCAGGCAGATCTCGTGCTTATGATCCCAGATATTGTGACTCCACAAAGAGTAAGACACAGTGAGCTAGCCATGGAGCTAGCCATACAGTTTTCTAAAGTGGATTTTCAATTGAAGCAGGAGATAATAACTAAAGGAAGACCAACACCGGAGCTGAAAGTTTTACTTCAAGACAGTTTGATGATTCTCAAACAGAGTAGAAAAGACATGGGGAGGATAGACTTGGCTTTGGATGAACGGATATTTTTGTGCAGAATTAGCAGTGCATGGATTTCAGTGAGAAGTAAAAGTAAGAGCAATAAGATGTTTTTATTTAGTTTTTTAATGAAATGTGCGTTTTGTGGACTACAGTTTGTATGTCTAAATAATTCAGTAAAGTAGAACCGGTAGCTAATCTACCACAACAATTATTTATTAATAAAACATTAAGCCTAAAACGTACTACAACAACATACTGAATGTTCTGTTCTGTGTGCAAAATTCTTGAATGTTTCTTTGGTGTTAAACAGTGGTGGAAAGTAACGAAGTACAAGTACTTTGTTACTGTACTTAAGTAGAGTTTTCGTGTATCTGTACTTTACTTAAGTAGATTTAATAATGGGGACTTTCTACTTTTACTCCACTACATTTTACAGTAAGTATCTGTACTTTCTACTTCACTACATTTCTACAAAACTGTCGCGTTACTCGTTACATCCAAGTCGCGTTGCTCTTTTTTTCTGTTAAAATGTGAAGTTCAAGGACTTAAGGTGGCGCCTTAAAATCCGAGCAATATCGTAACTTACGTGTCTGTTGTCACCCATCGCCTCCACCTTTACTCGCACGCGAAGCTCCAGACATGCGCAGTGGTTTCCTCTGAGCGAGTCTAATCATCAGTAATATAATAGCGCTGCATAAATCATAAGATATGGCGACATGTAAAATCAGCAGCGCTTCGCTTTCACAGATGGTGGGGACTTCATCCAACTTTTAGCGTCATTTGGAAGGAAAGCTTAAAGAAAGATAAGATCTGTGGACGTGATGCTAGCAAAGCTAGCTGTACTGACTTAGACACACATGTTGCATCTGCGATGAAAAAAAGTTGTCACTCATGCGCTGAATTATTGTGTGGAGGTTTTGACTGAGGTGTCGCACATATGGGACAACGCTGGTACATTCAGGAACGATCCGATTCTTCTGGACGGATCTTTACTGATTGCATTTATTTAAGCTCTACGTATTTAATAACTAGTTTTTTATGGGAAAGTGGATCTTTCAGATCAATTTGAGAAGCAATTTTGATAAGTAAAAGTTAATTTTTTTGTGTCACGTAGCGCGGGGTGCTGGTCTTGACTTGGTCTTGGGTTGGTGACCTTGACTACAACTCTGCTACTGGCTCCTTGGTTGCCTGTCCTCTCCCACCCACCTTCTTTCCATCCCTTTTCTGTTGGATTTCTTTAAAAATAAAAGCTACTAGTAGCAAAAAAAAGTGAAGTTCATGTTATGTTAGGACAGGAGACAAGATGTTTCCGTCCCTGAAATTATGATGCATAGAATCACATATCTAAGTCTAAACCATGTTACAGAGAGTAAACATAATAAAAATATGCTTTATCTGTGGCATTGTTCATTAAAATGGCACATTTCTAATGTATTAAGAGCAACTGGCAGCTCAGAGTTCCCATGCACCACATACCGGTGAAACACCGTTACTGCACCCATCGTCTTTAACCCCTGTTAACAAGTAAATTATTATTATTATTATTATTATTATTATTATTATTATTATTATCCCATAGACATTTAAATGCTCCTTTTTCACTTTTTTTTCACACACCAGTGGGCATCACAAGAGGTTTGTTTGACTCATAGACCGGCCCAGGTCATGTTGTGGTTCCACTGACATTTGCTCTATGCCTGTTAGGAGATGGAACCCAAATAACAAATAAAAATGGGTGGGCGGTAAGTGGAGGGGCCAATGGTTCCCTGGCCCCTCCTGTTAAGCTGCACAAATCACTGCCAGTTCAGACTTGCGGGAATAATGCATCTAGTGCCCACAGATTAAGTTTTTTTTCACAGCGCATGCTCACTGCGTGCTATTTTTACCCTTAGCAACAGTTGCCATGCTGCTTACAATGACGTCATCAGCATGACTTCAAATGATGTCTGTGTCATGAGGCCCTTCTGAGGATGACTTTATGATGTCATAGAGTCCATGACATCACCAACTGATCAGTTAATTCTCTGATCAGTTACCACAAATCGGTTAACAAGTCAGTCAACTCGAGATTCATTTGGACGTTTTAGCTCAGCACAATAAAGATGAACGACGAAAGCCCAGAGAGAGAAATGGATGTGAAACCTAAGGTTTCTTTTTGGACGAAAGTGAAAAAGACATTGTCCAGCAAAGTTCATCCTGGTCAAAGAAGCCCAGATTACAAAAAGAGAAACTTTCTCAGTGAACTTCTGTGGGAAGTGATAGAAAAGGCTGCAGATGGACCAACTCTGCATCTTGTCCGACAAGTCTTTGAGGAACAACATAGCAAAATTTTGAAATTGCTTTTGAGAAAAACTGGAGATATAAATGTGAACGTACTCTCGGAGATTTCAGAAGAACTTGGTGAAAGGATTTTCCAGAGTCTTGCGAGAGATGCATTCCACTTTGCCAGTGGACTGCATTTAATCGCACTAGTGGAACACCCAGAAGGACACCAAGTCATCGTGGAAAAATTCAAAAAGCATCTGGAGAATCCTGTTCCTAAAGAGAAAATGTTCACGTCTACCAAAAGAAAGATCCGAAAGACTTTTTTTCCAACTGAAGACTTGTACGCAGATGAAAACTGCCTGAGTGAAGATTATACTCAGGCAACCATGGACCCTGAACAATTTTTGAGGGACGCAAACAGGATGGGATTCAGACGTGGAACAGAAGATGAAAGGAGAATTATGGTTCAAAATATTCTATGGAGATTGATTTATAAGTCCAGTTACAGATCTAGCTATGGGCATTACAAAAGGAAGCACACCGAACCGGTCCAGAGAAAGCTTGCTCCAAAAATATGGACAGAAGTCAAGGACATAGATTTTGTCTTTTATGACAAAATGGAAAAAAAAGCCTGCCGAGACATCCTGCAACTTCTGTGGGGCAATGAAGACGCAGTTAGAGAACTGCTCTTCAAAATGATTAAAAGCAACAACCCAATAGTGATTCACAAGGTTGTGGAATGCTTTAAAAGAACCCTTGCACGACCGAGAAAAATCAATCTCAAAGACACCTTTCTCCAAAAGGCATGGGACCTCATCAAAAAGGCTGCGGGTTGTGGAGACAATCCAGATGAAGAAGAGAGGCAAGAGCCCACCAAGAATGGATCAAATGTTGTGTTTAGTCCACACTTAGCTGGGCCTCTAAATTTGGTCAACTTAGAGGTTGGTACTGACTTGGAGGAGTCAGGGCCGAACTCAGAGTCAGGGCCCGCCTCAGAGTCAGATCCCGTCACCGAGTCAGGACAGACGTCTGAGACGGGACCCGTCTCAGAGTCAGGACCCATCCCCGAGTCAGGACCCGTCCCCATCTCCGAGTTAGGATCTGTCTCAGAGTCTGGACCCGCCTCAGCGTCTGGACCCGCCTCAGCGTCAGGACCTGCCTCAGAGTCAGGACCCGCCCCAGAATCAGGACCCGCCCCAGAGTCTGGACCCGCCCCAGAGTCTGGACCCGCCTCAGAGTCTGGACCCGCCTCAGCGTCTGGACCCGCCTCAGAGTCTGGACCCGCCTCAGAGTCGTGGCCTGTCACCGAGTCAGGACAGAACTCTGAGACGGGACCGACCTCTGAGACGGGACCGACCTCTGAGACGGGACCGACCTCTGAGACGGGACCGACCTCTGAGACAGGACCTGCCTCTGAGATGGGACCTGCCTCTGAGATGGGACCCGTCTCCGAGTCAGGACCCGTCCCTGGACCCGTCTCCGAGTCAGGATCCGCCTCAGAGTCAGGACCCGCCTCAGCGTCAGGACAGACCTCTGAGACGGGACAGACCTCTGAGACGGGACCTGCCTCTGAGATGGGACCGACCTCTGAGATGGGACCGACCTCTGAGACGGGACCTACCTTTGAGACGGGACCTGCCTCTGAGACGGGACCTGCCTCTGAGACGGGACCTGCCTCAGAGTCGGGACCCGTCCCCAAGTCAGGACCCGCCTGAGAGACGGGACCTGCCTCAGAGTCGGGACCTGCCACAGAGTTATGACCTGTCTCTGAGTCAGGACCTGTCTCCGACTCACGACAGACCTCTGAGTCCTCATGCCTAATCTCACCAACCAAGTGACACCTTGTCAGAAGTATCAAAACTGTTCCTCAGAAGAACTTCGCATCTTACCAGAGCGGATGATTATGGCCTTAAAGATTGCTTACAAGTTTTCAACCTGAGAATACCGGAAACCATTAGTCATCTGTTGTTACAGTGAGAGAAAGACGGGTAGATTAACCCGAAGAATCAGAATTGGAGGCCGAGGGAACGATGGCCCACTGGGAGGCTAGAAGGGGTTCGAAGAAGAAGGAGAGAAGGTGGGGGGCTGACGTATCGTTAGAGAGGAGGGGGAAGCGAAGGATTGAACGAAGGAGAGACATTGTGGGGGGCTAGTGTACGATGAGAGGTACACTAGCCCCCCTCAATGTAGAGGTAGATGTGAGTGGTCAAAGAGGGTGGTGCCGGTCTAGCGTACCGTTGAGTGCTGGGGGGGCGGATGGACGGCGAATTGCAAGAAGGGGGAGGAGGTTTGGCTGCAGAAGGAGGGGGCGAAGGAGAGACATTGGGGGGCTAGTGTACCATGAGAGGTGCACTAGCCCCCTTCAATGTACAGGTAGATGTGAGGGGTCGTAGAGGGTGGGGCCAGTCTATCATACCATTGAGTGCTGGGGGGGCGGCCGGACGGAGAATTGCAAGAAGGGGGAGGAGGTTTGGCTGCAGAAGGAGGGGGCGAAGGAGAGACATTGGGGGCTAGTGTACCATGAGAGGTGCACTAGCCCCCCCTCAATGCAGAGGTAGATGTGAGGAGTCGAAGAGGGTGGGGCCCGTCAAGCATACCATTGAGTGCTGGGGGGGGGAGGAGGGGTGGGGGGGAGGCCGCTCGGCGAATTGCAAGAAGGGGGAGGAGGTCTGGCTGTAGAAGGGGGGGGTGAAGGAGAGACATTGGGGGGGCTAGTGTACCATGAGAGGTGCACTAGCCCCCTTCAATGTAGAGGTAGATGTGAGGGGTCAAAGAGGGTGGGGCCGGTCAAGCGTACCGTTGAGTGCTGGGTGGGGGGGCGGCCGGACAGCAAATTGCAAGAAGGGGGAGGAGGTCTGGCTGTAGAAGGAGGGGGCGAAGGAGAGAATTAATCCCCCCGATCCACCTATAAATGCTATTTTATTTATATAATTAGGGCTATTGTAAACAAATATTTTAGTAATCGCGTAATCTATCGATTATTCTTACGATTAATCGAGTAATCATATAAAAAAAAATTGACAAAATAAAGTTTTGGTTAATCTGGCATAACAGCAGTGTTACTATCGGATATCAATATCAGTCCAATTTTTCATTTTTGAGCTTTCCTAGCAGTTACTTTTTTGTTGTTTAGAAAACTAACCTGTAATAATAACAACTCGTTTTCTAAGTTAATCTGAGAAAAAGTCATACAAAAATCTAAAATTAATTTCAATTTAATAAAAAGAGGCAGGCTCACAAATACGCTTATTAAAAATATCTATGATTCAGCTTTTAGTTTATGTAGTCAGTCAGTAGATGAACTATCACGTTGCCCCATACATGTCAAGCTTTGAGTTTGAGAATATGGGAAATGTCACCTGAAGTGGTGGTGGGCCATAATTTAACAGTTTGTTCATGTAAAATTATTGGGGAAAAAACTGTTAAATTATGGAAAAATTCTGCTGAAATTCCATAAAAAACAAGAAAGTGTACTGGCAGAAATTACCAGGATATTTCCCTATTTTTTCATGGAAAACTTTGAAATAAAATACTGTTAAATTACGGGAAACTTCTGATGGAAATTCTGTAAAAAACACTGAAAATATCATGGCAGAGAATTAACAGGACATTTTCTGTATTTTTTTTTTTTTTTTCAGAATTTCCATCAAAATATTTTCCTTATTTTAACAGGGTTTTTTTTATGTCAAATTTACCAATATTTTGTTAACCCAAAACTGAAATTCTCTCTTTTTACTCTGTTTTTTGTGATGCATTCACAAACTTTTTAAAAAACCTTGGACATTTCCAAATACCATTGAAGTCTGTATTCTATACCATATGTTAATTATAGTGTAAAATATATTACAGTTAATGTATTTAATATATTATTAACATAATTTTGAAACAAAATTAAATTCTAAGTCCACAGGAAATGTAGTTGTAGAACACAAAACACTTAGTTTGAAAGTATCTCATGCAAAGTGATGTAAAAATGAAACCATTCTACAATCAATTTGCAGACTTTATTTTGCAATTTAAGACCATAAATTGACGTCATCTAGTCTTTATAACTAACCTTTACTATTATATATTAAGAGCTAAACATATTCTTGAGCTTGCTAATGTTTATCTTCTGTACATCACAACTAATTTATTGCATTTTACTATACAAATTTTCAATGTATAAATTAAATGTAAAGCAATCTCGACTTTGAAGTCAAATAAACAGTTTTGTTAAGTTATTACTATAAGATGGAACATAAAAAAATTGCTTTTGAACATGAAAATCATAGTTGTAAACAGGATCAACATACTTCAAAATAAATGCCGAAAGTCAACCATTATTTTTATAAAATACAGGTATAGATATTTTGTTAAAATCAAATGCTACATAAACCTAGCCGGTAACACTTTACTGAAGGCGGGTGAATAAGACTGACATGACACCGTCATAAACATCTGTCATGGACATGAATAAGTCTTCATAAATATTTATGACTGTTGTCATAAAGCGTCATTCAGTAAATCATGACACTTTTAATACAAAGTTGACATTATTGAAAATGTCTTTGTTTTGACAACTTGACATTAATCTAGACAAAATGATTAATGATTGATTAATAGTATTCAGCAGGTTGTTTTCCAAT